>NC_091873.1:343750-687500 GCF_019399895.1 Cardiocondyla obscurior | reverse complement strand
CACGCACGCACGCACGCACGCACGCACGCACGCACGCACGCACGCACGCACGCACGCACGCACGCACGCACGCACGCACGCACGCACGCACGCACGCACGCACGCACGCACGCACGCACGCACGCACGCACGCACGCACGCACGCACGCACGCACGCACGCACGCACGCACGCACGCACGCACGCACGCACGCACGCACGCACGCACGCACGCACGCACGCACGCACGCACGCACGCACGCGCACGCACGCACGCACGCACGCACGCACGCACGCACGCACGCACGCACGCACGCACGCACGCACGCACGCACGCACGCACGCACGCACGCACGCACGCACGCACGCACGCACGCACGCACGCACGCACGCACGCACGCACGCACGCACGCACGCACGCACGCACGCACGCACGCACGCACGCACGCACGCACGCACGCACGCACGCACGCACGCACGCACGCACGCACGCACGCACGCACGCACGCACGCACGCACGCACGCACGCACGCACGCACGCACGCACGCACGCACGCACGCACGCACGCACGCACGCACGCACGCACGCACGCACGCACGCACGCACGCACGCGCACGCACGCACGCACGCACGCACGCACGCACGCACGCACGCACGCACGCACGCACGCACGCACGCACGCACGCACGCACGCACGCACGCACGCACTCATATTGTAAATATACACAGATTTTATTATGTTTAAATTATATCTTTTGGTCAGACTCAATCCTTTTTCTTATTTTATTATTTTTTCCGGCAATTCTTTAAATTTGTTTTATACTTTAGATGTATCGATTAATATTAAATTTGTTAATTTTTATTTTTGAAATTCTTGAATTATTTATAAATAATCTTAATATCCTTTTCTTGCAAATGACCACTGCCGGTTCTGTCCAAGAGAATAAGGATTTATTTCCTTTCTCTAAAAAAGAACCAACTACGCGCTCAATCTTAATCCGAAATACTTGACTATTATATTTGCGCGAAAATTGCGTGGTTTCGGATCTCGAATCCCACGCAAAACTCGGTGGTACGTCAACTCCCTATATTACCCACGAATATCCTTCCTGAGGATTTTCTCCGAATATCCAATTAATTAAATAATTATCTTCTTGACGTAACAATTATATAGCAAAAGAATAAAAATATTTTGATGATATAAATTGACCCTAAGCTACACGATAAATCTTGTTAGATAACAATTAGTTTAGCCGTAGTTGAGATCTAATAATCTGCGGATTTCTCAAACGACGTTTTTCGTAAAAGAGGCACGGTAGTGCCTCGCTGTGTCTATACTTGGCGCGAGGCACTACCGTGCCTTTTGATTATTATTATCATCGTCGACCAGTCAACTGCCCTTTTTGGTTTTTTACCAAAAGGTTGTGCTTAACAAGGTCGCTCAAAGTTAACATGACGTATATAATAATCTTTCAAGAGGCACGGAAGTGCCCCGCGCCACATATAGGCGCAGTGTTCTATCGAGATATTGAAATGCTTTTACACGAGACGTCGTTTGAGAAAATCCGTGCAGGCAGCGCTCAATTCGCTTAAAGTTAACATATATAATCACAAATGTATCATACGTCAAAAAATTTTTTTTTATGAATATTGATTATTTTAAGACTCTTGTGCAATATATGTCGTGTACAAAAATGTTACATTTTAGATTCCATATTGTTATATCTTAGCTCTTAGACTGCGTAGATTAAACGTAAGAAGAATTTTATTATCTAAGTCAAACCCAATCTTTTTATTAAGGCTACTGAAAATTTGATCGGCTTAGCCGTTATTGAAGTGCATTGTGCCAAAACTAAAATTTGACTGTCATTATTTTGAATTTTTTATTCTTCTAGAAAATTGTAACTTTTTAAATAATTAATAAATAATTAGTAATAATTAAAATAAATTAAAATAAATTATTAATAAATGATTAGTAATAAATAGATATTAAAATATAATACAAATAATATAAAATATTTGTAAATAGTCTTACTTTTGCATCATCTGGCTCGTATATTACAATGAATAATTTGTTTCCTATCCAAGATTGAAATGGTGATGAATAATTTTCTGTCAACCTTGTTAGAGTTTCTAAGAAATCTAAAAATTAATTGTATTATTGTATATTATTATTAAAAATATTATTGTATATTAATTTAATTTATAATTACTTTAATGTTTTTATATTAAAAATTGACTAATTTTCTATATCAAATTATTTATAAGAACATGTATATGTGGCTTTTTACTCGTTTAAAAAAAATAACTTTTTCATAAAATTAATAATAAGAGAACGTTCCAAATTTAAGAATTTTAATAATTTTAAATCCAATTAATTTAGTTTTATCTATTTATTTTAAAAGATTTTAAATAAATTTTATAAATTTTATATAGTTTAAAATGTTAAAATATGAATAAATTTATTCTGTATAATGTAATAATATAATATATGTCGTGCAAACTGAGTAGACCCACAAGGATGGTATACTCATTTTCAGTGCAAAAGGAAATTTAAGACTACATGATAAGAAAAAAAGAAAACTCTTTTATTTCGGATAAGGCTCTTTATATAAAAAATATCGTGACTAATGTCAGATTTAATTGTTATAAATGTATTGTATTTTGTTCTTTTGGTAAATAAATTTATCAAGTTTAATTTCGTATTTTTGCTCGAGTCGTTTTTGATATTTGCATTCAACCATGTTTGTTTTAACATAAAATATTATATTTCTTACCGTTACGATTCCACAATATATAGTAACTACCAATAAATGGTAAATTTATTGGCCCTGGTAAATTATTTAGACTTTTAGTAAACAAAACTTTTTGACAATAATCCCAAATTAAATAACTTAAAGTAACAGTTGTTAGAAAAATCAATACATTGAACATCATCGTAAGTAATAATCACTGTAATACTAGTGCAACTCTATAATTCAAATGTCACTCTTAAAATGGGAATAATATAAACGCAACAATGATTTTATATTATTCCTCTACTTAAGTTAATGATGATTCTACTGATTGATTATATAAAATAAAAAGCACGTTGAAAATGTGACTACGTACATAGAGAAAAATCTTTTATGTGTGGTTACATTTAATTTGTTACTTAATTTGTTACTTAATTTGTTACATATTTATATGCTGTTTACACATAATAGGTTTATTCTTAGTTATTATATGTTTTGTAAAATAATTAACGTAAAAAAATTTTATGTTATTATTTTAATACACACTTAGCAAAAAATATTAAGAATATTATTTTTTCCCTTCTATGTAGTTTTTTTAGATCTCTTTACTTTTTTAAATAAAAAAATTAACATATATTTGTATAATTTAAAAAATTAAAATTTTTTTCTTAATAAAATAGATTAAAATTGTTTTAATTGCCAAAACTTTTAAACACAATAATAAAGTTAATGTAAAAAAAATTGTTTTTTAATTTTATTTTTAAAAATTATTTTATTGTTTTAGGTTTACATCCATTAGTATGTTAAGAAAATTATCATGACCTTGGTTGTCAAACACAAAACATGCTTTTTTTCTATCTGATCGTTGACTTTTATACTCTAAATGGAAAAACACTTTTGCATAAACGTATTAAGTCAAGTAGCGCGAATAAACATGACAACTATAGAACTTGAATTTATTGTTAGAGTAAGAACAATTTAATATTATATTGTTATAATATAATTTTCTTTTAAAATGATTCAAATGATAAATTGTATATAGATATGCAAGAAAAAAGTTATATAATTTATAAAAGAAGCTGTTATATCCAGGAACGTATATTTGGTTTTGCAGTGTCAAGTTTAAAAAATTTAATATTAATTTGTATTAAAATATTTTAATTGCCTGATTTATATTGACTTACCATGTTATATCATATTAAAGCGAATCTAAGTCCAGGCTTATACGGTTTCACATGGGTTTTTATTGTTTCAAGCGTAAGTTCGTACCATTCCACACCTCCCACTGGTTCGGAGCAAACTTAGGTTTACATTTGTAGGGTTCTACATGAGTTTGTAATGTTCAATATAATTTCTAGTTTCGACAAATTTTTGGCGCAATTATTTAATCTCATTATTTTTATTGAGTATTCTTAATTTAAATTATACGAGTAATTCTTTTCAAAAAAAATTATTGATGAAGTTGATGGTATAACAGATTCGAAGCGAATCTAGATTGTACAGTTTCATATGGGCTTGTAATGTTTAATTTTTGTAAAGAAATATTAAATTTGTACTATTTTGTTAAAAAATTTATTATTGAGTATGCTTTTTGCGCGCCTATATTTGGTGCTTTTTTATACCATATTTTTTTTTTTTTTTTTAGAAAAAAGTAATTTTGAGGAAATTTCACTCATTTTGTAACATTAGATATACATATACAGGGTGTCCCAAACATACGTAAACAAACTTTTAGGGTAGATAGAACGTCTAAAAAGAAAACAAAAAGTCCTATACCGTTTTCTAAAATTCTTACTCGTTTTCAATAAAAAAATTAATTTATATACGCGCGAGAGCGACAAGAAAGCGTGGACTGAGTGAGCACGCGATAGACAGCGGCGAGTATCGCTTAAAGAGAATGGGCGAAACTAGCGCGTAGCGAGCGAGACAAGGAGACAACGCGCGAGCAAGGCGATGCGACGACACACGAGCGAAATGAAGCGACAACGCGCGTTGTCGCCTCGTCTCGCTCGTAGCGCGCTGACTCCGCCTATCGCTTTTGAGATATACTCGCCGCTGTCTATCGCGCGCTCACCAGCCCACGCTTTGTCGCTCTCGCGTGTATATAAATTAATTTTTTTATTGAAAACGAGTAAGAATTTCAGAAAACGGTATAGGACTTTTCGTTTTCTTTTTAGACGTTCTATCTACCCTAAAAGTTTGTTTACGTATGTTTGGGACACCCTGTATACAGGGTGTCCCGCCACGTGTTGACCATACAGCGGATCTAAGTAGATATAAGATATATAAGTACAAAAGTCCTATACCGATTAAGTCAATTCACGATATTAACATTAATAATAATTTTTTTTTACTTGGCGAATAAGAGCGCGCTCTTAGAAACGATCCACGCCTAGCAGTATAGACTCTGCCTTAGTATTGACGTTGCTTAGCAACCGGTAAACCTACGATCTGCCGATCTTCCCACGACGAGCCGAGATAAGCCTTATCTCGGCTCGCCGTGGGAGAGTCGGATAATGCTGTATCAGCAACCACTCCGAGTTAAAAGACAAATAAAACAAAGGAATGACAAAAGACAAAGAGATATTAAGTAAGAATAAATAAAGCAGAAACAGTTGCGAGACCTTATCGCCGAAATTGATGAGGTTGCATTGACCAAGTAACTGAGTTACGGCAATGCAACTTGATGACGCCAAAACCGCCGTCACCATTAAATACTCCCGGGTCGTCACCCAGAGTAGGCAGTTCACAATCAAAAAGAGAAGACCCAGTGTCGGGAAGTCAGCAATATCGCATGTAACGCGAGCTCGGTCGCGTGCCGTGATACAGAGACCTCGCGGAGCCGAGGAAGCGTGATAACGCCGGGACGCGCGCCGAGTGTAGTGGAAAGGAAGAAAAGGAGAACCTAAAGAAATTGTAACACCGATTCAAATTAAAGAACTATTATATTTAAATTCAGTTTATTTCGCCCTATCCCGCGGAACCCCGAAGGACGGAACCTCGTGCACCGGCTGCGGTGCAACAAATCTAAGACGTTCAATATCATATTGTTCCAGTGAAGAAGTTGATAGAGCTGACATGGAATCAAACATAAAACTCGCAGATTACAAAGATAATGTGGTACAAACGGAATCATCAGATAGTGCCTTTTTAACACCTCAGACGCCAAGTAGACCACCAAGATGCTATCGACCTCTTCAATTTCGTCATGCGATGTATCGCCTGCAACACCGTCTGTCTCAAAATGTTTCATATCATCATTAAATAAGAAAAGAAAGTGTGATTTTAAATAAAGTTGAACAATCAATTTTAATGTTATCATCAAGTATTGCAGAAAAATTGAATTGTCCAAAAGTTGAAACTAAAATTAAAGATATAGAAAAAGATGTTAATGTTATATTTGGAGAAGTTCTAGCAGCAAAACTTAAAAAAATTACACAAAAAGAACGTATTAAGAAATTAAAAAAAATTATTGATATTTTGTGGATGTAATCGCGTCTGGTTTGTTCTAATATATTAAAATAATAAAACTAACATAACAAATTAATAATGTAAACTATTTCTAGTATTAGTAATGTAAACTATTATTAGTAATGTAAACCAACTGTATTTGTCAATTTTATTTTATTAATTTAAAGGGAAAACACAAACAAGAAATGGTATCGGTTTCGGAATTAGTTTGTTGTAAAAGCAGGAGAACTCCAAAAAAATACTATTTAATGTTTATTAGTGGTAAAATCGAAAACTTACTCTTAGTTTGTAAGATATGATGTACAGTGACCGGCAATAATGGCCTGTCGCACTGCGGCGACGGCGGCTCCCGCGCGTGAGGTGGGGTAGTGTGCGTGAAACTTCACCGCGGATCGCGTACGGCATTTAAAATTGTCTTTCTCAAGACAAAAAACGAAAATTATCCCAAAATTAAATTATACGTAATGTAAAAATATATATTTAAAATATAAGTAACATGAGTATTTAATTTCGATTGTTAAAAGTCGCGAAATGTCTTAAAGTATACGCTAGAATTAATAGCGTACTCTTGCGATATACTTCTATCCTTGTCTACCCGTATAAACACGAACGCGTGCAAGCGAGAGAGCGAAGGTGCGCCTATAATAATTCCTTAGCGTTCACTCATGCTTTCTCTCTCACACGCACGGGTCGCGAGCGAGAGAGAGCATGAGAACGCCCCCCACCAAATTTTCCCCCGTCCTCTCGCTCCTTTCGGCGTTCCCTGCCTCACGTACGCGATCCGCGGTGAAGCCTCACGCACACTACCCCACCTCACGCGCGGGAGCCGCCGTCGCCGCAGTGCGACAGGCCATTATTGCCGGTCACTGTACTTTGTGATCCTATGACAAATCTGATAAAAATGTTATAACTTAAAATAATACATATTGAAAAATAAAATTTCTATTAATTATCACGATTGCATCCTCGTTGTATACAGGTGTCCCAAAGTCATGTAGACAAACTTTGGAACTAGGTAGATCTTGTCATTTTAAGACGAAAAGTCTTTTATCATTTTTTATTCCAAGTAATATTAAACGATATAATAATTATTGAAAATTATGTCTTTTGGGCGGATCTTACTGTTCCCCACACCGCGCGGAGACGCTCTATCCATCGGTAGTCCCCAATCCTTGCGTTCTCGATCATTGATAAGAAAAGTGAAGGCGCGCGGGGCGAGACAGGCAGTTACGATCGGCCCGCCTAGATAAACTGGCCTAAACCAGGAATCAAAGAAAGGCTACGACGCGTAACAATACAAAGAAAATTATCGATGATCGAGAACGCAAGGATTAGAAACTACCGACGAATAGAGCGTCTCGGCGCGGTTGAGAGGCAGTAAGATCCGCCCAAAAGACTTAATTTTCAATAATTATTATCTCGCTTAATATTACTCGGAATAAAAAATGGTAAAAAACTTTTCGTCTTAAAATAACGAGATTTAGTTAGTTCCAAAGTTTTTCTACATGACTTTGGGACACCTTGCATATTCCAGCTGCTACGGAACTTGTCTTTCTGCAGTTAAGAAATAATCTGCTAATAAATCTCGTTGCCTATACGCTTCTATTGTTGCTCCGCGTGCATTAATTAGTAAGGCACTTTGCATTTGTGGTTCACTTCTCCATGCACTGTTTATGATTTCTCCATCATTATTTTCGAAATCAATATAATTTTAAGTGCAGTATATCCTGTTTGCTAATAGTAATTGGTCATCGATGGTCTTCACAAAATTATGTAAGCACACATAATTATTTTATCAACTGTCTTTGGATGCATACATATAGGTCATCGCAATACTCTCTAATGTGAAACAAGAATACTGAAAGCATTTTCAATAGTTCTTTGTGCACGCGACAATCGATAATTAAATATTCTTTTCCTATCGTCTAAATTTCTTCCTGAATATGGTCTTAACAAATTTTGTGATAACGGAAAGCCTTCATCGCCAATAAAAATAAAATTAGAACTTAAGTTACTCCCAAGAAGTTTCATTTTTCTTTTAGGTACATTCAATTTATCCTGTTTTAGAATTATTCCAATTTCCGAGTCGGAAAAAGTGCATCGTTATGATTTCCATAAGATCCGACATCAAGTAATATAAATTTATAATCATGGTCACATGCAGCCATTAAATATTTTTTAAATATATAAGCAATAATACATTTATTATAATTTCGGTTGTCTTTAGAATAACATTATATGTCATTGATTCTCCAATTTGATAAGTTAGAGCAATTGATAAAATTTGATCACCAGTAGCTAAATATCTGTAAAATATTAACATGTTATATTATATTTATATATAACATTTGCCTATAATTGTGGTACTTTTACACATAAACTTTTTAATTAAAAATATTAAATTTTTTGTATACATAAAATATATTAGATATATATTTAGTGGAATAAAAGCAATGTACCTTAAGGTAATAGCTAAACGTTGTTCTACTGAAAGAACTCTTTAGTTTGTCTTTTGAAGTTCTGGCGACACCATGTCAAGTAATTTATAAAATGTATCTACATTCATCTGAGTATAATGAAAAAACATTGTTAAATCATCTTATAATTCTTGAAACAATGTTGTAAAATCATCACATACAGGTCGATTTTCATTAATTGGGTGAACCCAATATCTTCTACGTTCATTTCTCTTTAGTTTCCACAAAATAATTAATCCAAACCATTGCATCATTGCCAATAGAAACTTGGAATCGTCTAATATATTATCCATGTCTAAAAAACAAAGTAAATATAAATAAGTATAAAACATATACAGACTTTCGTTTCCGACGGCGTAGTGAGTGGATGGGTGTATGTCAGTGTTCCTGTGGAAATAAGGTTTTTGGAAAGGTTTTTGGGGGAGTAAAAAGAGGGTGGTGGGCAAAAGGTGGGTGGGAGGGAAGGAGTAAGGAGGGGAAGTGGAGGGAATAGTGTGGGAAAAGATCTGAGGGAGAAAATTGGGAAAAAATAGGAGGTGAATTTTGAGGTTAGGAAGGCTTGGAATAAAAAACAAAGGCAGAGAGTTAAAACAAAGAAAGAGAGGAAGAAGAATAGGGAAAGAGGACAAGGGGACAAAGGAGGACAAAAGTGACAGAAGTAACAGATAGTAAAAGGTGAGGAAAAAGAGAAGAGAAACTAGAAGGTAAAGAAAGATTTTATAAAAAAAAAAGGATAAAGTGATAAGATGAGTGAGGAAAAAAGAGAAGAAATTGAAGGGATGAAAGACATGGAAGGAGAAAGTGAAAAAGGTGTAGAACAAGGAGAGGAGAAGAAAAAGAAACCTGGAAGGCCGCCGAGGGTGGAAGGCCTGATGAGGGAGAGAGCGAACAGCCTCCCCATCATGAAGGCATTCCAGAAGGTAGAAAAGAGAAAGGAGAAGCAAGAGGAAGGAGGGGAAAGGGAAGATATGGAAGGATTCAAGAGGAGTAATAGGGTGTTAAGATCATCGATAAAGGACATGGGGGAAGAAGAAGTGGGGAAGAGTATAAAAAGAAAGGAGAAAAAAGGGGAAGGATTGGGGATGATAATGAAAGAAATGAGAGGCGGATTTGCTAGGATTCAAGAGCAGATGAAAGTGCTAATGGATTGTAAGTTGAAAATCAAGAAGGAAATAGAGGAGTTAAGAAAGATGTGAAGGGATGACAAGGTGGTATTGGAGAAAAGAATAAGTGAGATTAAAAAAAAAATAATGGAAAAGAAGGGTACAGAAGGGCTAGAGGGGGAGGGGGCAGAAGAGGTAAAGGGGAGAGTATTGAGTTTGAAAGAGAGAATGAGGATGTTGGAGATTGGTAAAGAAAGAGAAAGAAAGGAATGGAGGAAAAATAACTTGGTTATAAGGGGCTTAAAAATAAAATAAGAGTAAAGAAGAATTAAGGAAAAAGGTAGAAGAAATTATTGAAGTGATTGGGGTAAAGGCGAAGATAATGGAAGTGAATAAGATCGGGGGGATAAATAAAAGAGGATACGGGATGGTTTGGGTGAAACTTGAAAACTTTAAGGACAAGGTGGAAATAATGAAAAAAAAAAGGAAAGTTAAAGGAAAGAACGGAATGAATAGGGGATGATATGACGGAATATGAGAGAAAGGTAGAATGGATAATAAAAAAAAAGGCAGAGAAAAGAACGAAGGAAGGTAGTCAGGTGAAAATAGGGTATAAAAAAATGTGGGTGGATAAGAAATTTTGGGTATGGGACAAAATAAAAGATGAGCTGAGAAAATGGACGGAAGTAAAGATAAGGAAAAAAAAGAAGGAAAAAGAAAAAAAAAAGATAATGGTGGATAGAAGTAATATGAGTTTTTAGAGAAAGGCGGATGTTTTTGAGTATACTTCGCGCGCGTTTAATAATGAAGGGGAAAAAAAAAACGTAAAGTTAAACGAACACTTTAATCACAGTCTATGTACACTATATACAGAGAAATCCCGCAGTTTCGCCAGCGCGGCAAATCTTCGCTCGCAACTTCACGGTCTCGCGATACGCTCGCACGACACCCGTGATTCTCGCCTTTTTTCCTTTCCAAACTCGGAGCTCCCGCGAATCCGACACGCTCGCTTTGACGGCTTTTCGCTAGCTACCGTTCCCGGGCATTCCTTCTCCGAAACCGCTCGCGAATTCGCGGCAATGCCCAAAAAAGGCAATAGCGATCTCTCGGCCTTGGCATTGGCTGAACGATCGCGCGATAGCGATCCAGCACAACACGCCGCTGGATCATAACACGGCGCACCGCTCGACACACCGTGTCACGCGCTCGGGGCCTGACAGCGGGTCGCGATCAGCTGCTTGGCGCTAAAATTAACGAGCGAGCGCCGGCTCGTCAACTCTCTGTACTCGATGCCGCACGCAGCAGCAGAATGTCCAACAGCGGAAAAAGAGAAGGTGAAGAAAGTGGAACGGGTAGTGGAAGAAGTATGGAAGGAGAGAAGGAGGAAGAAGAAGGGAAGAAAAGAGAAGTAAAAATGAAGAAAAGAAAAATGGAAAGTGTAATGAGGGTAGGTTTTTGGAACGTGGCGGGGGTGGAAAATAAGGATAAAGATTTTTGGAAAAAATTAGAACAGTGGGATGTGATTATTATGTGTGAGACATGGCTGCAGGAAAAAGGATGGGGAAGGATCAAGGGGAAGTTACCAAAAGAATACAAATGGATATGGAAATAAGCAAAGAAAAAGAATAGGAAGGGAAGAGCAAAGGGGGGAATGGTAATGGAATGGAGGAAGGAATTTGAAGGGGAAAAAGAAAGAGAAATGGAGGAGAAGAAGGGGGTATTGGGTATAAAGATATGCTGAGGAAGGGTGAAATGGAAAATAATAGGAGTTTATATTAGTGATAATATGAAGGAGGTAGCGGAAATGATGAAAGGATGGATGGAGGAGAAGGAGGAAGGATGTAATTATTTGATAGGAGGAAATTTTAATGTGAGAACGGGAGAGGAGGGAGGAATTTGGGATGAATTTGTGGAGGAAGAGGGGGAGGAGAAGAAAAGAAGATTAAAGGATAAAATGATAACGGGGGAAAGTAGAAAATTATGTAAAATGTTGGAAGAGAAGGGGTGGAGAATTTTAAATGGATGTGTAAAGGGGGATGAAGAAGGAGAGTGGACATATACAGGGGGTAGAAGGGAAACAGTGATTGATTATGTGATTTGCAATGGACAGACAAAAAGAAGAATTAAGGAGATGAAAGTGGGAGGAGAAGTAAATTCGGACCACCATCCGATAATAGTAATGGTGAAGGGAAGGGGCAGAAAAGGATACGGAATAAGAATGAAGAAAGAAGGGGAAGGTTAAAATGGAATAAAAAAGAGAAAAATCTGTTTGAGGAAGGGTTTAGAAGAAAGAAAGAAGGGGAGAAGAAAAAGGAGGGAAAATGGAAAGATCTGAGTGAATGGATAAGAGAAGTAAAAAACGAAGTAAGAAGAGAAGTAAATAATGAACAAGGGGAAAGGAAGGAAAAAGCGGTAGAGGATTAGTGGGACAAAGAATGCGGAAAGAGTAAAAGGAAGGTTAAAGAGAAACTGGGAAAATGGAGAGTAGGTGGAGGGAGTGGAAGTGAATATAAGAAAAGTAAGAAGGAGTATAAGAAGCTATGTGACAGAAAGAAAGTGGAGAAGAAAAGGAAATGGGAAAAGAAGGTGGAGCAGGCAAAGACAGAAGGAGAAGTTTGGAAAATAGTAAACAAAGGAAGGAAGGGGGTGGATGAGAAGATAGAAATAAAAGAATGGAAAGAATACTTTAGGGGGTATTGGAAGGAGTGGAGTGGAGAGTGGGAGGGGAAGTAGAGAGAAGTAAGGAGGAAGATGAGGAAAAGAAGATGGAAAGAGAGGAGTTTGAAAAGATAATAAAAAAGCTGAAAAAATAAAAGGCAGCAAGGAGTGACGACATTGAAAATGAGATATGGAGAGAAAGGGGAGAGAAGGTAAAAGAAGAGCTATGAGAAATATGCAAAAGGGTGTGGAAAGGGGAAGGGTTTCCAGAAGAATGGAGGGAAAGGATAGTGTTGAAATAATAAAATTGCGATACTATTTTATATATATTTTATCGAGCGTTTCTCAGTAGTATTTTTCTGTAACAAGACGCCAAGGGCCTTGAAATAATCGCTTAGCATCATATATCCTACGAGGGACTATCCCGTTTTATTTGCATAGGCTTTATTCGCATACGCTCAATTAACAGGCAGTCAGTCTCGCCTTGGCAACTGGCACGTATATATCTCCCCTTGTTTTGTACACTTAATTGTTCATTAAAATACTCTTATAATTTTATTCTGTTCGGAAAGGAGAGAAAAACCGTCGCTGTCACCGCTTAGCGAGCCGGTGCCGCGTGGATCACGCCGCGCCCGCGTGCCGAACAGCTGGCTTCGACGCCAGCCACGATATCAATATTTTCAGCGCGCCTTGGTGAGCAGCGAGTCACCTCAATTTATACTCCAATTTTTATCGCCGTCACGCCGGTAAAATTCATCTGGAGCGATCTAGATCACTCCATCGTGACGTGTTTCCGGCGCCGACACTTTCCAGAAAATGCTAGACTTTTTCGCGGTATAAAAAGAGCGGCTCCTTTCGGTGCGGCACAGTCGTCTCTTAAATAGCGTGCGGATTCCCCGTTTTTTTGCCACCTGTCAATTGCTCGACGCGTCGAGTGCTGTGAGACAGGTGTCTCGATTTAATCGCGTGCGACACGTTTTGAGTTTTTGCGACACTGTCGCGCGTACATAAACATTTCTTTTGTATGAAGTCTAAATATAACTGTTTTCAACCGAAACTGTACTCGATCCCGTCTTTTCATACACATTCTTTCCTTTTATTCATCCCTAAATAAAAGTTTCAACAGATAGTTGTGCCAGTCTTAAAGAAAGGAAAAGGAGAAAAAGTGGAAAAATACAGAGGGGTGACACTGACACAAACAGGGTATAAAGTGTATGCGTCGGTTTTGGAGGGAAGGATAAAAGAAGAAGTGGAAGAGAAAAAAATAGTGCCACAGAGTCAGGCAGGATTCAGGAGATACATGGGGACGTTGGATCAAATTTATGTTTTAAACCACCTGATAAATAGAAGAATAGAGGGAAAGGAGGGGAAGCTAGTAGTAGTTTTCATTCATATGAAGGCAGCCTTCGATTCTGTGGACAGAAGAAAATTGGTGGAAGCAATGAGAAATAGGGAGATAAAAGAAGGGTTAGTAAAAAGGTGCAAAGAGATACTGGAGGAGACGAGTAGCAAAGTTAGAGTAAAGAAAGAGGAAGGGAAAAAACTTTGGACGGTGAGAGGGGTGAGGCAGGGATGTCCGCTGAGCCCGAGGTTGTTCACGATCCTGCTGGCAGACTTGGACGAGGAATTGAAAAAGGGTGGATGGGGTAGAACTAAGATAAAGGGCAGGAGGGTGTACTCGTTGGCGTACGCGGATGACATTGCACTGATTGCAGAAACGGAAGCAGGAATGAAGGGAATGCTGAAGACATTAGAGGAATATGCGGAAAAAAAGGGATTGGAGGTAAATGTGGACAAGACAAAGGTGATCAGGTGCTGAAAAGGGGGAGGGAGATGAAAAAGGGTAAAGTGGGTATGGAAGGATAAAGAAATAGAGGAGGTTAAAAGATTTAATTATTTGGGATATGTGATGACAAGGAATGGAGATCAGAAAGAGCACGTGAAGGAAAGAATAAAGAAAGCAGCAAGGGTGATCGGACAAATATGGAATATTGGCAAAAAGAAATTTGGAAAAGATTGGGGCAGAATATTATGGCTGTTTGACAGGCTTGTATGGACAGTAATGAGCTATGGGGTGGAGATATGGGGGTGGAAGAAAAGGGAAGAGATTGAAATGGTGCATGAGAGGTATTTAAGATGGATAATGGGAGTGTCACGTCCTGATAAACGTAATTATTTAGTCCGTTTTTGAGTTAATTCATCTAAGAATTTTACCCGGGACCGCACAAGAATTGTGAAATTATTTCTTTATTTTTAATCGTCTGGACCGAAAAGATAGAGATTTCTATAAGTTACAAAACGCGGATCTGCTTTAGGAATATGTTCAGGATTAAGTCATTGTTTCTTTTCTAAAAAAGATTAGAGCTCTGAGTCAGTTCAGCGTCGCATTGTCCTGCCGGATTATTGTCCACTGCGCATCCGGGACAACTCATGCGGTTATCAATTTATAATTCAATACGTGCTGTATCGCGCCTAGTAACGGGAATATCCCATCGAAAAGGACCTAAGTGCAAAGGTTCTTCTTTGTCTTAAGACAAAGGCACTAATCATTCCAGCCTAATCGCTCAGCCGATCCCGGCAGTCTACCGCTAGCACTCACCGAACACGCATCGCAGTATCGCGTACTTAGCTTTCCCTGTTTTAATCCGCAGAGATTTTAACTGTTATTTGCTAATGATAAACTCGCCGTAGTTTATCCCTGCTGTATATATACACTTGTAAATACAGTCCATTGTCAAAAATAATTTGCCAAAATTATTTTTCCGACTTCGCGTGCAATCGTGAACAATATAATATTAAAATTCGGATAATTGATCTGGGAATCAATTGAAATTAATTTATATTTCGGTTTAATAAATTCAATTATTTGATTTAATTTCTGGATTAAGGAGAAAGAATTTTGTTTTGCTTCAAGAGCTCTTTTGACTTGGTATCGGAGTCGTTTTATTTGAACTCGTTTACCAGCGCGTTTCTTCATTTAAAAACTCCAAAATCTTAGTTCTTTTGCTTAGCGACGGCAGCAGAAAATCTCCGGAAATCTTTCTGCGCGCGCTCCATAAAGAAGCGACCGAACCAAACGCGACACTCTTCGTCCGCGAGGTTCTACAGAAACACCTCCAAGGAGTATCACAATAAATAATGACAATAAACAAATTAACTCAATTTCCTTCAATTTAAAATTCGACACCAAAATCAAATTTAATCGAAATAAAATATTGAAATTAAATTAACAATAACAATTTATTTTATATAACATATTTACCTTAAATTTCCAATTAAATTATAAAATATCTCACGATTTTTCCAATAGATCTTCAACTCTCAATCTCTCAAGATCTTAGTTTAATTTCGTCGTTTCTCTCGCTCAATTATTCTTTAAACTCGATCGGAATCAAACAACTCTTTCTGACCATTAATCGCTTCGTTCGCAATGATAAATGCTCTATGGTAATGATTACTCTATACTAATTTATAACTGATTGATAAACTAACTGCTCGCGCTTCTTCGCACGTTCTTTTGTAGGATGTGGTTTACCTTGTCCCCGCTAAAGACTTGGTTCACCACCTCTTTCAAAAATCAAAGAGGAAGGGTACTTTAAGATCGATAATTAAATATAGCTAATTAGTAACTGTTCTCCCCGTCGTTATTCGATCGATAAAATCAATAGTTTCATACAGTTATCCCGGCTCGGTCCCACCCGGTAACAATCGCTTATTGTCCTTCTTTAAATAGAATTGGTTTTAAATTTCTTTACATTCCAAAGTTTTATTCCCACAGTTTAATAATTAAAATAATGAATTTGTCAGCATGTGACAGGAGTAAGTAGAAGTGTGCCGGGGTATATAATGAGAAAGGAATTTCAGAGGGAAAAGTTGTCTGGGAAAGCGGGAATGAGGGCTTGGAAGTATGAGAAAAGATTGGAAAAAGGAAGAGAGGGAGTTTTAGGAAGAGGATGTTGGGAAGAAATGAAGGAGAGAGCGAAGGAAGGAAAAACAAGTAGGAAATGGGAAAAAGAAAAGGAGGAATTTTTTGAAAGATTAGAGTAGACGCTGAAGAGAATAGAAGAAAGAAGAGAAGAAGAAAGACTGAGAGGTGAAGAGATAGTGGTAAAAGATAAAGAATTGCAAAGAAAGGAGAGATGGGAAAAAATAAGAATGAGGAAATTTAATAAGGATTATGGAAAAATAAAGAAGGAAGAAGTGCCGGAATACTTAAAGAAGGGTGGAAAGGGGAGAAATAACAAAGGGTGGAGAGGTTTATAGTGGGGGATGATATGAGGGGAAATAGATACTGGGAGGAAGTAGATAAAAAAAAGTGTAGGATGTGTTTGGATAAGGAGGAAACGTGGAAACATGTTTGGAAGGAGTGTGTAAACTAGGGGGACGGGAAAAGTTGGGAGGAGGCAGTTGAAGATGTATTGGGAAAGGAGGAAAATGGGGAGGAATGGTTAAGAATACTGGAAAGGGTAAGGGAAGGGATAGGAGAGAATGAAAGAATGAATGAGGTAGACTATAAAGATTTAAAAGCGTCGGAAGCGGGGGTCCATGAGAATGAATGAGAAGTAGAGTAAGAGAATTATTTTTGGCGGTGTGCGTGTAAGAACGTATGGGTATTTCTCTCTCTCCTCTCTCTCTCTCTCTTCCTCTCTCCTCTCTCCTCTCTCTCTCTCCTCTCTCTCTCTCTCTCTCCTCTCTCCCCTCTCTCTCTCCCTCCCTCCCTCCCTCCCTCTCTCTCTCCCCCCTCCCCTCCCTCCCTCCCCCCTCCCTCCCTCTCCCTCCCCCTCCTCCCTCCCTCCCTCCCTCCTCTCCCTCCCTCCCTCCCTCCCTCCTCCCTCCCTCCCTCCCTCCCTCCTCCCTCCTCTCCTCCCTCCCTCCCCTCCCTCCCTCCCTCCCTCCCTCCCTCTCCTCCCTCCCTCCCTCCTCCTCCTCCCTCCCTCTCCTCCCTCCCTCCCTCCCTCTCCTCCCTCCCTCCCTCCTCCCCTCCCTCCCTCCCTCCCTCCCTCCCTCTCCTCCCTCCCTCCTCCCCTTCCCTCCCCTCCTCTCCTCCCTCCTCCCTCCCTCCCTCTCCTCCTCCCTCCCTCCCTCCCTCCCTCCCTCCTCCCTCCCTCCCTCCCTCCCCTCCCTCCCTCCCTCCCTCCCTCCCTCCTCCCTCCCTCCCTCCCTCCCTCTCTCTCTCTCTCTCTCTCTCTCTCTCTCTCTCTCTCTCTCTCTCTCTCTCTCTCTCTCTCTCGTGCTAAGCGGCGTTTAGAGAAAGTAAGAAAACCGAAAAGTAGGAAGTAAGTTATTTGCAGGGAAGGATAAGAAAGAAGAGGAATTAAAAGAAGATGGAAGATTGCTAAGAAAGAATAAGGTAGAAATAAGAAAGCGTCTAGGAGATAAGCCGTGGTTTTTTGTTGTTTTTTTTTATTGTATTTGCAGGATAAATGAAGTAAGAGAAGAATGTAAAAGAAGACAGAAGAGTGTAAAGTTGGTAGAAGAAAAAGAAGAGAAGAAGAAGAAAAAAATAGGGATAAGAAAATGTTATAAGGCGAGGATGTAATAGATGGAATGGATAAAAAGCGTAAAATGATAGAAGGAAGTAGTGGTGATAACGGTAGTCAGTAGTGAGGCGAAGGTAGAGAAGGAAGGAAGAAAAAAAGGATATGTAAAGTAAAAAGAATTGGTAGAAGTTAAAATGTAAGGAAGAGATGTTATATGTAAGGAGATGTTTATAAAGAAATGTTATTATATGATTAATGTTAAGTTTGTGTATTTTCAAATAAGAACAGAACGATTCAAAAGATAACTATGTCTATTTATTTTTCTACTCGGATTCTCACTATGCTTTTACAGGGAGAGTACGGATGAGAATGAACGTTCTCTCGGGGCGTCAGTAATCCGCGGGTGCCCACTCCTGAGCTCGTGTGCAAAAGTCGTGTGCAAAAGTCGTGCGCAAATCTATTGTTCTTTCAAAGAACTTAATCGAAGCTGACAAAGCTTAATGACGCACGATTCTTCTTAGGAACAGCTTATGTTACTTAGTGTAATTAATATTATAATATCTTATTCTAGCTATCGCATCCTAACAATTAAGTTTGTAGAGATTTAAAGATTGTAAGGAGACGAAAGTCCGAATGTATAAAACATATACACTATGTATTAACTATGTATTGTATAAACGTACATAAAAAGAGTGGATTTAATATCATACCTATATAATTTTAATCGTTCAAATATCTTCTTTTTTCTTTATTTTCTTATTTAGAATTTGTCTTGCAATAAATTATCAAATCTTACAATGCAAAAGAGTATATGAGATTATGTTAACCTTTCTTATACAATGCCGAAATATAAATGTTCATACATACATACAACAAATTCAGTCTACGACTTCTACGAGTCTAAAGATTGTTTTTGATTGGTTGACTTCTTTGTGTGCGTTAAAATAACTGATGACATCTACCGGATATTTTATGATTGGTTGAATTATTCTATGTACTTTCTTATTAACTTCTTCTTACGTTACTGTTTAAGTTTACGGTTTATGCAATTTGTGTGCTATACACTGTTAGAAATTTCTTAGTGATTTTAATAAACATGTAATAGAAGCATGTGTTCATTCCCGTAAATGAAATGTAATGAACACTGTATATTAACATTCATTTACTGTTCTTTTGAAATTTCATTAAAAAATGTAATGAACACTGTGTTACACCGTGGTACGGTGCGGTTGCGGGTCCGTTCGCCGAAACATTTGCCACACCAGAGAGGAGCCGGGTGTGGGTGAAATAAATCTTCGTTTATAAATGTGTTGCACTTTTTATTTTCCTGTTGTTACACTTGATACGCGTCGCGTTATTTCTGATAAGAATGCCCGCGACGGCTTCGAAGCCGTCGCTCATATACTTCGCCGAGTTGCAATCTCAGCGAGTTTCAGCCGCGGTGGTTGACCGGAGAGGTTCGTCAACCGCACGGGCTTATTCTAATTATTATATACAGGTTTATCGCCCTATTTCGACATCGGGCGATAATCCCGAGGTCCTTGCCCGATGGCGAAAGTGCAGGGCGATTTCCGGAATGGTTTGCAACCAGAGCGCATTCTTCAGAATGCTGCTCAGGTTACAAAATTCCTCCCCCCTTGGGGAGAAAGGGGTCGGGGTTCGTATTTTTCCCGACTCCTTTCTTTTTATGGTTGCAACTCGGCCGGAAGTTCGCGTTTTTTACATTTTCTTAAAACTAATACAACGGCGAATACAGTTATCGTAATTACACTTAATATTGCGCTTGCTCTTGTTGTATAATATATTAATATTTTTGTATTCGCAACATGGTAATTATTTTCTAGGTCTTTATTTATTTCGTCTAAGTCTACGCTTAATTGTAACAATTCGCGCTGATTTCTTATGACAAGTTCACGCTGAATCTACCCAAGCGCGTTAGTAATGGCTGCGGTGTTATTCGTACGTGTTGATGCGTGTGTGAAATTGTAGGTGGGAATATGCGTGCGTATTTTCCTTCCCCCCATCGAGGAATGCGTTCGTATGGTGACGTCTGGCGTGATTAATTTGCACACGTCGTTTATTTTAATTATGCCTGTGTGGCTTATTTTCGCCCTTTTTACTGGCCTATCTTTACAGCGTATTTCTATTAATTGTGTGTCTACTGTGGAATAGATCCATGCTTGGGGTTTATTTAATGTTATCCACAAGCTTACGTTTGATAATATATATCGCGTTTCGCATGACGTTGGTTGCATTTCTGGTTCTATTAGTGCGGTGATTTCGCATGGTGCATTATTCGATACTTGATATGATGGGTAGCTATTTTCGCATACGAAGTTATCGCGATTATTTTTGCAGGTTTTAAGTTCTTCTGCGCTTAGTATTATGTACTTATTATTATCATTATCTATTGCTATATATTCGTCAGTGGTTTTAATTATTTTAAATAAGTTCGAGTGGTCATGTACAGGGAATACGGTAACCTTTTTTTAGGCTGTATTTGACGTAGTTTACTATTGGAAATTTTAACACTGCTACGAGTGTATAATAGCTTTGATAATACGTTTTGAATGAACAATATTTTTCAATGGTGTTCCAGTTTATTTGATTTATTTTGAAGGGGAAATGGGCTCCTCCTGATAAATGCGAAGTGGCTTCTAATAATTCTGAGATTATGTCGTTTATCGGTAATAATCGAGCGTTTAATATTCCTGTTTTTGCGTGAGTAATAAAGTCAATCGTGTCCTGCAAGTCGGTCAGTAAATCATTTGTCAGTATTCTCAGGTTGTTCATATATTCGGTTACCTCTAGCTGTTGCGTTACTGTATCTAATTGCTGACTCAGGAATGTCGTTGCATTCATTACAATGCGATCGTGGTGCTCGAGTATAGTTTCTAATTTCTGTATATGACCAATTGTACTGTTAATAATTTTAATTTGGTTTTTTGCTACGTGTTGTATTGTCTGTTGATTTGCATTTAATAATTGTAATTGTTCCGTAATTCGCTTATCGTCTTCTGCATCCATTACACCGAACAATGTTTTCGCGGCTGAGCCTATTATATCTAGTAGGCCACTTTTTGACCCTTGGTTTTCGTACAGAGATGTTAATGCATTTAATGCGGTTGTAACCTTATTATTTTGCTTACAAACTATAGAGAATAAATTGTGACATTTTTGTTATAATACTACACCATTTTCTTTTTCGCGGATTTTGATACACATATTTTCTGCTTCTGTCATTCGTGTTGTATTTTGTGATATCTAGTAGTAAAATCTTCTGTGTTCGTTATTATCGCGATTGTCCAGGATGAATCCGAAAGTTGAAGTTGTCCTCAATCTTCATAGTATAGCTCGGGTTCGTGTGTGAACGGTTTTATTTCGAATGGCCCGATTTCACTTTTCCCTTTTGTCATGGTGAGCAAGAATTTGTAATTTTATATGTGAGTTGGTTTATGTGCTAGTGTATCGTGAACTGAATCTGATCGCAGATAAGTTATTAAAATGTGTCAATTTAGCTAATTTTATGTCAGGTTTGATTCTCTTGAATAGTCGCCGGTGCTATCGCCTGACGTTTCTTCAGTCTGCTACCGGAATTGGTATATAACGGACATATTATTTTTTCTTTTGTGTGGTTAACGAGTGTGTTGAAAAAGAGCATAAAATTTTGTATAATATTTCTGGCGCCTTCGCGACGCGCCGTTAATATGAGATCTTCGGCATAGGATCTCGCTAACAAAAGAAATCGTTTAAATCTTTATTGCGTGCCCTATATTGGGCCTGGCGATAGCAAACGCATATGAAAATTGAGCTGTCTGATTCCCCGAGCGTCGGGAACCCCCGAAGATAACATTTAGAACAAAGAATCTCGCTGCAGATCCCTGCGACTTTTCCGACCCAGCGTCAGTCTCACTACGTTAATTCGACGACTAACATCGCGAATCAGCTTAGATTCTTATATTGTATTAAAGCAAAATAAATTTCATCTCAAAGACAAGAACAAAACAATCAGTTCTTTTATTTTAATAATTGCCAAAAACTTCCCAGCACTCGCGCTCTCGTGTTCGCATTAACTGAGTGCGTAGATTTTTGGTTAAAAAAAATTTTTTTTTTTGTTACTTTAATTTTTTAATTATGTGTTTTAATATTTTAGTGGATATGTACTGTGTCGAGTGTTCTACTCGTTATGAGCCGGGAAACTGCGTTTTATGCGCTTCCAGGAGCGCTTTGAGATCCCGTAGAATGCTCTGGCTGCGGACCGAGCCAAAACTTAAAATGCAGACCAGTCGGGATTTGGAGTCCCGTTGTGTGGAAGTTATTCCTGACGAGTTCATTAATAAGTTTTTTTCATTTTTTTTTTGTATTGCTTGGTTTTTGCTTGCTTTGTTGTTGTTCTTTTTTTTTTTTTTTTTTTAATATTCTATAAACGCTTTTAGGCGGTTTGCATGGACTTTAAGTGTTCTTCGTCCTTTCTTAATACTGTAATTTACGTTGCTGTGCTTTTCCGTAATTTTATACGGACCTATCCATAACGCGTTCAGTTTTTTCGAGCGTCCGCGGCGAACGGATTCGTCATATAAAAGAACTAAATTCCCTACTTGAAACTCGCGTCCGCGGGATTTACGGTCGTATGTGATTTTAGCTTTAATTTTTTCACCCTTGGCATGTTCGCGCGCTAGGTGGTTAGTGGCCCGCAATCTATCTCGAAGTTCTTGCGCGTAATCTTCGTATGAGTAGGTAGTTTTTGGTGCGGTTGTAAGAGCTGTAGGTATTGTTGCTAGATGTCCGAATACTAACTCGAAGGGGGTGAATCCTGTGGCTGTATGTGGCGTAGTGTTGTTCATGAACATTGCGTACGGCAACCACTCATCCCAGTCCGTTTGATCTTGTTCAATGTAGTGACGCAAATATTCGGCTAGTGTTCGGTGCGAACGTTCTAACGCTCCGTTAGTTTCTGTATGGTAGGCCGTTGTTTGAATCTTATGAATTTTTAGTAATTTGCACATATTCTTAAAGACTTCACTCATGAAATTTGTGCCTTGATCGGAGAGAAGTCGCTCCGGTATTCCATTTTCTAGAACGATTTTAGTTACGAATGCTTTCGCAATTGTTACTGCTTCCTGATTTGGTGCGGGTATTGCCTTACTAAATTTTGTTAGTCCGTCTTGAAAAGTTAATATATATTTATTCCCGTTGTGCGACAGAGGTAGGGGACTTACTATGTCTAGGGCACATTTTTCGAACGGTTTTTTCGGTATGTCGGTGATTACCAATGGCATTTTTGTCTTTTTACTTAATTTATTTCGTTGGCAATATTCGCATTTCTTAATATAATTCTCCACGTCCTTGCTCAATCCTGGCCAGTCGTGGTGTAATTTGATGCGTTGCAACGTGCGACTGACACCTTGGTGGCCGCCCGTTGATATGTCGTGATATTCGCGTAATAGGTTTGTCTTTTCTTCTTCTGTATACTCTCTTCTTTCTTGGCACGTGTTCACCTGACGTTCGCATTCTTGATTCGGTGGATTCCTGCTCAGAGTATCGGCGTTGGTATTACTTTTCCCATCTTTATGTACAATTTTGTAATCATGTTCTTCGAGTTGTAATCTCTATCTAATTAATCTTGATCCGTGGTCGTTTACGTTGATCAACCACGTTAAAGGCTTATGATCTGTTACAATCGTGAATGATGTGCCGAAAACGTACGGTCTGAAATGTTTTACGGCTCAAACGATTGCCAATAATTCTTTTTCCGTGGTGCTATAATTTCTTTCCGCTTTATTTAATATACGGCTTGCGAATGCGATCGGGAAATCTTTTTCTATTTCGCCTTGTGAAATTATTGCTCCTATGCAGTAATCTGACGCGTCCGTCGTGATAATGAACGGTTGTGTGAAGTCCGGATAACTTAACACTGGTGCTGTCGTAAGCTTTTCTTTTAATAATTCGAATGCGTTTTGTTGCTCGATATTCCATTTGAATTTTTCGTTTGTTTTTGTAAGTGCGGATAGCAGTCTTGCAATTTCCGAAAAATTTTCAATAAATTTGCGATAATAACCGGCCAACCCTATAAACGACTCTACGTTTTTTACTTTTTTGGGAATTCGAAAATTTTTTACGGCGGAAATTTTTGACGGGTCAGGTCGGACACCATTCTTAGTTATTAAAAGTCCCAAGTATAGTACCTCCTTGCGCAGGAACTCGCATTTGTCCGGCTGTAATTTAAGATTATTTTCGCGTAATTTCTTAAATACTTTCTCCAATCTTTTATTATATTTGTCCAACGTAGGCCCGAACACGACGATGTCGTCTAAATATACGAGACATTTGATTCCTTGTAAACCTGATAGCACCGAGTTCATCATCCTCTGGAATGTGGCCGGTGCATTTTTCAGTCAGAATGGCATACGGTTGAATTTGTAGTGGCCTTCAGGCGTCGAAAATGTAGTTTTCGCTCGATGATCTTTATGCATTGGAATCTGATGGTAACCGGACGCTAGGTCCAGTGTAGTAAAATACTTTGCGTTGCCCAATTGGTCAAAGATTTCGTTCATATTTGGGATCGGGAAGGAGTCGCCTATAGTAATATCGTTTAACTTGTAACGACCCTGCTTTTACGTATGCCGAATCGTCGGCTCGATGCGGGACGCGCCCGTGCGCTCGTCGGTGTTCCGGGATTCGGATAGATAGGGTCCGTAAATGCAGCGAGCCTGGTATTCAAATGTATGAACAAAGGTTTATTAAATGAGTAAGCACATAACGCGTATTTACAATATGTACACTAGGCGCGACACGGCCGCGCGAGCGGCGATCGAGGTTTGAAAATAGCGAGCGAAGCACGCGGTGTCGGCGTGTCCGCGACGCGCGAAGTTTCCTACGGCCACGTGCCGTTCGGCGGCACGTGTGAATGCGGTATGCCGGCGCGGGAATATATCGCAGGTGTTCGCGTGTTTCGCCGAAATCTCTTACTATTTCGCGGTATCGCTGACGCGGGAGTAGATCGCGGATGTATACGTATTTTCGCCGAAACCCTTAGGTCTTTCGCGGTATCGCTTGGCGGTTTCGCGGAGACAGGAAGTGAAGCACCGGCTTGGTGTCGCGTACTCGAGAGCGCTCGAGCGAGACAGAGATCTCTCTACCCCGTGGTCGGCGACGGTGCGAGGGGAACTGTTAATTCGCGCTCGGCGATTCCACGCGCCCGGTGGTCGAGGTCCGAGATGACTCGGAGGAGGCAGAGTTCGCTCTACCCCTCGAGCTGACCGTGCCGGTGCGTTGAAAGTCGTGAGCACAAGGTTAGGAACGAGCCCCAGGATCACCTGGTGGAGACAGAGAGCGCTCTACCCCGGATCGGCTCTAGATGTCGGAGATGCTGCTCGCAAGCGAGCGGATCGGAGACGGTCCGCTTGAGCTCCGGCATCGCGGTTTTATACAAAAAACGAGGGCGCCGGGCTTGCGGGGCTCAGCGGGGTTACGGAGGATCCTGCCGTGGCGCCGAGGATCTTGTTACGGCGTGATCGCGAAACGGTGGTCCTCGCCGTCGTTGGCGCGTTCGGTGGCGTTCGGCGGAATTCGGCTAAGCCCGTGCGGGGACTTAGCCGCGAGACGATAGCTTAGCGCGTGCTATCGCCTATTCAATGTATCGATAATATAAGTTTGGGGCGCACCGCGCCCCGGGTCCCCGCCAGCGGAGTTCTGCCGACGGCCGGCCGTTGTTCTGGCCGGGACGGTGCCTTTCCTGGGTGCACCGTTACAAACTTCCTGAAATCAACGACGATTCGTAATTTTTGTTTTCCGGAAGCATCAATTTTCTTGGATACTACCAGTATCGGTGCATTCCATTGGCTGGAGCTTGGTCGTATAACGTTGTTTTGTAGCATCTTCTTCACTTGTTCCTTTACTTCTGACTTATGTTTCTCCGGTAATCTATACGGGCGACAATTGATTGGTCGGGCGTTTGCTTCTGTTACAATCTCGTGCGACACGGAGGTCGTGCAGGATAAATGATCTCCTCGAGGTAGAAGATGTCAAAAATTTTGGCATATTTCTACCTTATTTTTCTCTTCTTTATTTAGATGCGCTACTGCAGCTGTGCGTACGCATTCCTGTCGCCTCAGCACGTTCTCCGTTCGCGACGTGTCGGGTATCGCGAGCGTGCTGACCAAGCATTCGGATGGCACGGCTTCTATCTGTACGAGTGGAGTATTTAATTCTATCGGCTTTTCTGTAATATTTAATACGCTAATTTTGCAAGTATTTTCTTCCGGTTTTACTAAGCAGCTGCCAATAAAACTCCGGGTTTTGGTTCTTTTGCGTAGACTATTCCTATTTGGTTGTGGCTCGTAACGGCTTGTACAAACGTTTCGCTTCGTGGCGGTAACGTGATTTGCGTGTACGGCTGTAACTTGATCGGCACCTTGTGAATTATTAATTGTCTTTCCTCTGTAGTCTTACTGATGTGCCTTCAAGAAGTCCATGTCTAAGATCCCTTCGTAATTTATGGGGAATGCATCGGGCACGACGTGCATGCTATGATTGTTGTATCGGTCCCGTAACCGGATTGTTAACTTCGCGATTCCTATGGTTCGAAGTTGGTGGCCGGTCACACCGGTTAATGCCATAGACTCCATGCGGGTCACATGGCCTGTCGCATCAGGTTTGCGGCCCGCAGCGTGAGGTAGTGTGCGTGAGGGTGCCCGCGATCGCGCAGTAACGCCGAAAGAGCTGGGGCCGCTCGCACCCGTGAGAATGCTGAGGCTCTCGCGTTATCGCGTTTGTTTATACGGATAGACAGCGACAGAGCATCAGAGAGCATGCTATTATTCTAGCGAGCTTTACATTTCGCGACTTTAACGAAATTAAATACTCATGTTGCTTTAAATATATTTTTTACATTACGTATAATTTAATTTTGAGATAATTTTTCTGTCTTGAGAAAGACAATTTTTTCTCAAGACAAAAACGAGAAATTATCTCAAAATTAAATTATAATAATGTAAAAATATATATTTAAAATATAAGTAACATGAGTATTTAATTTCGATTGTTAAAAGTCAGAATGTCTTAAAGTATACGCTAGAATTAATAGCGTACTCGCGATATACTTCTATCCTTGTCTATCCGTATAAACACAAACGCGTGCAAGAGAGAAGGTGCGCCAGCATTACCCTTGAAGCGTTCACTCATGCTTTTCTCTCACTCACGGGTCGCGAGCAGAGAGAGCATGAGACCCCTCACCAAATTTTCCCTCGTCCTTTCGCGTTCCCGCCCAGCCTCACGCGATCCGCGGTGAGGCCTCACGCACACAACCCCACCTCACGCACGGGAGCCGCCGTCGCCGCAGTGCGACAGGCCATTATTGCCGGTGACTGTACACTGCTCAAAAGTGATATAGCATAGAAAAATTCTATGCAAAAATTGTCAAACTTTGACCGACGGTAACTCCGCGAAAAATTTTCGTAAAATTATGATTTTTTTTTTAATGAAAGCTTGAAATCCCTACTTTAAGATGCTGTAGTTGGATTTTAATTTTGATTTATTTTTAGTACTGTAACATCTCAAAATGTAAGAACATGTTTAATGCATTAAAAATTACAAAGAACGAAACGTACGGACTTTACATTTTAGAATAGATGCTGTTTGCAAAACATAAAATCTAAACCTTTCTCTTTAATTAAAATAAAGGTTGCTGCGATTTTTCAAAGATACAGCATTTTAAAGTAACCCTTGCATTTTGGCATATACCGCCGGCAATAGCATTACCCGATGTGCACCACGGGGAGGTTGCCGGTCGGATTTTGCACATTATATGGCCCTGAAAAGAGCCGTTTTTGAGTGTGTGCGTGTGCGCGTGTGTGTGTGCTTAAATTTTAATAATATGTATTTCTTCCGCGTTGTTGGATCACTGCTTGTAATCGGTTTCTCATATTAATACAGGCTCTAATTTCTTCTTGTGAAATGTCATTTCAGATTTGAATTAGAGTTTCTGATAAATCTTCAAGATCGACAGGTTGTCTTGTTAAATTTCGCAACCTACGATCCATTATGTCCCATACATGTTCTATGGGGTTCAAATCTGGACTAACTGCAGGATGTGGAAGCAGTCTAATTGAATTTTTCGCCATAAATTCGCGGGTAATGCGTGCGGAATGCTTCGTGCGTTATCTTGCATAAGAATAAAATTTCTTTCTATGCGACGACTCATTGGTAACACATATGGTCGCAAAATTTCTCCTACATATCGTACCACTGTCATTCCTGGTGCTGGTAGGACAACAAGATTAGTACGATGATTCCAAGTGATTCCTCCCCCTACCATTATGGAGCCGCCGTTGAATCCTCTTACAGGAGCGACGCACGCTCTGTCATACCGCTGTCCCCGACGACGCCAAACTCGAATTCGTCCATCAGAACCGAATAACGAAAATCGTGATTCGTCGGTGAAGAGCACATTTTGCCGTTGCCGCACTGTCCAATAAACATAAGTTTGCGCATATTCTAAGCAAGCACGTCGATGCTGAACATTTAACATCGGTACACGGCAGCGACTCCGAGATAAGCCACCCGGTAAACGGCAAGAGAAGCTTCTTGCAACGTTGAGCGATAAAAAAACGTTACATCATTCATTATCGCAACGTGCAGCAATGTATGCGTCATGGTCTTCGCGTTACAAAAATACATCGCGTATTAAAATTTAAACAATCGTCATGGCTTCGCGCATATATTGAGCTTAACACAACATTTAGAACTGCAGCAACAAATGATTTTGAAAAGAATTTATATAAATTAATGAACAATGCGGTATTTGGCAAAACCATGGAAAATGTACGCAATCATGTCGATGTAAAGCTCATAACACAAGGTAGATTCGGTGCTGAAGCGTTGATTGGGAAACCAAATTTTCACAGTCGTAGCGTTTTTGCTGAAAATCTTGTGGCGATTGAAATGCGTAAACTCGAGATAAAATTTAATAAGCCGATTTATGTTGGTATGTGCATTCTTGACATATCCAAGACATGCTTATATGAATTTCATCACGAGTATATACAACCATTGTATCACGATAAATGTAAAGTAATGTACACTGACACAGATAGTCTCATATATTATATCGAGTGTGATGACGTATATGAGACTATGAAACGTAACATTAACAGATTTGATACGAGCGAGTATGCACCCGACAATGTATATAATATTCCACTCGTCAATAAAAAAGTGCCCGGTTTGATGAAAAATGAAAACAATGGTGCGATTATGACCGAATTCATAGAACTTAGATCAAAAATGTATGCTTTACGAGTCGATGGTAAAAGTGATACGAAAAAGATTAAAGGCGTAAAAAATAATATTGTAACAAAGACGATAGCATTCGATGATTATGTGCGATGTTTGCGGGAGGAAATCGAAATGACTCGGCAGCAGACATGTATGAGATCAAAGTTGCATGAGGTGTATACCATACGCGAAAAGAAAATTGCTCTAAGTCCATACAATGATAAGCGATATATCGTACTCGGTTCTACGAAAACTTTACCATGGGGACATTATAAAATACAATTGTAACAAAAAATATTAATATATTTTCTCAGTTTTATATACACTTATGTATTACATATTGTTACGCCGGGAACGGGGTCAGCGAACGTCTCCGCGCGCGCTACTCGCTCACTCTTCTCACTCTCTGGACTCGAAGAAAAAGGACGTTTTAAGAAAGTGAAACGATAACGATTTAATCAAACATTAACCAAATACAGAGTGACATCCGCACCGAAAAAGTCACGGGCAGAACTGTCTTTTAACCATAAATAATAATCTTCGTTCCCTGGCAACGGGAACCGAAACCTCGGAGCGAGCCGGCAGCTTCATGCCGCTCCGTATACCGGGCGAATATATAACGTAAATAAGGTTTATAATTTATTTGTCACTGGAAGATATATGTATAAAGAAAAAAGTACAGATCGGTTACTTTGACGACAGTTGAACAAGAAAAGGATTACTTTAGAAAATAAAATAAAGATGGACAATTGAAATAGATATTGATTATTTGACGCATATATATATTTATTACGCTTTGAAATATAACGTACTGGACAGAATAGGGGTGAAACGATGCCGAATGAATAGATAATCTAATAAAAACAAAAGTCCGTACCATTTTTGTTCTCAATATTTTAAGAAAAATTAATTTATGTACGCGTAAGAGCGATGAGGAGTTGGCTGAGTGAGCGCGACAGACGACGGTGCCATTTCTAGTCATTCGTCCGCGCTCACTCACGCGCAGCTTTCTCTTGTCTTACGCTTATACATTTTATATATTTTAATTTTTTCTCGAAAACTATTGAGAATTTTCAAATGGTAAAGGACTTTTCGTTTTAATTCGATTAAATCTACCTATCATTTTCGGCATCGTCCACTGATCTGGGACACCCTGTATAAGGAAAAAAGTACAGATCGGCTACTTTGACGACAGTAGAAAAATAAAAGGATTATCTTTAAGAAAACATAGTAAAAAGATTAATTGGACTAGATATTGATTATTTAATGTACATATTTGTTATGTCCATGAAATATGGCGTACTGTCCTTTTTACCTTGTTTTTTCAAAGATAATCGTTTTACTTTTTAATGTCACCAAAGAAGCCGATCTGTATTTTTTTATTTAAATTTAGTGCGTCAGCTATCAAAGCATAATAAATATGTATATCAAATAATTATATATATATAAGGTGTTTATTTTCTCCTCAGAGGTACACCGACTTTCGCTTCCCAATTTTCTGCTTACAGTTTCATAAAATATATCTTCAAACTTCATTCTTATCTCTAAACTATTTCTACTTTTATAATTTTCTTTCTTCTTACAGCCGTTTCCTGAAAGTAAAAACTTATTTCTACGCCTTTTTCCTATTCTATTACCTACGCGTCGAGAGAGAGAGAAATCACACCTCCATTCATACTTTACATTGTTTTGCCTTAATTCTACCTTAAATTCTATCTTTGGACCCTCGCTTCCGACGCTTTTTCTTTCATACTTTCAATCACTCCTATTTTTTTCCCTTGTTCTTTCCAAATTTTCCAACCAATCAATCCCTTTTCCTTCCCCTCCCAGAATTTCCTCCATCATTTCCTCCCAACTATTCTCGATTCCCCAATCTATACATTCCTCCCATATATGTTCCCACGTTTCTTCCTTCTCCAAACATATTCTACATTTTCTTTTCTCCTCTTCCTCCCAATATTTATTTCCTCTCATTTCCTCCCCTAATCTAAATTTTGCCATTCTTTGCCATTTTTCTTCTTTTCACCCCAATTTCAAATATCCTGGTATCCCTTCCTCTTTCACTTTTTATAATACTTATTAAATCTTGACTCTCTTATTTTTTTCCATCTTTCCTCTCTTTGCCATTCTTTATCCTTTTCCACCAAATATTCCCCCTTATTTCCCCTCTTTCTCTTAGATTTTCCACCTCTTTTCCTGACCACCCAAATTTTTTAAAAATTCCTCTCTTTCTTTTTCCCATTTTCCTTTGCTTCTTCCCTTGCTCTTTCCCTTCATTTCTTCCCAGCACCATTTTGCTAGAACCCCTCCTTTCCTTCTTCTAACCGTTTTCATATTTCCATGCTCTCATCCCTGCTCTACCTTTCAATTTATCCCTCTGTAGTTCTTCTCTCACCATATATCCTGGTACATATCTTCTTACTCCCAGCACCCATCTCAAGTATTTTTCCTGTAATATCTCCACCTCTTCTCTTTCCTTCCATCCCCATATTTCCACGCCGTAATTAATAACCGACCATACCAGTTTATCAAATAGCCATATTCTTTTACTCCAGTCTTTTCCGAATTTTCTTTTACCTATACTCCACACCTGCCCCATTATTCTTGCCGCTCTTTTTACTCTGTCCTTTACATGCTCTTTCTGCTCTCCATTTCTCATAATTGTGTATCCCAAATACTTGAAACTTTTTACTTCCTCTATTTCTTCCCCTCTCCATACCCATTTAGTTTTTTTCCATCTTCCTCCCCCCTTTCTACACCGCATTATCTTTGTTTTCTTTACATTCACTTCCAATCCCTTTTCCTTTACATATTCTTCCATGCTTTTAATCATTCCTTTCATGCCTGCCTCATTTTCTGCCAGTAGCGCAATGTCATCCGCGTACGCCAACGAGTAAACTCTCCTGTCTTTTATTCTTATACCCCCCCATCCTCCTTTTTCTAATTCTTCATCTATGTCTGGCAACAAGAGCGTGAACAGGCTAGGACTAAGCGGACAACCCTGTCTTACTCCTTTTGTCGTCCAGAAACTTTTCCCTTCTTTATCCTTCACCTTTACTTTATTCACCGTTTCCTCTAATATTTCTTCACACCTTCTTATCAATCCCTCCCTTACCCCTCTTTTCTTCATTGTTTCCACCAATTTTCTCCTGTCTACAGGGTCAAACGCCGCTCTCATATCTATAAACACAATTACCATTTTTCCTTTCTTTTCTTTCATCTTCTTATTTAGCAAATAATTTAACACATATATTTGATCCACTGTCCCCATGTCTCTTCTAAAACCGGCTTGACTCTGCGGTAATATTCCTTTTCTTCTATTTCCTTTTAATCTTTCTGCTAACACAGATGCATACACTTTGTACGCAGTTTGTGTCAGCGTTATCCCTATACTCTTCTACTTTTTTCACCTTTTCCTCTTTTACCGGAACTATCACACCTTCTCTCCATTCCTCCGGCATCCCCTCTCCATCCCCTTTTGCACATTTTCCATAATTTCTCTTTTACTTCCCCCCCTCCCCATTACCATATTTCATTTTCTAAACCATCACTTCCTGCTGCTTTTCCTTTTTTCAGCTTTCTTATTACATTTTCAAATTCTTCTCTATTTATATCTTCCTCATTGTTTTCTATTCTTTCTCCTCCTATTTCTTCTCTTACTCTCCATTCCACTCCTCCTAACATTTCCTTAAAATATCCATCCAATTCTTCAATTTTTATTTTTTCCTCCACTTCCTTCCTTTTCTTTCTTCCCTTGTTTACTACTTTCCATACTTCTCCCTCTGTTCTAATCTTTTCTATTTCTTTCTCCCATCTCACCTTTTCTTGCAATTTTTTCTCCTCACATAGCTTTTTATATTCTCTTTTTTCTTTTGTAATTCTCCTCACTCCCTTCCCCTTCCTCCATTTTAACATTTCTTCTTTTACTTCACCTTTTTCCTTTTACAAACCTCATTCCACCATCTTTCTTTTGGTTTTTCCCCTCCTCTTTTTCATTTCCTTTTTAACTACTTTCTTTGTTTTCTCCAGTTCCTTACTAAAACTCTCCAATTTTCCTCCGTATTGTTTTCCTTCTCCTTTTTCTTTTATTTTCCCTGAACATTTTCCTCTCCTCTCACAGGCCAGTCTCGTGCTCTTTTTTATACCATATTTACATCTTCTCCTCTTTTCTCCTTCCCTTTTTATCGTCACTATTAAGAATAAGTGGTCTGAGTCCACTTCCTCCCCCACCTTCATTTCTACTATTTCTCCTTTTGATTCCACATTACTGATCACATAATCTATCACTGTTTTTCCTCTTCCCCCTACATATGTCCATTCACCCTCTTCATCTCCTCTTGTACAACCATTGACTATTCCCCATCCTGCTTCTTCCAAAGCTTTACAAAATTTTTTTTCTTTTCCTGTAATTTTTTTATCCTTTGTTTTCCTTTTTCTCTCTTCCTTGTCTTCTTCTTCTTTTTCCTCATCCCATAGCCCGCCCTCTTCTCCCGTCCTCACATTAAAGTCTCCCCCTATCAGATATCTCGTTCCTTCCTCTTTTTCATCCATCCAATTTCTCATATTCTCTGTTATGTCTTCTAAATCCTCATTTACATATACCCCTGCTATTTTCCACCATACTTTTCCACTTTTTATCTTTATTCCTATCATTCCTTTCCTATCTTCAAATTCTAATTCTTCTTCTCCTTCCAGATCCTCCCTCCATCCCATCACCATTCTCCCCATTGCCCTCCCTTTCTTATTTTGCTTTTCTGCCCCCTTATTTATCCATTTATAGCCCTTTGGCAGTTTACTTCTTAACCCCTTCCATTTTTTTCTTCCAACCAAGTTTCACACATATATATCACCTCCCATTTCTCCATGTTCTTCCAAAAATCTTCATCCTTGTTTTCTATTCCTGCTACGTTCCAAAAACTATTCTCACGTTTCTATCTTTTACCTTTTTTTTTTTCCTTTCTCTCTTTTTCTCCTTTTCTTTTTCTTTTTGCCTTTTATCTTTCCTTTTTCCGTTTTTTTCTTCATCCTTTTCTTTTCCTCCTTCCTCATCTTTTCTCTCCACTTTTTCCAACTCATTTCCTTCTCTTCTTCCGCCTTTTTTCAAAAACTTGCATTTAATCTATCTGCTATCACCTTCTTCCTTTTATTTCCTTCTTTTTCAAACTCTTTCGCACCATCCCATTTTCTCAATTCTTCCTTCAAGTCATCCCATATCCACATTTCTTTATTTACCCATATCTTCTTGTATCCTATTTTTACCTGTTTTCCTTCTCTTTTCAATCTATCCGCTTCTCTCTTTATGAGCCATTCCACTTTCCTTTCGTATTCTGTCAGATCGTCTCCTATCCATTCCGTCCTGTCCTTTAATTTTCCCTTGCATCTTAATATTTCCAATTTTTCTTTAAAATTTTCCATCTTTACCCACACCATACCATAACCTCCTTTATTTACTCCTCCTATCTTATTTACATCCTCTATCTTTGCTTTCACTCCTGTTGCTTCTATTATTTCTCCCACTTGTTCTTTCAGCGCCTTTTTTTCCTCACTTTTTATCTTTATACCTCTTATTATTAAATTGTTTTTTCTCCACTCTTTCTTTTCTCTTTCTTTTGCCATTTCCAACATTCTCGTTCTTTCTTCTAAACTTAAAACTTTTCCCTGTATCTCTTCTGGTATTTCCAGTTTACCTACCTCATATTTTTTTTCCCTTATTTTTTTTTTTCATCCCGTCTATTCTTTTCTCTAAATCTATCTTCTCTTTTTTCCATATTTTCTTCAAATCTTCCATTTCTTTTCTTATTTGTACCTTTATTTTCCTTACTTCCTCCATTTGCGCTTGAATCCTTGCGAATCCACTTCGCATTTCCTTTATCACCTCTTCAAAACCTTCCTTACTTATTCCCCTTCACCTCCTCTCCTGTTGCTTTCACCGGTGATCTGTACACTTTTACACTTTTCCTAAATCCTTCCAAACCCTCTATTTCGCCTTTTTCTTCCTGCTTTCCTTCCTTTTCTCCCCTTGCTTCCACGCTTTCAAAATTGGCAAGCTGTTGGCCCTTTCCTTTTTAGCAGCTCTACCTTTGCAGGTCTTCCCATTTTCTTTTTTATTTTCTCTTCTTTTTCCTCTTTTCTTTCTTCACTTCCACTCTCCACAATTTCCTGTTCACTCATTTTCCAATCTTCCTTATCTCTTTTCCCTTTGTCTTTGATACCTCTAACTCTCTCCTTTACCCCGTTGCCTTCCTCCTTTCCTTTGTCTCACCCACGGTTTTTTCCCGTCACCGCCAACCTAACCTCAAACTGAACTCCTCTTTATACTTTCCCGATTTTTCCCTTTATTCTTACCTTTGCTCTTTACCCTCACTTGCCCTTCTTAAAACCCTTCCTCTTTCCTCAAATCAACCCTTTACCTTTGAAAAACTATTTTACTCCCACAAAACCTTTTTCTACATGCACTCGCTCAGACACACAACCGTTCGCTCTGCAATCGGAAACGAAAGTCCTATTAAATTTGTAAATTAAATTATTAAATAAATTTTAAAAATGTATTATTATTATTTTTAAACAAACTTAAAACTTTTTTTTCTTATTTTATTTCCCTACCCACAAAAGAAAAAATACTCAGACGTAACAATATTAAACACGGCGCTAGATTTCAAATTGCGAAAATTCATTTATGGACCGATTCAACTATTGCCTTGGCCTGGATCCAGGGTCATCCATCTCGATGGACTACCTTTGTAGCCAACCGAGTTACAGAAATACAAGAAACACTTCCGAAGGCTCAATGGCATCACGTGCCAAGAGAAGAAAATCCAGCAGATTGTGCTTCTCGTGGTCAATCCGCCGTTGCATTCAACAATCACCCCCTGTGATGGAAAGGACCGGCGTGGCTGCAACTTACAGACCACCTGCTGCTCAGGCTCGTTGGCAATCCTTCCTTTCAAACCAAAGAAGAAACACGACCTGCTAAAGCACATCTGGGGATTCAAACACCAGAAGAAAGTTCCAGCTTGCTTAGATTTTCCAATCTGCAGCGCTTACTCCGGGTCTGCGCTTTGTGTCGACGATGGTTGCTACAAAACTCCGGTAGAAGATCCGATTCCCGAAATCCAATACTATTACTTCGCAACTCTCATTTTACAAAATTAATTGTCGATACCTGCCATAGGCGCACGTTGCACGGCGGGGTGCAACTAACTCTGGCCGCCATTCGACAACAATACTGGATTGTCAGCGCCCAAACTTTAGTGAAAAATCACATTTATAAATGTGTTGCCTACACGCGCTGGCGAGGTCAATCAACTCATCCTCTAATGAGCCCTTTGCCTAGCGCCAGAGTTTTGCCTTCTCGTTTTTTCCAGAACACCGGAGTCGATTACGCCGGTCCTATTTTAATGAAAACCTCTAAAGAACGAGACCAGAAAAGCCACAAGGGCTTCCTTGTCATTTTTGTATGTTTCGCTACGCGAGCGATACATCTGGAAGCCGTATCGGATTATACGACCGAGGCCTTCCTAGCTGCCTTCCGCCGATTTACTTCTCGCCGAAGATTGTGTTCCGACTTATATAGCGACCGAGGTACTAACTTTATCGGCGCCGATGCTCAATTACGCGGTTTCATGCGTGAATTAACTCGAGACCGTGAATTTTTAAATACTTTGGCCAGTGACGGAATCCGCTGGCATTTTAACCCGTCTTCTGCGCCACATTTCGGTGGTATCTGAGAAGCCGCCGTAAAATCCACCAAGCGTCATATTCACCGCGTGATCGGGGACTCTAAACTAACCTTTAAAGAGCTCACAACATTTCTTTCACAAGTTGAAACCTGCCTCAACTCGCGTCCGCTTGCTGCTTTAACCGGTGACCCTCAAGATTTAGAAGCCTTAAATTCGGGTCACCTTCTAATCGGAACACCGCTTATCGCGATACCCAAATCGTCCTGCGCAAACATAGCTGAAAATAAATTAACGCGGTGGCAGCTCGTGCAACGAATAAAGGACCATTTTTGGCAACGATGGTCATCCGAGTACCTCCCCACGTTAAACATTAGAAAAAAAATGGCGCAGTCCAGTAAAAAATTTATTAATCGGGACACTTTGCTTAATTAAAGGCGAAAATACCGCCTCTTCACAGTAGCCCCTTGCTCGTGTAATAACCACGCACCCCGGTATTGATGGAAATATACGCGTAGTAACTGTACAAACGGCAACCACTACTCTTGTCCGGCCAGTTGTAATATTAATCCCGTTATCTTTAGCATCCGAACCTAGCGAGTAAATTTCGCTCTTGCCAGGGCGAGGCAGGCGGAAAATGTATAAGTCTAAAATAATTAAAAAAGCAAAGACGTAATTCTAGCTTTCCCGGCGCCGTCGTGTCGCCATTTACACAACTTGAAGAGAGATCGTCTTGCTAGCCCTTTCTTTGTTTATTAGGCGGAGATAAAGCACGCGTTGCGTTTTATGACGATCTGCAAATGTTAATATGCAGTGCCGATCTCTGACTAATGTCACGAACGGTCGTGAAATTGGAGACAATAGTCTCAGGCAAGCAACGCAAGACGATCCTGCGGATTCTAAGAGCGCCGGGAATTCCGGGATTGCGTCCCCGCTTGAACAAAGGGATAGTGCTTAGCACTTGCCTTCGGCTTGCCGACTGTCGTCAGTCGTTAATGAACCTTGCCCGAAGACACTTCGTGCCTATTTTCTTGCGCCCATCGCAATTTTGGTTTTTTAACACTTTTAAGTATATTGTCAAGTCGCGACTTCGTGCGCTCGCCTTTAAACTCGCGCGGCACGCGCTCTCAAATTCTGTACAGCGTTTCACACTTGATGAAAAATAATAAAGTGCATAATTTAAGAACGTTTGAAATCAATAACCTTCTTTTCCTAACACTTTCACCTCTATCTTACGATCCTAGAACTTGCCGGAACATTTTTTTTCATTTTTTTTTGTTTTATGTTATTTTTGTTTTATTTGTTTTTTTGTTTTTTTATATTTTTTTTTGTTTTAATTTTTTTTGTATTGTTTTTTTGTTTTTTTTTGTTTTACTTTTTTTTTTTTTGTTAAAAAAAATCTGAGTTTTTGTTATAAAAGATCAAGTTATTTTTGTGAAAAAAATTAAGATATTTGTTAAGGAAGGTTATTTTTTTTAGGTAAAATATGGTTTTATGAGATAAGTCAGGGTTTTTTTTTTAATACAGGTTAGTATATAAATTAACCTACCCAAATGTTTTACATTGAAATAAATCAATTTATATATTAAGGTGGGTTAGAATTTTGGAGGGTGGACAAGTCAGTATATAAATTGACTTAACTCAATGTAAAAAATATTGGGGTAGGTTAATTTGTATATTGAAATAGGTCAAGATCTTTTATTAAAACAGATCAAGGTTTTATTGTTTTTTATTGTCTCGTTTTTTAGCCGTAGGCCAGCAAAAATTTTTGTTAAAGTAGATCAGGGTTTTTTTTTTGTTGAAGTAGGTTGTAACCGTAGCGACTCTGGGTGTCGCGTAGTTTGCCGGATTGAGGCTCGCCGGAGCCAGAGTTCGTAAGAGCACGATAGTTCGGGCTTCTAGTTGCGGTCTAGGCCGACGAGAGCGCCCGTCGGAGAGACAGAGATTGCTCGGGCTGGCCCGAAGGGCAGTGATCGGAAGCGCCCGATCGCGGCAGTGCCGGCGACTGGCTGTCGCGCGGCGGATCCGTTGCCGGACGGGGGCGCCCGTCCGGGAAATCGTGTGGGCACGAAGTGCCCTGGAGATGGCGGCCGTCGGGAGCGCCCGACGGCGGCGATGCCGGTGACTGAGAGTTGTGCGGCGGGTTCTAGGCTTGGACGGGAACGCCCGTCCAGGGGATCTCGGTAGCCTGGGCTAGCCGGGGACGCCGGCGGTATCCGGTCGCCTCGGTGGTGGAACCTCGGGAGCGCCCGAGGTCTCCAGGAACCTGAGATATATTCTGTCTTGGAAGCGCCCAAGACAGCGGAAGACTCTCACCGAGGGCACCCGGGGACGACTCGAGAGCACCCGAGTCGGAGAGTACTAGAGAGAACTTCGGGAGCGCCCGAAGACTTTAGGAGCTGGAGGATGTGATCGGTACGGTGATCAGGACCAGACAAGGTACTTGCTCTGCCGCGAGCTCGGCTTATATAACCGCCGAAATGAGAGTGGGGGAGTTCCCACTCTTACCTCGGCGGCGCGCGCCATCGTCGGGCCGGTGGTCGCCCGACGAACCTTGCTTGGCGCGTTCGGCGTTATCCGGGTCGGTGTCTGCCCGGATCCCCTCGGGGACGGCGTCTGTCGTCTAGTGGCGGGGCCTAAGCCCTCGCCACAAGGTTAAGGTTTTTATTAGGATAGGTCAGAGTTTTTGTTTTTGTTTTTATTTTTTTTTTGGCCGAAAATCAATGGAAATTTTTGTTGTAGCAGATTAAAATTTTTGTTGAGGTAAGTCAGGGTTTTATTTTATTAAAGTAGGTCAAGGTTAAAAATTGAAATTATGGTAGGTCAGGGTTAAAAAAATTTTAATTGAGCTAAGTCAGAGTTAAAAAATCAAAATTAAAATAGGTTAGGGTTACAAAATTTAAATTGAGAAAGGTCAGGATTACAAAATTTAAATTAAAATAAGTCAGGGTTAAAAGTTTAAATTAAAGTGGATCAGAGGGACTCTCAGAAGAGCACCGGCCCACGCGCCAACCCCACCTCCTCGTGGTGAGAGTCGGTAACTCCGTGGTACCGCCCTGGAGGTTGACGGGGCTCTGGCTTCGGGCGGAGTACACACACCGGCGTGGAACTTCGGGCGGCGGATCGGAGGCAGAAGTAGGCTGTAGGTCGTGGCTGAGGTAACGGCCATGTACTCTTTGAAGTGAGGCCGGGGGCTTTTAGTCCTTAAAGCTGAAGCACGACTTGACTGAAACTATCTCTGCTGAAACCGTCACGTGGCGCTTAGAGCGGAGGCAAGAGAGCGTCACTCCCCGCACCGGGCAGACTTATGGCGAAGGGATTCATAGCTGCATGCAGCTTGAGTCCCAAAGCTATAAGTCTATAGCCATGACAATTTACCCCTCTGGGTAAATTGTCTTCGGACATAGGTCGGTTGGGAGCTTCGGTGCCCTGGCAGCGTGACGGCTCCTGGCACGGCCCTGTCCGCTTAGGTAGCTTTGCTTCCGTTAGCAGGGAGCCTCGGGTAGGCGCTGGCATGATTCGGGAATCCTGGGTGCACCGAGTCAGCCTTCGGTCGTTTTTCGAATCGGGTAGGAGGTTCCGCAAAATGAGCCACGGCCATAATGCGGAGCCTAGAGGAGGGTTCGATTCTGCCTCTCGATAATCCGCAGACTTCGCGTTTGCGTTCGGGTAGGTATTCGTCTAGTGCCTATTGACCAGAACGAATCAGGGAGTTGTGCCTGCTCCTTAAATCGCAGGCTGTCGTTTCTTCGCGAGCGGAACACTGGCTAAAGGTCTTCGGCCCAAGGACTAAGACCGCTACAAGAGTCTCATCCTCACCCTGGATAAATAACAGAGGATGGCTAGGGATTAGCTTACACCTTGTATGAAAGGAGGTTCGGGTAGGGGGACGGATTAATGTCGCGCAACGCCGGGCGGCCCCTTTAAAGATTTAGGTTGGCAATGTGTGGCATCGGACCGTCCAAAGTAGGGGTTATGTCTGTCCCTCAATAATTCCGCAGACATAAACTACGGGTAGTGCGCATGTGATCTGACGGTCTGCGGACCTGAAGGTCACATGTGCAAACTGGGGTTCGATTTTCCCCACGTATAAAAACACGAAGGCGGGACACGGGAAGGAGACGGTGCATGGCCGACTGTGATACGCCGCTTTGCAGGGACATAAGCTCGAACATGAAACGTCGAATAGAGGTTCCACTTACCCTCTGCATAAATCGGAAGTGGACGGGCCGGGGGTGGTTCGCACTTAAGCGAAGCATCTCCGGGAATGGCGTGGCCATCAGTCCGGGGCTGGGTGTCCGTCGGGACTCAGCAATGTGGGCATCCCCTGGAGTTTTCCCTTTTCCGCCCTCGCACGGGGAGAGTGTCAATCTTGTAGGTATGGGCGGCTTACTGTTTCCATCTGAAAAGAGCCGTGGCGAGGGCGAATACCACGCCTTGGACTTTTGGTGTCCGTCTAGTGAGGGTCCACTATAACTTTACTATAAATAATTTGGAAGTCGGTTTTCAATTGCCCGGCAAATTTAGGAGGACACAAGAAGTAGAGCTGCTGTGGTCTGGCAACAACGAGTGAGAGTGCTTGCACCCAACCTCAATTTAGGCCCTGTGGTTTTACGATGAAGCCTAGGGCCCTTCGCCATATAACAGTGTTGTTTTAGACACAGCGGAGGTTACTATTACGCCCACCGTCAAGTACTTTAGGTTACTCTTAGATGAACGGTGGGCATTCCGCGAACATTTTACCGCGGTCGCTGCAAAAGCCGCGTCTAGTGCCACTGCCCTGCGGGGCATACTTTTTAATCTGGGGGGCCCAGTGGAGCGACTAGGCAATTATATGCAAACACGGTGGGGTCTATAGTTATGTATAACGCGTCTGTATGGGCGAATAACCTGGCATTGTCCAGGGGTGGTCGCATTCTCTTTGAGAAAGCTTTCCACCTGGTCAATGTCAGGTCGGCGCGAGTATACTGCACCGTGTCGCGTGCGGCGGCTGCGGTATTAGCAGGCATTTCACCGCTGGATTTAACAGCGGTGGAACATTTCAAAGTATATCACGAACTTCGGAAATATGACAGAAGACACGGTGTGCGGCCGACCCCAATCATTAAAAGTCGAGTTAGGTCGTACTACCGCGTCAAAACGTTAAAGGCGTGGCAGGTGCGTTTGCGCGCCCAAGTAAGAGCGGAAGGCGGAAGAATAATTGGTGCAGTAGAGCCGATTTTGAGTGATTGGCTTGCTGCAACACGGAGAGGACTTTCCTTCCATGCGGCGCAGGTGTTATCAGGGCACAGATGCTTCACCTCATACCTGCATCGCATCGGAAAGGAGACGTCGGAGACATGTTACCACTGCGGGGCACCAAGAGACGATGCTCAGCATACGTTAGAACGGTGCCGAGCGGGGAAGAAGAGCGAAACATGCTCATTTATAAAGTAGGACACGACTTGTCCTTCCTCCCTCCGCGCGAAAAATTGCAGAGGACGAGAAGGCATGGAACGCCTTCCTCGTCTTTTGTAGCCGCGTCATGCGGAGTAAAGAGGAAGCAGAGAGGGAGAGAAGGAGGCAGCTTAGGTCTTCTAGATCGGCTGTTCCCTTTGCATTGCCGGCTACTAATAGCCAGCCGGCTTCTACACAAAGTTCTGTTGAGGATGAGAGTTTGCCCCCCAGTAGACTTTGTCTTACAAAGGGGCAGACAGCCTCTTACAGGTGCTCGGTGTCGACGCCGGGTTGGGGGTAGGGAACGGGCGCAAGCCTCCCCCTTCCACCCCGGCTGAGACATTGGCACTCAAGTACAAGCGGTGCGTCGGAGTTCACGTTTGAACTCCGGCGAACCAACGTGACAGTAAAGACGGGGGATGAGTCTGCTCCCCGCCGAGTTAAGTTAGCTCAGGGAGGGGGATGTCTTTCCCTCGCCTTGTGAAGAGCGAGGCTGGGGAGCCTCTTCCAGTCTCGCCTTCCCATGTAGTTTTGTTGCCAATTAAAGCGACTACATAGAGAAGCCGGCCCGCAACATAAATGCGGGCCCTGCCGCCCTCAGTCCTATGGGCGGCAGCGCGGGGAACCCACCCAAGTCATCGGGTGGGTCGGTGCCGGGAAGATTGGGATGTATACGCTCGTGATTCCCCAACCTCCCCAAAATCAATGGCACCTATGCGGGCAAAAGTGGGGTTTAGTCGGTAGTGGACAGCCTCACGGCGTAAGACCTAAGCCCAACATAACCCTCTCTTCCCCAGGGGAGAGAGTATACGTAAATGCATTCCCCCACTATAAAAAAAAAAAAAATTTAGGTAAGTCAACGTTAAAAAAATTCCAAATTAAGATAAGTCAAGATTATAAAATTCAAATTGAGGTAGGTCAGAATTAAAAAATTTAAGTTCAGATAGGTCATGGAAAAATTTTCAAATTGAGGTAGTTTAGGGTTGGATCAATCAGGGTTGGCGTAAGTCAGGAACACCTGTGTTTCAAGCAATAATTGTTAAAAAAAATTGGAGCAAAGTTTACAAGAAGCTAAATATCTCGAGTTCTAATAAAGCCACAAAAGAAGGAAACAGATGCACGGATGCGGCGTTATATGTCTTACAAAAAGCTCTATTTTAAATACCTGTTAGACATTTGTGCTTCGAGTTATGGGCAATAAAACATTGAAGTATAATAAGAAAAAAATTTTTTAATGCTAAATATTTCGAGTTTTAGTTAAGCTAAAAATATTTTAAATTGCGCGTTAAAAGCGGGTTTCAAAGCTCTACTTTAAATATTTTTCGGACGTCTGTGCTCTAATTTATGAGCGTTTGGAAAATCGGAGTAAATAAAAAAAAAATTTTTTTTAATGCTAAATATTTTGGGTTCTAGTTGAGCTAAAAATATTTTAAATTGCACGTTGGAAACGGGTTTTAAAGTCCTTTAAGACGCTCTGCTTCAAATATTTTTCGGACGCCTGATGATTGAGTTATAAGCAATCAAAATCAATTTATCGAAAATGTCAAATATCTCGCGTTCTAGTAGAGCTAAACAATTTTTAAAAGATGCATTGGACGCGGGCTTTTAAGCCCTTTAAAACGCTTTTTTATAGTATTTTTCCTACGCCTGTAAATCGAGTTATGAGAGTTTTTTTAGTTTTGTAAAAATCTCCGCAAAAAGACAAAAAACTTAAAACTAAATATCTCACGTTCTAGTTAAGCTAGAAGAATCGGGGGGTGCGCGTTTAACGTGGACTTAAGCCCTATAAAACGCTATTTTTAAAATATTTTTCTGACGTGTGACGTTTCAATGCTCGAGGTTGTTTCAAGACTTCGTTCGACCATGTAATAATAAATAATAATAATTAAAAGGTTCTTCTGCGGTTAAGGAAGTTAAAACTCCAAGATAAAGGTCACTTAATAAATTCACTGTAGAAAACTTGATAATTTTTTTCCAGAGTAAATTTATTCCTGAACACAAGTTTTTACAATTTTTGATATAAAGAGTAAAGTTGGACTTATGGTTTTACAAATTTACAGTGTGCATATATCTATTTGTATCTTTATATGTCTTTGCCGAATCATAGATTGTGATTTTCGGATCTACTTACATACTATTTCAGAATAATGGAAAGGAGTGGTTTTGACTTTGTTAATCCTTATTTGGTTACAAAGTTTTTCAATGGTCCACGTAGGTTTAACCGTGGTTTCTTATATGGTAACGAACGCATATAGAGTAACAAATAAATTAAAAATTTTTAGTTGCGACTCAAAAATAATTTTTACAGAAATAAAGTATTTTTATATGTAGAGGTTTTTTACTTTCTTCCATAAAACTCGAAAACTATTAAAGATATCAAAAAAAGTTTTATACAAAAGTTTTATGGTAGAAACACCTCTGTTTAACTGCAATAATAGAATTAGAAAAAAAAATTTTTTTTGTATTTTTATAAACAATTTTGTTAAAAAATTTGTTTTATTTCATTCTGTTACTGCAGTTAAATATAGTTGTTTTTACTATAAAACTTTTGTATAAAACTTTTTTGATATCTTAAATAGTTTTCGAGTTATATCGAAAAAGCAAAAACCCTTCCATTTGTAAGGAGTGGTTTCACCTTTTAAAGTGAAACTTAGCACAAGCAAAAATAGTTTTGTATTACAGATGAATTACTCTACATGCACATAAAGTATCATATTTTTTAAATTTTCGAGTTGCTTAACGATCCTTGTAAGTATTCATAATTTTTACAAGTTTTTTATATACATATAATAATTATTTATTTATTTATTATAATATAAATGTTTATAGTAATGTATTTATCACGTTTATATTATATTAGTCTGTGTTATTATTTTTCATCCACTCATTAATAATTGATGTTAGTTTATCGTTACTCATTATTGTAATATGATTACCTTCGATGGAATGCACTTGAATTTTACCTTCAGTGACCTGAAAAATAATTTCTTGTTATAGAGCTATTTATACAGGGTGTCCCAGACTAGTGTATTTTATTTTTAATGGTAGGTAGAACGCGTTAAGAAAAATCGAAAAGTTTAATAGCACTTTGTAAAATTCTCATTTGTTTTTATATAAAAATGCTTATGATTAATTTGAGGGTAGCTACCGCCGAAATGTAAGAGCGGTTGTGGCCGGTTGAAACAATGACAAAAAAAGAGGGTGTTAGTCCTTCTGAAAAGAGCCGATCACGCAGAGACATGTGAGAAGCACGTGGCCGTTAGATGAGATCCGCACTGAGTTTACTGATGAGTTTCACGAAAGTTTAGGATATTGTCACTTGATTGTTCGTTCCGCGTTTACTATGACAGATTACTTTCACGTATAATTTTATTAATTAATACGGGCTTTAGACTGTGAAAGCTGGCGAGTAAATGAGCACGAGGTTCAACACGTCTCGTGCTGCCGGATGATTCTTTCAGATGATTCCGTCGATAAATTAGACAATGAGTTGCACACGGTGATGATGATTTTGCTGAGTAAGTACTATGAGACAATGAGATGAGTCGAACTAGATGAGTGGAAAATTCTTGAAAATAGTACACTGCACACTGGCTGCACACGAGGTGATCCTTTTTACAGTACACACGACAATGAGAGATTCTCGAGCCGGCAACGCCTTCGAGAATTGCAGGCGGAAATTGATAGACTGATCGATATCGATTTGGGGCGATAGGCCACGAGGTGCTGCTCCGCGGCGGTAGCATAGTTAATTAATGATTAAATCTTTTAACAGTTTCTGAAAAAATTAATAAAATATTAATAGGTAAGAGGGACTAGGAAACTGCGAGCTGTACGAGCGAGAGACAAGCACCGGCGTATCGTCGTCTCGCCTCACTTACATCGTTGCCTCGCTTTGCTTGTGTATCGACGCTTCGCCTCACTCGCGTATCGTCACCTCGCTTCACTCTCTGCGCACTAACTTCCATTCTCTTCAGAATACTCGCCGGTGCTTGTCCCTCGCTCGCACAGCTTGCAGTTTCCTTGTCCCTCTAACTTATTAATATTTTATTAATTTTCTCGGAAACGAATAAAAATTTTACAAAGTGTTATTAAACTTTTCGATTTTTCTCAACGCATTCTACTTACCATTAAAAATAAAATACACTGGTCTTGGACACCCTGTATATTAAATTTTACTAGCTTAGAAATATTAATCAAAATTGAATTTACCCTGTGCAGACCATAATCCTCTTCTGGAAATGAAATAATTGGAAATGTGGGTTTCAACAATGTTATAGGTGATTTGAAGCGAGGTAACGAAGATATATTATAATTTAGTATAGCAATTATATGATTATAAATCGTAAAATACATTAGCCTTTGATTTTCGGTAGTCAATGTATTTATATTTATGACCATCGGGAAACTAGTGTGAAATATTTTTAACTTTTCTTTCACAGTGTTACATTTGTTTAATTTCAACATTAACTGCAAATAAAAAATTTGTATTTTATGTGGCTTAAAATATTTGCATTTTATCAATCAAAGTTAAAAAAATTTATTAAATTCTTAATGACAATAAACTTTAATGAATAATTTTTATATAATAAGAATAAAATATTAAATATATTCTTTAGAATTTTATTTTTTATTTTTATTTTATTTTATACTTACCTCTTGTTCATCAATTTTAGTGTACACGGACCACCAGAGATAGCGTTCGGCGGTATACTAGTCTCTCCGATCTGCGGCGACGGTGTATGCGGAAAGAACAGACGAAACGCCAGCGTTCGAGCAGCATATATGTCTGTCCTTAACGCTCGCATCTAAACAAACGCGTGCGAGCGAGAGCGATATTGTATACCGCTTTGATCCCGTGCCTAACCTATAGCGTTCTCTCTCCATCACGCGTTTCTCTAAAGGATGGAGCATCAAATCGCGCCCCACTACATTTTCCCCCGTCCTCTCGATCTCCTCGGCGCTCCGCGTGGAGTCCGCGGCACACGTGCATGTTTCATTGTGTGAAGCGTGACGCGCTAGCGCACGTATACCGCCGTCGCCTCAGATCGGAGAGACTAGCGTACCGCCGAACGCTATCTCTGGTGGTCCGTGTACACTTTTAATAACCAAAGAATTATTAGATTTTGTAATTCTTTTAATGATGTAGCAGGCATAAATTTATTTATCCATAATTTTAATAGATCAGGAGCTCCGTCTATTAGTATTAATCGTCCTAACAAGTTATTAGCTTCTAATAATCTTGCTAATTCAATGGCAATTAGTGATCCATATGAATAACCCACTATGAAAAATTCCTTCTGATTTTTTATTTTTTTTAATACATGCTAAAACAAATAAATATGAATTAGTATACAGAGTGTCAAAATTAAACTTCGAATATGAAAACTGTGAATAAGGAATCAGATTTGAGACGAAAATTTACGAATTTGTAAAATTCGTAACCATTATTGAAAAAAAAATTAATTTATATAACGCATGAGCGACAAGGAAGATGCGGGTAGTGTGCGCGATAGACGACGGTGCCATTTTTAGCTATTCGTCTGTCGCGCTCACTCACCCGCATTTTCCTTGTCGCTCATGCGTTATACAAATTAATTTTTTTTTTAATAATGGTTACGAATTTTACAAATTCGTAAAGGACTTTTCGTCTCCAAATTTGATTCCCTACCCACAGTTTTCATATTCGAAGTTTTATTTCAGACACCCTGTATAAGTAGCAATAATATTTAAAAATGTAATTTTTTAATTTATTTGTTTTTCTATATGTTTTTATATAAATTATAAAACATATTTTATATAAAAATTTAAATTAATGCAAAACTTCTTACAGGCAGTAAATAAGCGGCTGATTTCATCACTGTATGACTTTCATTAGGAATATTAAGTACACCATGTTGCAAACACGTTGCTGCATATTTAATTTCTGATGATGTGAATTTAAATACTTTTGAACAGTTATCGATTCCTGGCACGAATATTATGTTGTCTCCATTAAGCTCTTTTTTTGTAACAAGTTCTATAAGTATATTTGGAACAAAATCTGAATTTTTCATTTTTTGAAACAGTATATTAACATTTTTTAAATCATTTGTATCAGTTTCACTTAAGTCCCATATTTTTTCTTGTTCGGGTGTAATTGCCATTTGTTTAAGTTTAGAGAAATTTAGCATTCTTATATCTTGCGTTGTCAACGAAATATCGAATTCTCTTTCTAATGTTTGCTTAATTTCAACTGCCATCATTGAATCCATTCCCATTTCAGCTAGAGGAACTTTTGGTGAAACAGCATTTGTGTTCTTTAATCCTGTTTTGAAATAAAGTAACAGAATAATATATATATATATATATATATATATATATATATATATACAGGGTGTCCCAAACAATGTGTCACTCCCAAAAACTATGGGTAGAAAATTGAAATCTAAGACGAAAAGTCAAATGCAATTTTTAAAAATTCTCAATAGTTTTCGAGAAAAAAATTAAAATATATAAAATGTATAGACGTAAGAGTGACAAGGAAGCTGCGTGTGAGGAAGGCGCGTATTCCTGCGGTCGTCCGATCGGGTCGCGTCCGGTCGCCCCGGCGGACTGTTTCCGTTTCCCGACTGGTTGCGCTGGGAGTTATTGTATTGCCGTTTCCGGCACTCTTCTATTGTGTGCCCTCGGTTTTTGCAATAACGACATACTTTTTCGTTGGTCGCGGTTAACTCTCGTCGCGCCGATACGTTTTCTCGAGGTCTCGATGAGTTATCTACTCCTTCTGGTCGATTTCTTTCGACCCGTGAATTATTCCATTGAGACGAAGATTGAGTAAAAACGTTATTGTAAATTCTCGGTGTCGAATGGGTTACCGGTCGACTAATAGGGTGGATCGATTGTTCGCGCCTATACGCCTCGCGATCATTTTTACCGTGGTTTTCGAATCGTTGCTTGTCTAATTCCTGCCGTTTGGCTATTGCCTTTACGCGTGCGAAGGCTTCCGCAGGATTATTGTACATTTCGGTCGTTAATTGAAGCCGAGATTCTAACGGTAATTCTTCGCAGAAGGATCGTGCTGTTAGGTTTTCTATTTCCATCGACAAGCGCGCGTCGAGCAACCCGTACCTTCTACGCTCGGCGTCTAGTATTGCGGTACGTAAGTCCTTTACTCTACTGATGTAGTCGAGGACGTGTTCTTGTTGCTTCAAGTATACAGTGCTTAACTCGCCGCGATACTGATCGATAGTTTTAGATTGTCCGAATGCGTCGTTCAACAAATCTATTAATTGGGTGATCGTTTCACAGGGCTCATCTTCCACCGCATAATAAGCACGTCCTTGTAACTTATTAATAAGCAATTTGGTCAGATTTTTCTCTGATGAGGGGGATATAATCTCTTTGGCCTTCCTACAAGCGCGAGTAAACTGAGCTAAAGGAATATTGTATCCGTTGAATGAGGGTACGCCCTCGGTGGCTTCGCGAAAGGATACCTTCGGTGCAAGGCCAAAATCGAAATTTACATCGCGATTACTGTAGTGGGTGTCAAACTTGACAAACGATGGAGGTGAATGTTGAGGAGCCGGTTCAAGCCGAGGATCTACTAAATCAGATGTGTCTTTTTGCATGAGGTTATATTCCGCGCCCGAAAGTGTTAGTTGTTTTTCTCTCTGGTTTAATTCGGCTTTTATGGCTAACTCTTTGCGCTGCAACATGAGTTCCCGAAAGTATTCCTCTTTTTCCTTTCCAAAATCAACGCGCTGTTTTTCTAACGCGGCACTTTCAGTGACTGTTTTCTTTTCGCGTGATTTTGCTGCAGACAAAAGTAAATCAATCTCGGCACTTTCGGTAGCCATTCTTCTTCGCGTAGTTTCTAGTTCATCTTCAACGGATGGTTTACATGCTCCTACCGTTTTACTTCGAGTTTCTATGTCCAAAGGCATTTTGTCGTGCAAAGCAATATAATGATATACGCGGGTTAATTTATCGCAATCCCACCGCTGTCACCAAAATTTGTTACGTCCCAGTAGTCGCGGGCGCCTAAGGCGGATTCGGACTACGGGCCTAGACAATTATGGGAGTAACGATAATTTAACGGAATGAAATTAATTTACGTTAGAGCGACTCTCTGATATTCGATACAAATAATATTCGCTTCGCTATTTAAGTAAGGTTGATCCTGCGGGTTTCGTTCAAGGTAAGTTAAAAATAACAGTATCACCTCTTGACACTGTGGGTAATGTTTAATATTTCGCGAATCGGCAACTAGCACACCGCAGTTACTGCATTCGTATTCCCCTTGACTCAAGCCGATGTTGATTCGATGTGATGGTACGTAGTAAAATTCCGAAGAGGGTTGCCCAGATCTAAGCATACACCTCCGGCAAAAAGGGAGACGCGTCACCTTTTGCTCATACAACCGATACCTGGTTTCGCAAGTCGCGTGAGCTAGCCAGTTAATAATTACTCTAGTTAAATCTAACGGGATTCTACAAGTGGGTGCACGCGCGCGAGGTCGCCTTGGACACATTTATTAATGTAAACTAAACCGTAGTTAAAGTTTCTATAAAAATTTCAACGGGATTGTTTTGTAAAAATATTCTATCTCCACTCAAGGTTAAGTAACGGGAAAAATCGCGACGTACTAATCGGCAGTAATCACAATCTCGATACGACTCAGAGATCTCTAAGACTATTCTGCAGTTATGGCACCTTGGAGGATCGTGAGAGGGTCCCAAACAAAGATAATGTCCGGTAACAAGAACAAAATTAATTTTAAGTCTATCAGCGTCGAGTGCGCAGGTTGAACAATAATTATCGCGAGTTTCGCGATGCCGTTTATATACTTTATGGACACAGCGGCCTGTGTCTAACCATTCAGTTAGCGTATGAGTCGAGTTTAGTAGGGCAGTGTCGCGAGTATTACTAGTGTGTTGTGGTACGGATCGACAGGGCGGGCACATTATACATAATGACGAAGATCAAGTTTCTCTGATGCAAATAAGATACAGAATATTCATGCACAAAATCTTAACCGAATTCCTACAAGCCAGGAGAGAAAGTTGAAGACAACCCTCATTGCGGGGTGCAGAATCCGGGTGTTGACAATGGGACCAAAGGGTAGAAAAGTGAAAGTTAGGAAATACCACAGAACAATAGGGTAAAGTGAAAGTTAGAGAAAGTTGAACAAGTCTGAACAGGAATGAGCTGGTCTAGTCGGATGTGACTTGCGGGGCAGATGCCCCGAAAGTAATTAAATACGACTATTGATTTGGCTCACCCACTGCTGGCATCTCGACTGTGCTTCGCGGTGTTGTCTTTTTTGTTCTTTGATGAATTTTGCGAATTTGGAATTTGCGTCCGCCGCGTCGTACTTTACTTTTGGACATGGGAGGTTCCTTTTAGAGTAGAACGTGACTTTAAAGAAAAATGCCCAAGGCAAGGAGCGTGCAGTGCGGCTGCACCACTTCTCACTCAAGAGCGTCCTGTTAAGTCGAACCTGGACAACGTGCAGGGCGACTGCACCAAAATCTATCTTCGATCACACAGGCTTTAGTAATTATCAGAATCGGAACCACTGAGGATTAGGTGTGGAAAAATGGTTCACTGATTCTACAAATTAAGTTTAAGTAAATATCTATATATTCTAAGTAAGTTACATACTAAGTTGATACAAAATTTAGTTATGCTAAGTTATTCTAAGTTACAAGTTTTTGCTAGACCCGAACGCGGGATGGACTCTCCTAAGAGAGATGTGTATGAGTTGGAAGCGAGTACGGAACTGACGCCTCGGTGCGACTGAGGCTTGGGCTTCACTGGTGCTGTCTCCCACCTTGCGCCTGGGTAGATGGTGGGAGTAGCGGCGTTCGGCGCTGCGGGCCGCATGGTGGTGGTCCGGTTTTTCCCGCCGAAATACTTATATGTAGAGATTAAAATATACTTTTACTAACGTATTGAGTAAATTTGCACGCACGAGTGCCACATGTATGGCGTAGCTTTTAAGTTTTTATATATATATATATATATATATATATATATATATATATATATATATTGTGACGTGGCGGCTCTCGCTGCTTCGTTGCAGCTCCCCGCGGCCGTCACAAAAGCGCCGAGAACTACCTGCGGGGGGAATTGTTGCGATAACGGCTTATCCGAAACCCGCGCCAACCGGCTGGTATTGCAAGGGCGCCGTGAGGGCCGCGGCTTCCGCGAGAAATCGGTAACGTAGCGCGGAAAAATCCGCGAGGCACGGGAGTGGGGACGCGCCGGGCCTCGTGCCGAAAATTCGCGCGGTCCTCGCTCTCTTCCGTGTAGACCGGCGAACACGACGGGCAGTAGCTGGGGCGAGAGCGAGTGCGACCAGAGCGATTGAGTGGAAGCGAGACGGAGTGAGCGTGGGAGATACGAGCGAGAGCGAGAGAGAGTGCGAAAGAGCGAGGACGATCCGAAGGCCCGGACGTGTATTCGGTGAGATCTTCCACCCGCACTGCGGAAGTATTATATTGTACCCCCTTGTCTCTCGGGGAGACCGACACGGCTTTGGACGATACCCGGCCACGTAGAGCGGGCACACGGGCCCGGTAGTTCCTTTTTTGTTGTTTTCGGGGGATTTTGTCGAGAGACAAGGGCGTAGCGTTAGTGAGTGGCCGTCGACGGGCGTCTAAGGTCCTGTGGTCGGACCCCGTGAGAAACACCAGGGCCGTTTAGTCGAGCTATGTGATTCCCTCGGTCGTAAAGCGTTCGTACGTCGTGTCCGCACGGAGAGCCCTCGGCAGCGGCCGAGGCCGGGAAAGAGCTACCGCGATTTCGTTAACGACGGGCGATCTGACGGGTGACGTCTTGTGTACCGTTGGGTCTCGCGAAAGCACACCGCGTGTACGGGAGGCGCGTGGCCGGCACCTCAACATTCAGGGCCGGCGCGAGAAGTACTGGAGAACGAGATCCGAGGAAAATGCGTGTGGCGATCTAATAGGAAGCCAAGACGAAAGCTGAGATCTAGGTGGTCGCGCGAAGATCGAGCCCGCTTACGATTAAGATTAATTTGTTATTTTTTTTGTTATTCGGCATATTTGTCTCGTCCCGTTGAATATTAATAAACGGACTGAAAATTATAATCGCCCTGTTCGCGCATTTATCCTTTTGGTGCTGTCGTTTCCGCCGGTCCGATAAATTCCGTCTGTGACACCCCGCCCCTCTCCGTTCGGATGAGCTAGCCCCCGCACGCGACGGCCGCTGGAGTGTATCGGAGATAATTAAGAGGAGATAACCTCTGTGAATCGAATCGGCACGGCTGGGCCCGTGCCTGGCGCCCCAAAATTCGTTGGTAACCGGATTACGCCGTTTCGCGCCGGGATACAGCGGAGGAGCCACGACCCCTCCTCCCTCCCTAACCCTCGTGTCACGACGGTGCGCGGGTTTTCTGTCCGCGCACAGTCATTCCTTTTTGTTTGCGACACTCTCTCTCTCAGACGAGAGAGCATAACGTGACAATATATATATATATATATATATATATATATATATATATATATATATATACGAAATAAATTACGAGTGAATTGACGGGGTGCCGTTAGCATTCCACAAATTCGGCATCTCTCTTGAGTCCTTCGAGGACTCCGCTAATTCGACTCGGTTAATGGGCTTCCTTCTGTCAGAGGTTGTGATATGCCGCCAGTAAATGGTGACTATCAAAATCTTAACTTGAGTGAGGGTCCATCCGGTCAGAGAGGCTGGAAGAATCTCTGAGGTGATGTATAGAGAGATCCGGAAGGAGGAATCTGGCGTGATGCTTTGACATTTTTCTCTCTACAATTATTTTGTTAAATCAAAATCAAATTGATGCCTTTTAGTGGAATCAAGCAACTTCCAAACAATAAAAAAAAAGTCGTGCCCGGAGAAACCGAAAGATTCGGGAACTACGGCAGCTGGTACAGTTTTTTTTTACAATATTTGTTCGCGGAGGCGCCAAAGGAGGTCACACCCGAACCTCCGAAACGAAGATCAGAACGGCCATGGTCGCCTCTTCCTTCCGCTCCTCCCAACTCGCCGTTTAACGGCGAGGACTCGGAAACTGAAGAAAGCTCTCCGCCTCGAACACCTTCACCACCGCGATCGAGAACTCCGACGTCATCCGAGCCTGAGTCGGAGCAGTTCCGCCCTATTTCTTCTTTCTACACTCCTGACATATCTCTAAATTCCATCGAACCTTCTCCTGAAGCTGCTCCTAGAGCATGCTCCTCTCCTATCTTATCGCCAATTATTTATCCTGGGGAACCGAGGAGGTCGGCTCTTTTGCTAAGGACGAGACCGTCTCTTGACAAGAGCTTGACAGCCCGGATCATTTCCCTTTCCCCGCCCCAAATGTAGAGTTCCTCGAGGAGCAAGAGGAACCGAGAGCGGTCGTAGACCCTCTCTTTGAGCTCCTCCGGAGGACCTGCACTCCGTGGACGAATCCTGTCCCGGAAAGGGCCTTCACCATAGGCCCCGATTATTTTGATCCCGAAGAGATCAGTAGAGAGGCCAGGAGGGCGACTCCTGATTAAAATATCCTCATTTATTATCCCAGGGTGGAACACCCTTTTTTAGCTCCGATCAGGCTCATCGACCGAGTATTTCCAAAGTCGACAGCCCGGATCTTGGAAATAATAGAAATTGACCTAGAGTAACTCTACTAATTTTATACACAACCTACCACCTTAATTAATATTAAATTCATTGACTTGCATTATTGAGAATCCAGAATTAGTTATTTTAATTTAACCTAAATATCCTTTGTTGCGAAAAATCACCTCCGGTTCTGACCCAGGGAAAAAGAATTAAATTTCTTTCCTTAAAAAGAACCAGGATAACGCGCTAGCTTCACCCCGTAACCGATTCGAACCCATTCCTAGCGCGCTTACGCGTGGCACCACTAAACACGTGCCACGCAAGGATCGGTTGTTACGTCACTCTTCAAATCTTTTCCTCCCCCTACCTGCTTTCGAGCCTTTTCCTAAGCATCCGAGAAGCGGTTAACAAACTCTTAAAATACTCCTATCCCTGACGTAACAGTGATTAGAAAATTTTTTTTGAAATTTGGGTAGCTTAGTACAGGGGCGGTTGTTAGTTTTTCTTTTAACATTTCAAAGGCTTGCTGATGTTCCATTTCCCATTTGAAAATACTATTTTTTCGAGTAAGTGCGGTTAGTGGCTTCGCTGTCTTTGAAAAATTCTCGACAAATTTCCTATAATATCTCGCTAAACCTATAAAAGATTGTACGTCTCGTACTCGTTTTGGCGTCGGAAATTGTTGTATCGCGGTTATTTTAGATGGATCAGGTCGTATTCCACTTTTCGTTATTATGTGTCTTAAATATAACACTTCTTTCCTAAGAAATTCACACTTTTCAGGTTGGAGTTTTAAATTATGCTGACGTAATCTTTTTAGTACTTCTACGAGTCGCTTATTATGTTCGTCTAAAGAGGCTCCGTATATCACGATGTCGTCGAGATAAACAAAACATTTTATTTCCTGCAGACCCGATAATACCGAATTCATAAGCCGTTGGAAAGTAGCGGGTGCATTTTTCAGACCGAAAGGCATTCGATTGAACTCGTAATGCCCCAGTGTCGTTGAGAACGCGGTTTTCTTCTTATTCTCTTCGTGCATGGGGATCTGATGATACCCTGAGGCGAGATCTAATGTTGTGAAGTATTTCGCATTTCCCAGTTGGTCTAGAATATTTGTAATGTTAGGTATAGGAAATGAGTCTCCTACAGTAGCATCGTTTAGCTTCCGGAAATTGACGACTATCCGGAGTTTCGGCTTTCCCGATGCGTCGGCTCGCTTTGGTACTACGAGAATGGGCGCGTTCCATTGACTCGTGCTCTCGCGAATAATTCCTTCGTTTAACATCTTATCTATTTGTCGGTTTACTTCTACCTTGTGACGTTCTGGCAAACGGTAGGGTCGACAGTTTATAGGTTTTATGTTTACGTCGTTGTTTATTTCATGCGCGACCTCTGAAGTGTGAGAGAGAATATCATCGGCAAGGTAAAATGTGTTGTCTCTTTGTCTCGCTCGCTATGCGCTAGTTCCGCCTATTCTCTTTAAGCGATACTCGCCGCCGTCTATCGCGCGCTCGGTTAGTATGCGCTTTCTTGTCGCTCGCACACGTTTACATTTTAATTGATATCTCGTTAACGGTTGCGAATTTTGAAAAATGATATAAGACTTTTTGTCTTATTTCGACGAGTTCTACCTACCATTAAAAAAAAGTGACGTTGGTCTGGGACACCCTGTATAATATATTTTTTTCAAATTTTGAAAGTGCAGTATTCTGAAACGATACCGCAAGTAATAGACGAATATCCGACAATTGGTATCTTGAAGAGGGATAACTTGATTTCTCCGATAGTATACACTAGGTATTCATTAATGGTACTCAACTTCTACACTTTATTACGATTGATCACTTCACTTTCAAATAAAAATTGATTTTTAACGATATTCGTCCCAGAGCCTGTGTCCAACAAAAAAGTTAAAATTGACTCATTTAGGTCTATCTGAATTGTTGGAACATGGCTTTGTTTATCGAGATTAACAGTTACTGGCCGGATATCAAAAGTCGAATCTTCGCTTATGATTTTTAACTAGTCGAAAGACGTGGATTTCACTCGGTTCTCTCGGTCACGCCCATTTTTGAGGGGCCGCTTGTGTTTCTCGAATTATTTAAATTTCGCCGCTCGTTATTCATTGTCTTTAATTGACAATTCTCAAGAGGGTGTCCTTCTTTTTTGCAATATCGACAGAATACCGAGGCTTTGGACATAGTACCTTTAGTTTTTAATTTACAATCTTTAGCGACGTGCCCGAAATTGTTACATATTTGACAAACGTACCTCGATTTATTATCTACATTTCTCGACTCATTTTGTTTCTTCCAACAGTTATGTGCCGAGTGGCCGACTTTATCGCACCACTGGCTGACAAAGGTTGTTTTATTTTGAGCATTATTTTCAGTGAAAACAGGATAGTCAAAATGTTGTCAAAATGTCATCAAATTAATGAGGGGGTATGATATAAAAAAGATAGATCAAAATGATGGCAGAATATCGGCAATCAAACTGCAAAACGTCCCATCTTTTGCTGGTAATTCTGACCGTCATTTTGGCATCAGTTTAATTTCAAAATGAGTATTAATTATTAATTAATTTGCTCCAAATTTGAATTGCTAAAGATTAAATTAAATGCATTTTGTTATTTGAAATACAGTAAATAAGAATTCCTTTATTTTATTATAAATGTATGTTATGCATATTATATATATAAAATGTTATAATAATAACAAATAAACCATTAAATCAAAAACATAAACTAATAAACTAAAAACATTATTAACTTTTTAATACTTAGTAAAATATTGCGATAAAAAATATTAAATATGAAATAATAAAAATAAATTTGTACTACATAACAATATTAACGTACGTAAATGTTTTATCTTTTTAGTCCTATTTCTGTTTCAAAATTGAAATAAATTGTTTACAAAATGGCAGTCGCACAAAGTCATTTCAATGACAAAAATTATTATTGTAAGTACTTGTTTTATTGATCAGTATTTCTATTCACTTCTAAGATTTCCTTTATTTACAGATGACATTTCATCCGTGGAAGAAATAATAAATACAACTCCACGTAAGTATGCGCATTTTTTAATTTAATTTGTCTGTTGTGCGTACACTTAACGCCAGACACTATCACGTCGTTTAATTTTATTATTGGTTTTCAGTTCCTCATGCGACAAATGCGAGAATTCTTTTATTCAATTTAATTAAGTTTTTAAAAATTTATACGTGCGTCAAATTAATTTTATGTGACCTCAATTTTTTATTTCCGCACGACGCTCTACTTAATAAAATAGACTGCAAAAAGTAAGTTATTAATATTTCATATTACTGTTACGTCAGGAATAGAAATATTCTTTAAAGGAGGATTACTGCTTCTCGGTGGTTAAGGAAATGGTTTGAGAGCAGGTAAAGAGTTAGGAGAAAGAGACGCAACTACCGACCCTTGCGTGAGGCGTGCGGTTCAGCGCCACGCGTATATAGTTAGGGATAGATTTAAGCAACAAAAGGTTTGAATTAGCGCGATTTCTGTTCTTTTAAGGGATAGAATTTTAATTCTTGTTCCCAGGGAAAGAAACGGAGGTGGTTTCGCAACAAATGGGTTTCAGGATTTAATTTTTCAAGGGAAATAAAAAGAACAATAATTTAAAAAAAAAAATAGGTAAACAATTTTAATTAGTTAGTCAAATTCTTACAACACAAAAATAACAAGTAGATTTCTTTAATTACATCGCAATTGAACAAACTGGTAACGACTATGTATACAGGGTGTCCCAGACATAACGAAGGATACTGGGAGGATAGATAGAATTGATTGAGACAAGTAGAAAAGTCCCGTACCATTTTGCAAAATCCTCAACCGTTATTGAGAAAAAAAATTAAAATGTATAAATTGTATAGGCGTAAGAGCGACAAGGATGCTGCGCGTCAGTGAGCGCGACAGGCAAATGGCTAGAAATGGCGCCGTCGCCTGTTGCGCTCACTCACGCGCAGCATCCTTGTCGCTCTTACGCCTATACAATTTATACATTTTAATTTTTTTCTCAATAACGGTTGAGATTTTTGCAAAATGGTACGGGACTTTTCTACTTGTCTCAATCAATTCTATCTATCTTCCCAGTATCCTTCGTTATGTCTGGGACACCCTGTATATTTATTATAATAACCGAAAAAAAGAACACAAAGGATAACAACTCGCGAGCGAACAGACAAAGGAAATTCTAAAATTTTCTGTAAATAGTAGGCATATATAAAGATAAACGCGACACTCTCCTGTACAGTAGTCGGCAGAAACTTATAATAAAGTGAATGATAAAGTGAATAAAATTAAGAAATAAAAAAAAAGCTATGGAGAGTTCACAGTAAATAAAAAAAATTAAAATAATTTATATTTATATGTAAAAAAAAAAAACGTAAAAAATAAAATTAATGTATACGTTTTTTGTATAGCTGTTACAATGAAATAATGCAAAAATTAAACAATTTAGAAGAACGAATAAAAAAGTTGAAAAAAGATAAAAATAACGAACATGAATATAACTGCGGGTGCAGAAAAACATGCGCCACACGTATGTGCGGCTGTCGAAAAAAAATAAACATTGCGACAACAACTGCAAGTGCGGCGACAGATGCACTAATAAGGTAATCTTATTTTTTTTATTTTTTTTTAATTAAATTAATTTTTGTAATTTATTTTATGTTTTTTTTTTTGCAGAAAGTAAATAATGAAGCAGTGGCGGAATTTAATCCGATGGTGCCGACCAGGGAGTTGCCGAGGACTCCATGAAACTTCGCACGCAGGTACCAATTTAACCATTTAGTTTAGCTTTTTAGTTAATCTTTTAACGCGTTACTTCGGCAAAAGTTTTACGCAAAATCCAGAGAATGTTGAAATTGGAGTAACTCGTAGCACTACTATTACTCATGGTCCAGGAGGTAAGTTATAAGATTGAGCATATGTAATATAATTATTTAAATACTTAGATACTATTTTTTAGATATTTAAATACTATTTATAATTAAAAATTCACAATTGTTATTTATAGCGAAAATATTAAGCCGGGCTGGAAGAACGATGCACGATGTGCAAACTCATCTCGATCGCGAGGGTGCTTCAGATTTAGTGGTAGAATTGGTGATTAAGAGCGTACACTCTCCGAGTATATTTGTAGAAGTCGTGGAACTAGGTATCGCACTCTTAGAAGGTGGGAATCCTATTATACAAAGAAGTATATTTAATAAATTAATGGGTGGCAATTTAAGTCAATCATTCTTTAAGGAAAATAATCTTACATTTATTTTATTATACGTAAATGATGAAATCGATTATTATTTTACATTATTATTTCCCTGTAGGTATTTTACGATAAAATGAAAGATTCTCAACAAGAGATTAAAGCTACAGTAACAGTGAATACATCTGATATGGCAGTGAAAGCACACAAAGATAAAGAGAGCAAAGATGTAGACAAGTTGTCACGAAAACGTGGATCAGGTATGAGATAAAATAATATGACTCGGAAATATAATAAGTTATTGCTTTCTATCTAATTAATGTTTTATATTTATTTATATGTTACGACAAGCGTTCGTAAGTGTGCCGATTAATTTTATATATATAATAAATTTATTAAACGTTTATTGTACGTATGTAGGAAAGCTTAATGGAATGGTAATAACCGATGAGATGCACAAAGAGTTAAATCAGGTCGCAGCGTCCAATGTACAGGGATACGCAAACATGCGTAATGGTTTTGCACCTGGAGAAGACGCAGCGAATAACGCGTTAGACGACATAAGTGAAAAATCAGACAGAAATAAAAGTGGCAGTTCATCTGGTGCTGAGAAAGAAGAAGGCCAGCTGAGTCCTAAAGTTCTAGTGATGCAGCCCATTTTGCGTTTCTTACAGTTACTTTGTGAGAATCACAATAGAGAATTACAGGTACTAAATAAATTTTTATATTTTTATTGTAATCCATTTTTTCGATATTAATATTAATTTTCTTTTTCGTAGAATTTTCTAAGAAATCAAAATAATAAAACAAATTTCAACTTGGTATCGGAAACATTAATGTTTTTGGATTGCATCTGTGGCTCTACTACTGGTGGATTAGGCCTTCTTGGTCTTTACATTAACGAATCTAACCATTTTTTTGGTTTTATTTTAATTGATTAATTTTAAATATGTATCAGATTAAAATGACTCTTTATTGGAAACAAAGTTTTATTTTATTTATTATTTTATAAAGTTTAATTTTATTTATCGGACTAATACAACCAATAGTATACGTGTTTAATATCTTTTTATAACAATAGATATTATTTTCAGAAAGTAAGAGTCGTGCGAAAACAAAGAAATCTTAAAACAATTAGAAAATTTAAAAAAAAAGGGTGAAAAAAATATTGCCATAAGTGACAAAAAAAGTGAAAAATACTATCATCATCAAAGATAATTGTTTAATCGCCAGAGAATTAAAGTAAATTTTCTATATTATATTTCTCTCGTGCGAAAAGGCTGCTTCGATCGCGATACTTAGGTGTTATCATTCGTATGTTATTCTCTTATATTATTCTTGTCAGTCTCCTTGAGCCGTTTCGTGTTTGTCGCTGCTTCGGTTGCTTCTTCTATTCCGTTCATTCCAATGTTATCCGGTTTCCCTTGATCCTTCCTCGATTTCCTCTCCCTGCTTCCAAAAACCCTGAGCTCCGTTCGGCGAAGAATCGCTCAAACTCTGGTATTGTTCTCTTTCAAGCAGCTCGCTCCGTTATCACCGAAAAAACCGACGTTGAGGACACTCTCCGTTCTCAGTTTTCACCGCGAATATCGACGATTGCAATTTAATTGTATTCAATCGCGAGATTTAGCTATTTGTATTTTCTTTCTTTTTTTTTTTGTTAAACTTTGAATTGCAGAGATTCGCGTTCGCGAATTTAATCGGCTCGCGCATCAAGATTTCTGACGTTCGCGGCAAGATCTCCGTCGATCGGACGACGAAGTTCATCGCTCCAGAAGATTTCCGACGCGTTTAGCCGAGTTCCGAAGATCTCCGATCGACTTTTTTTGACCAGTCTTTGCAGTTCAAATTTATCTTTTGTATTTCGTTGAGTTGCTCAACCGTCAAATACATTTTTTATCTTTCCTGTTCATTTGCTCACTCTCTTTCTCGTTATTGACCATTCTGTCTATTTTCGTGCCGTACACCGCGTCGAGCTCAGTGCTGAGCATTTCTATTAATTATTGCGGGATCGCGCGAAATCTCGTACAATAATATTTAAAGAATTATAAAAGCAGTTTATTAATTTTTCTTGGCTATGACGAGGCCACTGTACGTAAATATATTTATTATATATTTATTATAATAACCGAAAAGAAGAACACAGAGGATAACGACTCGCGAGCGAACAGACAAAAGAAATTCTAAAATTGTCTGTAAATAGTAGGCATATATAAAGGTAAGCGCGGCACTCTCCCGTATAGTAGTCAGTAGTAGTTTTACAAAATTAATAAAATTAAATGTTGAAAAGGTCCGTAAATAAAGAGCCGCGGAACTTGATAAGTATATGAGGATAGGATCACAAAAGAACGGCCGAGAAGTCACGCAGCGCGAATATTGGTATACGTGACTCACGGGTAGCAAAATCTAAGATAACTAACAAAGGGGGGCTTGAGTTCGTTGATTCAAGACTCTATTCCTGACACCCCTCCTATCGACGTACTCACTAAATTTAATTGTTTTATACAGCGGTAATGTTTAATTGTCGATAAAGGTTTGGTAAGTATATCCGCCGTCATTGAGTCTGTACTCGTATACGTAATTTTGATTTCGCCCTGTTCCTGGACTTCTTTAACAAAATGATATCTCAAATCGATATGTTTACTCTTACAATGATGTACGGAATCTTTGCTTAATACTATCGCACTTTGATTATCGCAATAAATTGTAGTACAATTATCTATACAATTTGATAGTTTCCTGTGTCGCAATAGTCCTTTCAAGTAAATAATTTCTCTCGTGACTTCAGACAATCTCATGTATTCGGCCTCCATGGTTGATAATACCACAGAACATTGTTTCTTTGCTTGCCAGCTGATCGGTCCGTTTGCTAAAATCACGACACTTCCTGTAAAAGATCTTCGGTCATCGATGTCACTGCTCTAGTCAGCGTCGACGTATGCATGTAATTTATTGCTATCCGTTTCGTAAATAATACCTAAATTCGCAGTTTCCTTAAGATAGCGTAGGGCTCGTTTCGCTAGTTTCCAATGTGCTAGTCCAGGTTGAGAGCAGAATCGGCTCAACATGCTTGCGGTGAATGCCAGGTCGGGACGAGTAGCGTTGGCTAAATAGATTAGTCCACCGATCAGTTCCCTGTATGGTTTATTTTGCATTTTTAAGAGTTCCTTTTCTGTTTTTGGTCGATCTTCTTTGGTGACCTTGACACCTTGTTCGATGGGGGTCGATGCTGGCTTGCAATCTTGCACTTCAAACTTCGCGAGCAAGTCATTGATGTACCTGGTTTGAGTAAGTTTAATTTTTCCTGTGGGCCCGTCACGTTCTATGTTTACACCTAAAATATTACTTAATGGGCCTAAGTCGTTCATTTTGAACATCTGCTGCATTTGTCGTTTTCTTTCATTTAATTTATGAATATCGCGCGAACCTATTAATAAGTCGTCAACATAGACAATAATTATTACGTCGCTTTCTGCATCGCTGTCTACATATACACATGGATCCGTTTGAGTTTTCTTCATGCCGATGCTTGACAGGTAAGTATCCAGCTTCTTATACCATTCACGGCCAGATTGCTTTAGGCCATAAAGTGGCCGTTGTAGAGAGCATACTTTGTCTTCTTGACCCTTGATTTCGAGACCTTCCGGCTGGTTCATGTAGATGGTTGTGGACAGGTCCCCTTGGACGTATGCGGAGATAACATCCATATGATGTACGTGCATTTTATTTTGAACACTTGCAGCTAAAAAGGTGCGAATAGTTTCAAATCTTGCTACGGGTGAGAAAACTTCTCCGAAGTCTATTCCTTTTCGCTGCTCATTTCCGCGTACTACCAGTCTTGCTTTATAGCGGTCAATTTCTCCGTTTTGCTTGCGTTTTAACTTAAATACCCATCTATTGGATAAAATTCTAGCGTCCTGCAAACGTTCCACAAGCGTCCATGTATTATTTTGTATGAGTGAATTATATTCATCTTCCATCGCTGCTAGTCATAAATCCTTATCTTCCCTGTTGTAGATGTCTTCTACGCTGTCGGGTTCATCGAGATCTTTTTTGTGGATAAGATTAGCTGCCTCTTGGAATAATTTTCTTGGTCTTCCTGGTCGGCCGGTTCGTTGGACTCGAGGCCGTCCGGGACCTCGCTTGTAAGTATCTCGTATTCCTTCGTTTTCGAAAAATTCCGCCTTCGGTGAGGTCGCATAATCTTCCGTGTTGTCTTCTTTGATGTCCTGCCTTTCAGTCTTGGAGACTGTTGAATGTGGTGTTTCCTTCTTCGCGTGTTGCTCGACGGTTCCCAGGATATCTGTAGGTGCTTCAAAGTAATCGTTGGTTCGCCTGTTTTCTTTACTTAATTTTTCATGAAAACGCACATCTCTTCGTTTAATAACTTTTCTAGTCTTCGGTTTCCAGAGGCGATAAGCCTTTGATTCTTCAGAATATCCGACTAAAATGTACTCTTCTCCTTTGGGTTCAAATTTATTGCGTTTACCTTCTTTGTTCAAAGCGATTACTTTGCTTCCAAAGATGCGCATGAAACCTACGTATGGTTTCGTGCCAGTCCATGCTTCCGTTGGTGTAATGTTCCCAAGTTTTCTTGATGGGCATCTATTTCTTATAAATGTAGCTGTGTTTATCGCTTCGCCCCATAAGCTTTTTGGTAGATTTGATTGTATCAGCATGCAGCGAGCCATTTCCACGAGAGTGTGGTTCGCTCTTTCGGCGATTCTGTTTTGTTGTAGAGTGTATTCCACACTTAATTGTCGTCTAATACCTTCGGTTTCAAGATATTCGGTGAATTCCCTTGATACATATTCTTTGGCGTTGTCGGTGCGGATCTTTTTGATTGGGCAACCGGTTTCTTTTTCAACTCTTTTCTTATAAATCCTGAAGGCGTTCAGAATGTCTGAGCGCTTCTTTAGCATGACCACTTGCGTATATCTTGTGTGATCGTCTATAAATGTTGCGAAATATTTCGCTCCTCCTATGGATTCAACGTTAAAGGGACCACAAATGTCTGAATGTATTAATCCGAGTTTTTCTTTGGAGTGGCTCGTCGACTCGGTATACGGTAATTGATGGATCTTCGCTTTGTCGCATACTTCACAGTTTAATTTTTCTCGTATGGGCTCCATGCTCATATTTTGGACCATTTTTTCTCGTTTCAGTTTATTGAGATCCTGATAGTTCAGATGTCCATATCTCTCGTGCCATCTAAGTTGTTTTGTATCTTCCGTGGTAGAGTCCAGTGCGGTGGCATTGTTTGCATCCGTATGTGCGGGGCTCGTAACGTATAAATGGCCTTGCCTTTTTGCTCTAATTGCCACAGTTCCATCTTTGCGCTTGACTTCTGCAAAGTCTTTAGTAAATACAACGGTATAATCGTTGTCCGTCATGCAAGATATTGAAAGCAAATTGTTCCGAAATTCAGGAACTAAGAGGGTATCTTGTAATTTTAGATGGCTTACTGCATTTCCTCTAGATTTTACACTTAGCTTTACTGTGCCTGTTCCGGCTGGCCTCATGCTTTGGTTGGTTGCAGTAAATACTTGGCAGTCCGCGTCTTCAGTTAGTTGAAAAAACTTCTTCGGATCGTTGCACATATGACGCGTGGCTCCGCTGTCCAGACACCATTCATTTGAGTGATGCGCTTCCAAGGAGAGTACGGCCGCAGACATCGCATCCTCCGCGTTTGCTTTGTGCGTCTGTCTCTTTTCGCTTCTGCAATCCGCTGCACGGTGTCCTACTTTGTCGCATTTAAAGCATTTTCCTGAAAACTTTAATTTATTTTTAGAATCCCGCTGGTTTTACTTAACATATTTATTAAATGATTTAAATTTGTCTTTAGCGATTAATGCGTCGTTTTTCTCTTGAGTGCTGTGATTGGCATCTCGTTCTTTTTGTCTCGCTTCCTCTTCTATCAGTTTGGACTTCAGAGCTTCTACGTTTGGTATAGCATCACGTGATTCGATGGCAATACAAAAGTTTTCATATTCAGAAGGCAGAGAATTCAGAATCATTATAGATTGCAGCTCATCGGGTATGTCTATTCCTGCTTCTTTTAATTTTTCCGAAATGTCACAGAAAGAGCTAATGTATGACGTCATGCTCTGTGCCAAATCTTTTCGCATGCGGTAAAGCTTTTTGTATAAGCTGGCTTTCCTTACGGGACCCCTTGACTCATATAGTTGTACTAGTAGGTTCCATGCCTCCTTTGCTGACTCGGCTCGTTTGATATGGCTCAGTTGACTGCTCTTGACACTCAGGGTTATCAGCGTCAAGGCCTTCTGATCCTTTGTCGTCCACTCAGTTTGATTCTGTTCCGTTTTTACTACCGCTCCACTTGCGTAGGGCCACAATTCGTTGCAGATCAGCACACTCTTCATCATGAGTTTCCATGATTCAAAGTTTGCACCGTCTAGTTTTTCAATGTTCTGTGCACTTGACTAGTGATGGATTCGAGACAAGCCAAGACAAGAATCGAATGTTCTTGTCTTGTCTTGACATTTTTCAATCAAGAATTATTACAGTCTTGATCTCGACAGTAAATTTCTTGTCTTGATTCTTGATTCTTGCAAGATTCTTGCAAGATTCTTGATACTTATTATAATATCGATGAATTTTTATTTACATCTTAATTTTCAAGTTAAAAATTTTATTGTATAAAAATTTATTATGTAGTATTATTGCGCAATATAATATACCTATTACTTTCATATTAAAATAAAACTACAATTTTTCTGCATACGTTCCTGTCTGGGTACTACATTTAGCGCGTTAGCGCGAGACACTCTTTTATCTCGCTGTCTTTTGCACAATGATCGGTGAATGTTAAAACAAATGAAGCAGTGATGCTGGCAACAGCCTGGTAACATTGATACGGAACGTGTTAATGCTTGGCGATACCCGTGAACCCGTGATAGTGATAAAAAAGTTACTCGTAGCAATTTTATCATGGACGAACAAAGAAATCTGTCCAAAAAGAGAAACATTGATGAAAGTAAGTATTAAACTTAACAGCAGCTTGCACAAAAAAATATATAAATATAGATACATAGATAATATATTATATACAATTATATACATATAATTACAATTGATTAATTAATACAAAAATTATTTAATTAAAATAAAATTTATTTTCCGACTTTTCCGCTAATTCTAAATTATAACAAATATTTATATATAATTTATTTAGTGAATGAACCATCAGAACCATCTATTCCCGATGATTTCGAGACTGAAGAGTCAGTAGAGTTACTAGAAAGTGCCTCAACATCAAGTGGGACTATAAGTGTAGCAAATGCAAAAAAAAGTAAAACAAAGTTTGCCAATTACTTTGAGATCACAAAATTTATTGATAAACATTGTTCCTGAAATGATAAAGTTGCTACATGTAAATTGTGCAAGAAAAAAAATCAAAACGTACAAATAAAAATGAAAAATTCCAATACGTCAGGAATTCAAAGACATTTGGCAAATTTTCACAAAAAAGAATATTTTGAAATCAATCAGAATCAGAGACAAAACTCGTCAAATATTACAAAGTATTTTTCATCTGAAGTATTGAAGGTATAAAGTAACTTTTTATTTTTTTATTAAAGATTAAAATATTTTTTATTTTTATATATTTATTTATATATTTATTGATAAGTATATGTTTTTATAATTTATATTTTCATTGTTTAATTTTTATATTTATTTCTATTTAAAGTTATTTTTATTGTAAAAATTATATTACCATATAAACTTTATATAAAAATGTTTCAGAATCGTCTAATTCTATTAACATGATGTTAACAATTTTGCCTTGTATATATGATTTATGTATAAAGTTATATTATTTGCAATTTTTAATTATTTTTAGCCGTCAACAACCAAAGAATATTCTCAAGAAAAATTCAATTCTTTACTTGTGGAATTAGTGGCAAGAAAGCATCTACCATTTAGTTTTTTCGATGACGAATTTACTAAATCTGTATTTGAGTACATAAATCCTCGTCTAAAAGTACCTCAAAGAAAAGCAATGCGCAGTTTAATTTTGAATACATTTTCTATTATGCAGAAATCAGTTTTTAAAACTTTAAACAACAATCAGTCTCAGTTTAGTTTTACTATTGATGGATGGACGTCAGTAGCAAATAAATCGTTTTATGGAATAACTATCCATTTCATTGATGATGAGTGGAATCTGCAGTCAATCGTGCTCGATTTTGTTCCATCTCATGGCAAACACACGGGAAAAGATATTGCATATATTTTCAAAAATACAATTATGCAAAATAATTTGTCCATAGCAAATAAAATCATTGGAATTACTGTAGATAATGCTTCAGCTAATACGAAATTTATTCATGAATTAGCTGCGTTATTGCCAAATATAGATGTTAATGATCAACACTTCAGATGTTTCGCTCATGTAATTAATCTTGCAGTTCAGGATATTATGTCCATGTTAAAAATAAGTAATCAAAATAATACAGATAATGAATTAGATGATAATGAACATGATGATATTGATGATTTTGAAGATACATCTACATCGGTCAATAAATTGCGTAGTCTCCTTTCAAAAATAAAAAACTCTGAAAATTTAAGCTTAAAATTACGTGGATTTTGTGAAATTGTTAGTTTAAAATATAGCAATCCTGTGATGGATGTTAGAACACAATGGAATTCAACGGCTGATATGCTTGCATATTGTTTACATTTAAAACCAGCCCTTGAAATGTTTTGTGACAATATCGAAAATGTAAAGCATCTAAAATTGTTAAATGAGGATTGGTTACTTATTAAAAAAGTTTATGTTTTTCTCCACGATTTCAAAGAATTTAGTACTATTTTAGGTGGAGAAAAATATGTAACCCTACCGAAAGTTTTGATCGGTTTTAATTTATTGGTTGATAAAATTGAAAAAACCATTTTTAATTTAGATTCAAAACTAGATCGAACGCAATTAGATAAAACGCTATTGTTAGCATTACAAGCAGGAAGGGACAAGATGTTAAAACATTATATTAAAACTAATTGGATTTATTGCATAATCCTTATTCTTGATCCTAGGCATAAATTAGAAACGTTTAGAAAAACTTCATGGGGAAACGAGTTATTTGAAAGTTCGAAGCAGAAGTTTGAAAATATTTTTAAAGAAAAATATTACATACCTAAGGCACAGTTTCAAGAAAATGATTCTGATTCGAATGAAGCCAAACAAATGTATTGCAGCGATGCTTGTTCAGAATTAAGTAATGATGCGATCGATTTTAATATGCTATTCGAAAAGCATTCTGAGCAACAATTAGATCTAATTGATGATTGGAAATACGAAATAGAGTCTTATTCCAATGAAAAACGAATCGATTATAAAGAAGACATCCTTGAGTGGTGGAAAAAAAATAATGCTCGATATCCATGCCTATCTCGAATGGCCCGTGACTTTTTATCTATTCCTGCTACATCAGTTCCAGCAGAAAGATTATTTTCCAGAACGGCAATTTGTATACGTAAACATAGAAACAAATTGAATGAAGATTCTGCCAGAAGTCAATTATGTCTGCAATCTTGGTTCACTTGCGATTTGAATGACAAAATTCGCTCTAATTTGTAAATAGTTTATCATATTATAAACAAATATTTTTGTTTAATTACTCCGTTTTATATTATAAAATTGTAATACGTATTTTTAAATATATGTATAACTGCATAATTTCTGTTTTCAAGAATCAAGAATCTTGTTTGATTTTTCTTGAGCTTGAAGCAACAAATCTTGTCTTGTCTCGATTTTATCAAGTATAAAAAATTAGTTTTCTTGTCTTGAAAAATCAAGACAAGACAAGAAAAAATCTTGAAATTCTTGTCTTGACGTCCATCACTACACTTGACATTGTTGCCATAATTTTCACTACTGAGCGCACTCACAAACAGTTTAACTGGCTTGTTATGAATTTCGCGGCACTCGCGTATATTATCTGGGCCCATAACCTGTTGAAAAGGTCCGTAAATAAAGAGCCGCGGAACTTGATAAGTATATGAGGATAGGATCACAAAAGAACGGCCGAGAAGTCACGCAACGCGAATATTGATATACGTGACTCACGGGTAGCAAAATCTAAGATAACTAACAAAGGGGGGCTTGAGTTCGTTGATTCAAGACTCTATTCCTGACATTAAAAATTATAAAAAAAACTATGGAGACTTGCAGTTCGAGTAGTTCACAGTAAGTAAAAAAAATTAAAATAATTTATATTTATACGTAAAAAAAAAACGTAAAAAATTAAAGTAATGTATACGTTTTTTGAAATAATAAACTGTAATAATTATTTTCAGAAAACAAGATAGCTGCAACCACGAACTGTTACAAAGAATTAAAAATTTGGAAGAAAGGGTGCGAACACTTGAAAAAAAAAATAACAAAGAACCAGAATATAGTTGCAATTGTAAAAAAAATTGCACGACAAGGATGTGCGGATGCCGAAAAAAAAAGTAAATTGCAATAACAACTGCAAGTGCGGCAAAGACTGCACGAACAAGGTAAACTTATTTTCATATTTTTTTTATTTATTTTAATTAATTTAATTTTATGTATTTTATTTTATGTATTTTATTTGCAGGATTTGGGTGGCAATGATAAAAATAATAAAGAATTCAACCCCATGATGCCACGAAACGAACTGCCTAGAACACCATGAAAAGGAAAGCGTGAACGCAAACAGGTACCAATCTAACACTTAATCTAAATTTTTTTTGTTTTATTTTAATTAATTAATTTAAATGTAATTTTCTATGTTGCAGATTAAAATGACTTCAAAAATTTTATTTTATTTATTAATTTATTTATTAAACTAATAGTAACTCTGGCGAATGGTTATCGCATCCAATTTCTATATTATTTTCGGATTTTTTATAACTTTTTATATTTTTTTCAGAAAAGAACAATCAAACCAAGAAAATATAATAAAAGAATTGAATGAGCTCAAAGAAAGAGTACGTAAATTAGAAGAAAAATTAAATAAAAATAATATAATAAACAGTTGCAACTGCAAAAAAACATGCGCAACCCGAATGTGCGGCTGTCGCAAAAAAAACTATTATGCAATAACAACTGCAAGTGCGGCGACAGCTGCATTAATAAGGTAATCTTATTTTTATATATTTTTTTTTTATTTTAATTAAATTAATTTTACTTAATTTATTTTATGTTTTATTTTTGCAGGATTTGGGTGGCAATGATAATAAAGAAGAATTAAACCCCATGGTGCCGCGGCACGAACTGCCTAGGACACCTTAAAAAAGAAAGCGTGGACGCACGCAGGTACCAATCTAACCATTTAGTTTAGATTTTTTTGGTTTTATTTTAATTGATTAATTTAAACTATGTTTCAGATTAATATGACACAAAAAACAAACAAACTCTTCATTATAACAAAGTTTTATTTTAATTATTTATAAAACGTTTAAATTAAAAAACATATAAATATTGTTTTTTATTAACTTTAATTTTATTAAATTTGATATATAAATGCTGTGAATTGTTGCTTATAATAAATAATAAAAAAATGTTTATCAATATATTTTATGTGTTCAAAAATTTTTTTTAAACGTATTGACTAATGGGCTATGAGGTTTCAGAGACTCAAGGGCTTAGCTTTTTTTTTTTTCTTAATTATTATAATCTTTACATCTGAATTCCAAACCGCTGCTTTGGACACCAACAAAGAGCCATGTAATCGTGCTGCGCAAAGCGTACGGTCACCGTACTACGCTGCAGCACATTGGTGTTTTTTTGTCAAGCTCCATTCAAAATGAGCCGTTAGTAGAATACTCAATCTTTCAGTAATTTAGCTGATTATGACACACATTTCTTGTGAATGTTCAAATAGTACTATTGCCATACAAGTACCAGTAACTTCGCCTAAACTATTTGTTGCGTCAACGACCGGAGATGATTTGAATTGCGCGCTGCTTGAAAGATTTGCTAGCGCATGGTGAATGGCCAGGCCCCCACTCGGAGACTAGGAGAGGTCTGAGCCTGCAAGAAGAAGAAGCGATCTTCTTATGTTCTTACTGTTTTTCGCAAGATTGATAGAGACTAGGTCGAAGAACGATACTCGAATTATTATATTATACGATTTTGTGTTTTCTAAGCTGAAATAAAATTTAGTTCATACAAAAGGTATGTTGCTTTTTTCTACATTTCCTACGGCAGAGAATCAACTCTTCTGAGTTGATTATATACAGGAATCTGATGAAAAGAAAGAGGCTGAGGTTATTATTTCGTTGTTCTCTTTCTCTTTCTCTCTCTCTCTCTTTCTTTTCTGTACCCCGCTTATTAAGAGGCGATAAGGAGATGGCTTTTCGTCCACTCACTCTCTCTCTCTCTCAGTTCACCCGCTACGAAATTATCCGTATTGATAACCGCATAGACAACCGCCGAAATATTTGCTGGGAAAACCGCTTTACAGAGAAAACCGCTTTACAAAGAGAACCGCCTTACAGAGAACCGCCTTAAAAAAAAGAGAACCGCTTATTCAATAATCAATTTTTCTTCCACAGGTTTAATTACCAATTTAGGACATTTATAATTAACAGGAACAAATAAAGTATTTTTATTTTCGTTTATTCTTTTCATTGTGTTAACTGCTCTCTCCATTTGTCTTGTGAACCTCTTGATATAGCAACATTTTTGGTCCTTCGAGCCGGATATAAATTCCTAAATTGGTATCAATGCTCTTTAAGATCTTTTACTATTTAGTTAAATTTATTCTCACTTTTCTTTTAGGTTTTCTTTATAATTTGACATTTTCTAAAACTTAACCTTTTTGACAGGTTTGCCGAAAGGAAAGAGAGTTATCAGATATTGATACTATAGCATAATCTCATACTTGCAAGGGTTTATCAAACAAGAGGTATTGGTTGTGACACGATATGGCTCCAGTTGAGGCTAGAATTCTACTGCAACGAAGTCGATTCAATTGGATCCAAGCGGCTACAGATCTAAATGATGAAGAAGCCTCACCGATGAGCCGTCAGTTAGCACAGTCACAGCTAACTATGCTTGATTCAAATTGGAACAAATTTCAAATCGAGCATGAGGATCTTTGTTTAAATGAAAGCCTAGCTATAAAGGATCATCCTTACATGAAGGAGAAGTTATACGAGAGATGCCAAGCGTTTTACATATATGCTCGAGCGAAGTTGCTCGCCCAGGACGATGACTTAGAAATCTCAGGAGTGTCTAGCGAAAAGGAAAATTTAGAATCATGCATAGGTTCTAGTCACATTCACCGCAATTCTTTACCACGTGTTAAGATTCCTACCTTCTCCGGAGACTATCAATCATGGCCTGCCTTTCAAGATTTATTTGTTTCTGTAATTAGATCTCATACTGCATTATCAGAGGCGGAAAAGATGCAGTTTTTAAAAACTAGTTTGACAGGAGAAGCTGCAAAGATTATAAAGAACTTAAAGGCTCAAGGTGATAATTTTCGACTGGCTTGGAAGCTGTTAGTTTCAAGATATGAGAACAAACGCTTTTTAATAAACGCAGAGCTTGATCGTCTCGCTCAACTCAAGCCACTGAAGGTAAAAAGTGCTGCTGGTTTAAGGTCACTTTTAAGTGATTTGCTGGAATCTCTAGGATCGCTGGAAGCATTGGGATGTCAAGTAAAATTTTGGGACCCAATGATTATCCACCACTTTTCTGGATTGTTGGATACTGAAACAAGAGAGGCCTGGGAGTTATCGCTAGGTGCATCTAGAACTTATCCTAAAATAGACGAATTTGAGGAATTTTTGATCGGAAGAGCAGCCGCTGCTGAATGCATGAAGGCTGTCTCCACTATTGAGACCACTAAGAAATCGGCTATACCGCAATTTCGAAAGCCGTTCAATAGAACGGCCCTCCAGGTAGTTAATCCTCAATCAAATCACGTTACAAGTATCTGTCCGATCTGCAATGAAAATCATGCATTATCTAATTGCAACAAATACTTAATCAAAACTGTAAAACAACGACTGGATTTTGTCATGAAAAACCGAAGATGTCTTAATTGTCTTGGTACACATATAATTAGGAATTGCAAATCTGTTAGACGCTGCTATAAATGCGGTAAAAGACATCATACTTCCATACATGAAGGCCAAGCCCTACCATCTGCCACGGTAACCAATGCTTCGCAGATAACCAACGCGTCATCCTCTTCTCAAGAAACGAATAATAAGATTGATCAGACAAATTGACAATTAATTCAACAAGATTTGCCTCCTCAAGTGAACACTCTCAAGACATGTATACACCATTCTTCACTGAACAAATACGCACGATCATTAACTTTACTTGCGACCTGTCGAGCCTCAATCCGAAATCCTGATGGGGTATTATTTTCAGTACGTATACTTATTGATCAAGGATCACAACTGTCTTTTATTTCAGAGAATCTTATTCAACGTGCCAAACTAAAAAGAAAAACAGCAGCGATACCTTTATCAGGAATCGGAGGCACCTTCTCTGGTTACACTAAGGGTCAAGTTACCATTCCGATTCAGTCATTATATGATGCAAATAGTAATTGTGAGATTCAAGCATATATTCTACCACGCCTTACTACAAGGTTACCTCCTTACAATTTAGAGCATAGCACATGGCCGCATATCAAGAAACTTCAATTAGCCGATCCTCAGTTTATGATCTCAAGTCCTATAGACATAATTATAAGAGCAGATTTCTACGGTGTCATAATTAAGCCGGGCTTGATATTAGGAGACAATGCTTCGCCGTTAGCTCAACAAACGCTATTCGGTTGGGTCATATCCGGGCCAACTTATTCAAATATTGATACGCAAGACTACGTTTATGCTCACCATTGTACAAAAGATGTAGAGTTACAAGAAATACTTACCAAGTTTTGGCATCAGGAAGAAGTCTCTGTAACAGATACTATAGTACTTAACGAGGAGGACGAAAAGTGCGAACAACATTTTCTTTCAACTCATAGACGCGATAAGGACGGACGTTATATTGTGCGGCTTCCTTTTTCTTCAGATCCCACGAAATTAGGAGAGTCAAAGTCAATCGCTCTCAGCTGTTTAAACAGAATGTCACAACGGTTTACCCAGAATCTGGAATTTTATCAGCTATATTCTGACTTTCTTAGTGAGTACCTCAACTTAGGCCACATGGTTCTAACAGAACACCAAGAAAAGCCTCACTTTTACTTACCACATCATGGAGTAATGCGAGCGGAGAGTAGCACAACTAAATTAAGAGTTGTGTTTAATGGCTCTAGTCGCACTTCAACAGGTTTATCGCTCAATGACGTAATGTTTCAGGGAACAAAATTACAAAGGGATATCATAGATATTCTTATTTGGATAAGGACGCACAAGGTTCTCTTCTCCACAGATGTGGAGAAGATGTTTCGACAAATTTCACTTCACTCAGATGATTGGAATTACCAAAGAATACTTTGGCAGGAACGAGATGGAAGAATAAATTCATACTGCCTAACAACAGTGACTTATGGGCTAAATTGCGCTCCGTTCTTGGCCATGCGGACGCTGCAGCAGTTAGTGAAAGACGAAGGGGACCGATATCCTTTAGCAGTTACTCCCATGACAAGAGGGAGATACGTCGATGACGTTTTTGGAGGTGCTGAATCCCTTAATGAAGCCAAGGAAGTAATACAACAATTGATAGGACTTTGCGGGTCTGGCAAATTTCCGTTGCAAAAGTGGAGCAGTAACCATCCGGAGATTTTACCTAATAAATCAACGCAGTCATCCTTACTCGTGGAGACCGATGTCAACTTTCATAAAATACTCGGCGTTGGATGGAAACCAACTACAGATGAGTTTCTCTTTTCTGTACTTCCCTCAAAGTTCACGATATTTTCAAAGAGAAATATAGCATCGGATATTGCCAGAATCTATGACCCCTTGGGGTTAACCGCGCCTGTCATTATCAAAGCCAAAATCATTCTTCAAGAAATTTGGGTTATAAAAATCGGATGGGATAAACCATTACCGGATAATTTACAACAAAAATGGTTACTTTTTCGTCAACAGCTACTGGATCTAAATAATTTAAAGATACCAAGATGGATACGAAATGTACGATGTAATTTCTCAGTGGAACTACATGGATTCGCTGACGCCTCACAGTTGGCAATGGCAGCCGCCGTTTATCTTAGAGTTACGACAAAGGAAGATGGCATCACATCACAATTGTTATGTGCCAAAACCAAGGTTAGTCCTCTGAAACGTCTTACCATACCGCGCTTGGAGCTTACAGCCGCACTCTTGCTGGCGAGACTAGTCGTAACTTCAAGCAAAGCTCTTGACCTCCCCATTACAAGCATTACCTGCTGGTCAGACTCCTCATTGGTTTTAACTTGGTTGAAGTCACATCCTTCAAGATATAAGGACTTCATTCACAATAGAATAACATCAATTCATAATCTTCTTCCGAATTGTACCTGGAATTATATTCCTGGAAAGCAGAATCCGGCCGATTGTGCTACAAGAGGATTAAGACCGGATCAACTGAAGATTCACCCTTTATGGTGGAATGGTCCTATCTGGCTTTCAAAACCAAAAGTATATTGGCTAGCAGAAGAGGAACCACCGAGCGTAGACGGAGACTTGGAAGAGCGACCAGGAAATATATTAACAACAGCGATGTCAAATCCTCCTTGCTGGGAGCTCCTAACAAGATATTCTTCTTTCACGAAGCTGAAAAGAGTGGTTGCTTACTGCTTTCGTTTCATCAATGGCTCGAGTAAAAAATCGGATTCTTCGCAGAAACAAATTGCGCTAACGCCAGCCGAATTAGAAAATAGTATCAAAGCATTGATTGGTATAGTGCAAAGGACATGGTTTCAGTATGAACTCCGTGTAATTCAAAGGGGTGAGAAATTATCCAAGTCTAACCCATTAATAAGATTATTACCATTTATTGACCAAGACGGATTACTAAGAGTCGGTGGACGCTTAAACAATGCACTAATTGATGCTGACGCAAAGCATCAGTATATCCTTCCAAAATGTTCTCCCTTGACATCACTTATAATTAATGATGCTCACTATAAAACCTTACATGGTGGCACACAGGTAACGCTGAATCTAATTCGAAACAAATTCTGGATTATTGGAGGTAGGATACCTGTTCGTTCCTACATACTTAAGTGTGTGACATGCGCTCGTTATAGAGGCCTACGAGCACAACAACAAATGGGACAGCTCCCAGCTGCTAGAGTATCTCCTGGACGAGCCTTCTTAAATACTGGACTGGATTATGCTGGCCCTATTCAGTTGAAGACTTGGAAAGGGCGGGCGGCACGCACGTACAAAGGCTATCTAGCCATCTTCGTTTGTCTTGCTACGTCTGCATTACATATTGAAGTAGTCACCGACTATTCTACAGATGCCTTTATAGCCGCTTTCAAGAGATTCACAGGAAGAAGAGGAATCTGTGCAACACTCCTGAGCGATTGCGGCACCAATTTTGTTGGTGCTGATGCCGAGTTAAGGCGAATGTTCGACAGCTCATCAGAGGAACTTCATAAATTGGCTAACCTACTCGCAAACGACGGAACGAAATGGCACTTTAATCCACCGTCAGCACCACACTTTGGTGGAAAGTGGGAGAGTGCTGTAAAGTCAGTCAAGTTTCACCTACGACGAATGTTAAAGGATACTATACTTACTTTTGAAGAGATGACAACCATCATCATACAAATAGAGAGTGTTTTAAACTCAAGACCCCTAAGTCCGTTAACGGAGGATATATCAGATTGCTCAGCCCTCACTCCGGGGCATTTCTTGACGGGAGACGCAATGGCAATCATCCCAGAACCGAACCTGTCTGATGAAAAAACCTCACGTCTTACTCGCTGGCAACTTTTGCGACAAAAGTTAGATATTTTTTGGAAACGTTGGCAATCGGAGTGTCTCCAAAGATTACAGGCTGTAGCAAAATGGCATCATCCCTCACATAACATTAAGAAAGGATCATTAGTTCTAATAACCGATGAAAGGTACCCACCAGGGAAATGGCCACTTGCAAGGGTAATAGAGCTACACACCGGAGATGATGGACTAGTCAGAGTCCTTACTTTGAAGACTCAAACCTCAACCTATAAAAGGCCGATCACAAAGGTTTGCCTACTTCCTATTACAGAGATTAATTCGACAAACTGATTGTCGAAGGCGGGCGGAATGTTGCGTCAACGACCGGAGATGATTTGAATTGCGCGCTGCTTGAAAGATTTGCTAGCGCATGGTGAATGGCCAGGCCCCCACTCGGAGACTAGGAGAGGTCTGAGCCTGCAAGAAGAAGAAGCGATCTTCTTATGTTCTTACTGTTTTTCGCAAGATTGATAGAGACTAGGTCGAAGAACGATACTCGAATTATTATATTATACGATTTTGTGTTTTCTAAGCTGAAATAAAATTTAGTTCATACAAAAGGTATGTTGCTTTTTTCTACATTTCCTACGGCAGAGAATCAACTCTTCTGAGTTGATTATATACAGGAATCTGATGAAAAGAAAGAGGCTGAGGTTATTATTTCGTTGTTCTCTTTCTCTTTCTCTCTCTCTCTCTCTTTCTTTTCTGTACCCCGCTTATTAAGAGGCGATAAGGAGATGGCTTTTCGTCCACTCACTCTCTCTCTCTCTCTCAGTTCACCCGCTACGAAATTATCCGTATTGATAACCGCATAGACAACCGCCGAAATATTTGCTGGGAAAACCGCTTTACAGAGAAAACCGCTTTACAAAGAGAACCGCCTTACAGAGAACCGCCTTAAAAAAAAGAGAACCGCTTATTCAATAATCAATTTTTCTTCCACAGGTTTAATTACCAATTTAGGACATTTATAAATAACAGGAACAAATAAAGTATTTTTATTTTCGTTTATTCTTTTCATTGTGTTAACTGCTCTCTCCATTTGCCTTGTGAACCTCTTGATATAGCAACACTATTAAAATATCTTTTCTGGCTGTGCTATTTTCTACTAGAGCGTGGAACTTATTCGCTGTATTTTATTAATTTTTAAAAGTTCATATCTCGACTATAATTTGAAAAAACGTAAAATGATATAAAACTTTTACGCTTAATTTGTCGAGATCTATCACTCCACGAGCGTTGTCACACTAACCCTGGGACACCCTGTATAAGACAAAGTAAGTTTATCTTTTCAATGAAAGTGATCCTGAGAGTGAGCGCGTAACTCGGAAAGGGTTTATTGGGGAAAATTTGAGCTGGCAGCCTAATGGACTGTCATTAATAGGATATTTCTGTTAACCTCCGTCATTATGTGGGTAGATATACGAAGCACAATCTCCACAGTTGCACATATATTATAAAACCTTCCTTCGTTGATAAATAATTTAAATACAATTAAAAATAATATTGACAAATCTATTTATAATATTTTAAACAACTCAAACGAATGAGACTCCGTTTCGGTTCTTCTTTTTTGACAGCGGCTTTTAATATTATAATTTAATTTTTTAATTATCTACTTTAGTTGTGTTAGATTTTCGACTCGACCGTCCGTTTCTTCCGAGCGCGATAAATTTATCGGGACCCTTAAGCTTTGCGATGCGCAGCGCACACACTCGGCGTTGCTTAATCAATGACGTTAAGTTCATCCGACGAGTTCGTGCGGGTGTAGACGTAGATTCACCGATATTTGCATCAGCGCGCGCGTACGTGTATATTATCTATTTTCATATTTTCACTTACACGCGCGACGGATTTTTTCCGCCTGTCGGGCGAGTTAACCGGCAGCAACGAGAAAGCGTACGTAAACCACAAGCATCGGAAAGTTTTTTAAAGCGAATAATGCGGAGGCTGGAAATTATACGAGCTCGACTAATGGCGCTGCAACAGCTGGTATTAAATCATGACGTCGGGCTGCTCTATGATGCCAGATTATCGATGAAGTTCATAGTATACGTCGCTACTAAAAAGTGCATGAAGCTATTACGAGGCGCGGGTTTACACCGAGTCGCGCGAAATGAAATCTCGGGTAACGTTAATGTGCGAAATTTTATTATTTTATTTATTTGCTTATCGCACGGCACGGCTTGCTTCCGGCTGGAATACTAAAACGTTGTTGCAAGATCGAACGGATGCGCAAAATAATATTTCAGATATTTTTTTTTTAACATAAATAGTAATTATCAAACGTTACGCGTTAAAATTATCAAATTTTTTTACGGATAAAATTACAAATAAACCGGAAGCGCAGCAAAACATCGGGGTTTTATTTGTTGCGCGGCAGTTTTCTGCGCTTTGGGAAATACGTTAGCCGTGTTTCTAATTTCCGAGCGGGTATCATTATATTTATCCGCCCCGGAGTTTCATGTTGTTCCAGCATCGTCGAAACGCAAAAGGTTAATTCGCGTAACTCGAACAATGCGGTTCATGCACACATGTCCTCCGCGTTCGCGTCGTTAGCGGGTGCTTAGAGCAGGCCGGAACTTCACCGTCCGCCACAGTTTGCGGGTAATTTCGTTCCCTGTCGTGGAAAATTTATGCAAATCGCCGGACGGAGCCGAGCGGGTATAATGAGTTCGCGCGATCTCATCCAATTTCGGACGGCGCGGGGGAAAAGCGTAGCTACCGACTCTCTGAAGGGTAGCGAAGATGGATCGCAACGGATGAGAAGCTTTCGTTACGGCGGCCGCCAATAAAAGTTCTTCTCCGGGCTTGGAATCGATTATAATAATAAGAATAATGAGGGCGCGCGCGGAAAATCGAATATCCGAGATCTTCAAGATGAAACGCCGCGATTTCACGACAAAGGGATTATAATAAATTATGTATATTTTTATTTACATTAAACATAACTTGTATTAAGAATAGCGGAACGTATTTTCCAATTCACTTCTCGGACGAGATACTTAATTTTACAGCTCGCACTCGCCGATAAAACTTGCAATTAAAGCATCGTAATTAAACCACCGTAACTAAAAGGCGGCGGGCGAAAGAAGTGATGTTTCTCCTCTGTGCGCGTTAGACAGATGTGATAATTAACGCCATTAGTAGAATAACCCTCCCCCAAAAAAAAGTAAAGGAAAGGAAAAACAAAATTATTTTTTTTTTTTTTAAGGGAAACGAAACTGAAGTAACGTTTTAAAGTTTTATTTTTGTCAAACAAGAATCAAGGCATTTGTTGAAAAGCAACAAAAGTTAGGAGCTAATTGTCAAAAAATAATTTTTATTAATTAAAGTTTAAAGTTTCCGCTGAATAATATTGTATGAGAAGGAACGTTTGGAGTTAAATTTCACGCATATCTCACGTGCTCGTGAAGATGGCCTAGACGGCCTTGCTTTATTTTCTTCTTTGTTTCACAGATTTACTTTTGGATCGCCACGTTCCTTTTTTAACGGCAAGACGATACCGTGTGACAACTGATGTGTGATCACGAATTTTAACACGCCTTAACTTTGTTCTTTTCCGTCTTACTTGCAAAATCGTCACGGTTACAAAAACTCGAATCCTATAGGTTTGCTTGCCAAATTGCTACTACTGTGCTCTCACGGCGATCCCGCTCTATCGCCCATTTCGCTTCCAGCGCCGCTGTTCGTCAATTATAATTTCCTTCACGCGCTTACTTTAAATCTCTTACAAACCGCCCGCCTTGGACTCATCGCGAGTCCAATCAATTTAATTTTGTAGTTGCTTCACACAATTTTTGATATAGAATGCACGCTGCACTGTCGCCTAATGTCTCGATCACTCATTTAATTTTATCTTAATACATACACGCGTTACAACATTTCCTAATTATCGCTTTTTAATTTTTTCTATCCTCTAAATCTATATTTACAGTTTTCTCGCTGTTTTGGAAGGAATGAAGACTGTCACTCGACTTCTTTTCATTATCAGCTAATTCGATAGGCAACAACGCGATTTGCGTAATCAGACGCAAATATATTGATTTTGCGGTTCTAATTTGTACGGTACGAATTTTTCCGTCTGCATTCGAGTGACATTCCTCAATTCGCCCGATTAACCACTTAGTAGGCGGCAAATTTGGTTGTCGCAAAAGCACCATTTGCCCCGGCTTTACATTTTCTTGTTCCACACGCCACTTTGTGCGCTGTTGCAATGATTGTAAATAATCGCTCGACCATTGAACCCAAAAGCGTTCCATGCACTGTTGTATATCTTGCCACCTTGACAATCGATTTTTCGGTACCTCTATAAGGGATGGTTGTGGAATCGCCGTTAACGCGTCTCCGGTTAAAAAGTTTCCAGGTGTTAAAACGCGTAAGTCGTCGATATTGTCCGTTAACGGTCCAAGAGGTCGCGAGTTCAAGGCTGCTTCGATTTGACAAAGCAAGGTGCTGAGTTCTTCGAGTGTCGGCGTTTTATCTCCCATAATACGTTTTAAGTGTCCTTTCACACTTTTTACTCCCGCTTCCCACAGACCCCCGAAGTGCGGGTCGGCGGGTGGATTAAATTGCCATGTTATTCGCTTGTTTGTGATAAATTCTTGTACCGTTTTTTCCTTACAAATCGCATCCGCGCTGCGTCTCAACTCTTGTTCCGCACCGCGAAAATTTGTGCCGTAATCACTTATTAATTTAGCTGGCGTACCTCTTCGTGAGATAAAGCGTTGCAGTGCCGCGATAAACGCTTCGGTTGAATAGTTTGTTGATATTTCAAGGTGTACCGCTTTTACTGCGCAACATACAAAAATAACAATATAACACGCGTGTGATTTTTGTCCCCGTCCGCCCGCTATGCGAACCTGCAGTGGGCCTGCATAATCTACGCCGCAATTTTCGAACACTTTTTTGGGTCTAGTGACTCGCATTGACGGTAAATTTGCCATAATTTGACATGTTAATTTCCCTCTAATTTTCGCGCATCTAATACAATTATGTACAACCGTTTTAACTTGAGCTCTTGCGTTGAGTACTTAATACTCTTGTCGAAGAGTACTGAGGGTGAGCTTGACGCCCCCGTGTATGCATCTACGATGTGCGTCTTCTATTATTCGGATCGTGACTGTATGTCGGGATAACACTACCGGGTGTTTCGCTTCGTATTGTAAACTTGAATTAGCCAGCCGACCGCCCACCCGAATGAGTCCGTTCTCTATAAATGGGTTTAGAGCGATAAGTTTACTCGATTTTTTGATAGGTGTTTTGTTAATTATAGCCTCCCTCTCCTCTGGGAACATTCGCCGTTGTAAATATTCCATAATTAATCGTTCGGTTTCATTTAAGTTTTGCGCGGTTATGTCTGCGCTCGAGCGGACTTGTGCTTTGATTTTACTTTTTAGTATTTTTACAAATTTGATTACTCTCGCGACCGTTCGTAGTATTCTCGTCCACGACGAAATCCGCTCAAATACTTGTGCTAATATGTCGCCTGCCGGGTGTGCCATGTGCACATTACACCGCGCTGTTTTTCTTTCTAAAGTCGTATCCATTGACCCGTCCACGAGTTGTGACGGCCAATAATTACTTGATTGTTTGAGCCACGTCGGGCCTTTCCACCAAATTTCTAAATTCATTAACTCGCTTGCTGGCTTGCCTCGCGACAGCAAGTCCGCGGGATTCGACTCGCTCAGAACATGACGCCACTCAGTGTCCGGAAGTAGCGTTTGTATTTCGGACACTCTATTTGCGATAAATTGTTTCCATTTCGATGGATGCTGTCTAAGCCAGGCCAATACGATACTTGAATCGCACCAGCATTGAACCGGTACTTGAGCCAGCGTTCGTGCTCGCCGCGTCGCTACCGTGAGTCGCGCCAAAAGAATGGCCGCTTGCAGCTCAAGCCGCGGGATACTTAATTGTTTAATGGGGGCTACCCTCGTTTTGCTTGCGAGCAATGACACAATGATTCGACCTTCCTTGGTGATTACTCTTAGATAAATGACTGCTCCGTACGCCTGTTCGGAGGCATCGGAGAATCCGTGAAGTTGTATTTCCTCCCCTTGAGCAAACTGCGTCCACCGTGGGACCGTAATATTCGCGATTTGTTTTAGTGACGAAAAATACTGTTTCATTGTCGAATTAATGTGCGTAGGTAACTCGTCGTCCCACGCGTATTTGTGTGCCCAAAGAGCTTGCATCTGAATTTTTCCAACAATTACAATTGGCGATATTCATCCCATCGGATCGTACAATCGCGCTATTACTAAGAGAACCGTTCTCTTTGTTATTTTTCTCGGAGCTTCGAAATTAACCTTGAATTCAAACGCGTCCCGTTCGGGATTCCACAGAAGCCCTAATATTTTTATTCCCTCGCTCTCCTGTATTGGAGCGTTCCACGCGAGCCCGTGATCGGCAGGGCTTATTCCCTGTAACAAATATTGATCATTGCTGGCCCACTTTCGCGCCGTAAATCCTCCCCTCGCGAGTAATGAGATTAACTCAGTTTTTGCCTGTATAATTTTTTGTTTATCGTGTTCACCGAACAGCACATCATCGACAAATGTGTCTTGCTGCAAGACGAGGGCACCCATCGGATATTTCTCACTTTCATCCGCCACCAACTGACGCAAAACGCAAAGAGCGAGAAACGGCGCGGACCGCGTACCGTAGGTCACCGTTAATAGTGCATATTCCTCCACCGGTGATTGTGGAGTGTCGCGCCAGACAATACATTGATAGAGTACATCGAGCTCGTTCACGCAAATTTGTCGATACATTTTTGCCACGTTGGCCGCAAAAACGTACCTGTACTCTCGCCAGTTCATTAAAATATTAAATAAATCGTTCTGCAACGCGGGTCCGGTATACATCTATTCGTTAAGAGTTAGATTTTTATTTGTTTTTGCCGATGCATTAAACACGACTCTAAGTTTCGTTGTTTGACTATCCGCTCTTATAACAGGATGATGCGGCAGAAATATGGGCTTCGCGGTGTCGACAATTTTTCTCGGTAGATTACTTAATCGTGTCATGTGATTTAAAATACGGTATTCTTTCATAAAGTCAACGTATAATTCACGGTGATTCACGTGTTGCGCCATTCGCGCTTCAATTCGTTTTAATGTAGCTTCCGCGATGTGTCGCGTCTCGCCAATGTCTAAGGGTAACGAAACTTTAAACGGTATTCTAACGATATATCGCCCATGAGCGTCGCGTGAATGTGTTCTTTTAAAATGCTCCTCACATATCCTATCTTCCTCCGACTCAACTGCCCGCTGAGGAATCTCTTCAATTTCCCAAAACGCCTTTAGTGACGCTGCAAGCTCATCATTCGATATGCAATGATGCGATACAACCGTGTTTACGCGTGTCGCCGGTTGTCCGAGATCTCAGCTTATTACCCACCCGAATAACGTGTTCTGTGCAAATGGCTCGTTTTGCCTTCCTTTAATGAGTCCCTCGCGAAGCACGTCCCCGTATACATTCGCGCCTATGAGCAAATTAATAGGGTCATCATTCGATGGGTCGTTGGCTAATTTCAGATTTTCTAAATGCGGCTATGCTTGCATGGGTAGCTTGCATTTTGGTATGTAAGAAGTAATTTTCTTTAAAACAAGCGCCGCAGTTTTAATCGCTAATTTGCCTTGAGCGTCGGCGGCAATGCTAATGTGCGCAGTCGAAGATACCGTTTTAACTACTGTGTCACCCACTCCCGCGAGTGCGGTGGCCGTATGCATTCCTTTGATGCCTAACAATTTTGCCAGATCGCTGGACATGAATGTCCACGTGGTTCCTGGATCTAATAACGCTCGCACACGCACCGCTCTGCTCGTGCTTGAGAGAACCCACACTCTTGCTGTCGCGAGTAAAATTTATGCGGGCCGAACTGAATCGGCGACAGAAAAATGTGAGACTGCTTGATTGGGCATGGCAAGTTGCATGCCGCTTCCTGACGCTAGCGCGTCTTTTCCATACGAAGAGTGTGCGTTTTCTTTTACATTATCACTTTGTGGTTGCTCCCGGTGGAGCCAAGTATGATGCCATTGTTGGCATTTGAAACAGCTGTTTTGACTTTTGCACGCAGTGGCCGTGTGCGCCGACCTCAGACAATTTATACATAAACGATGTTTTCGTACAAGTTCATATCGCTCGCTCACACTACCAGTCTTAAATTTATTACATTTGAATATAGCGTGTTTTTCGCCGCACACAACACACATCGATCCCGCTATTGTTGCATGATTCGCTCGCACGGCGGACGAATTCGCCTTTGATCTTTGTTTTGAAATCGCTTGGGATGCCGTTCCTATGGAGTCCATCGTCCCGCCTAACGATTCCAACGCTCTTATTCTTTCTAAAAGAAAATTATCTAATTCTTCATATTTCGGGTAATTCGATTGAGCAGTCAACTGCAGTTCCCAATCTCTTTTCGTTCGCGGATCTAAAGAAGCCACCACTCGGTTAATTAATATATCGTCATAACCGTCGGTTTGCCGACCCAGACTCTTGAGCGCGCCTAAATGTTTTTTGATCGCGTGTCTAAGCGCACTCAAGCCCTGCGGTGACTCTCTTTTTATCGGTTCAATAGCAAATTACGCGTTTAAATGAGCGTTCACTAAAGCGATTTTATTATCGTATTGCTTCAATATAATTTCTCAAGCAACTTCAAAGTTTGTGGCTGTAATGTCCACGTGACTTATCAGGTCTAACGCATCGCCCGCTAATGAACTTCGCAAATAGTGTAATTTCGAGATTGCGTCCAACGCACTGTTATTTTTTACCAGAGAAACGAAAGTGTCGAGAAATGTCTGCCAATCAGTAAATCAGCCCGAAAAAGTAATCAAATTAATACGAGGTAACTTAACGTTCGCTAGGTTTGTTGATATGCCTTTTCCGCCTGGCCTGGCTTGTCCTTCGCCGAGGAGCTGTTGTTTTTGAGTAGATGTATGCTCCACGATGTCGTCGAGTGCCTCGAACACAGTGTTCTCGATGGTACTAAATTCCAATGAAATAAAGTATGGTAATTCCGCTTTTTCCTCTGCCGACGCCAATCGATATATTTGGGCGTTTCTTTCTTGACATCGGACCAGAGATGTCTAATAAAATCCGCTCGGTAATTGAGCACTGACTCCTTGCGCTCCTGAATGCGCAACGTGCGTAAGCTGCATGCGTGTCTTTTTAAGCTGTCAAAATCTTGTCGCTGATCCAACAGAAAATGAGCAATCGATATTACTTCGTTTAATTCATCCATTCCGTGAGCTGCAATGCGAATTATGTGACGCTTTATAGGTTTTCTTTGTTTGCTCACGCCTGTTTCATGCGTCGAGCGCGTGCCGCTTCCCGCGCCGAGTGCATGACGCTGACTTCACCAATTAACGCCTGAGTCCTTAAATTTTGTCAGCTTCTGCTGACTTTCCTGCTGCATCCGAAGATTCCTTGCTCGTTTTAATCGTTCCCGATCCTGGCAGGATCGCCACTTTCCTTGTATGAGAAGGAACGTTTGGAGTTAAATTTCACGCATATCTCACGTGCTCGTGAAGATGGCCTAGGCGGCCTTGCTTTATTTTCTTCTTTGTTTCACAGATTTACTTTTGGATCGCCACGTTCCTTTTTTAACGGCAAGACGATACCGTGTGACAACTGATGTGTGATCACGAATTTTAACGCGCCTTAACTTTGTTCTTTTCCGTCTTACTTGCAAAATCGTCACGGTTACAAAATCTCGAATCCTATAGGTTTGCTTGCCAAATTGCTACTACTGTGCTCTCACGGCGATCCCGTTCTATCGCCCATTTCGCTTCCAGCGCCGCTGTTCGTCAATTATAATTTTCTTCACGCGCTTACTTAAAATCTCTTACAAATATTGAAAAAAGAGAAAAAAAAAAATAAAAGCTTGCGAGCACGAGTGTTAATAAATTGTGTCGTAATCAACATCCGGATGACAATATAAAGCGCTTTGTTATGGCGAACGAGTTGAAATAATTCCTGCCGATGGGAATTTTCAAACATTTCGGGATGAGTGGATGTAAAACGCGATCAAAAAGCTGTCGTACGATATAACGGAGTATTTATCGATAGTCTCTATTTACGGCAGTCGCACATGTCTGTATTATTCCGATAAACACCGCACTGTATTGCTTTAATAATTATTTTGGACCTCATTTAACCATTTATAAATTGAACTCTTATAAATTCATCACGGCAAATATTCGACGTGAAAAAAAGGGGCAGGCTGAGAGATTATCGCGAATGGTATTACTTATGTTATCATGCATGCCCAAGTATACTGAGAGGCTGATTTACCGCATCGATGTCAGTTAGCGTATGACACTATCGCCTAAAGGGTTAAAGAGTTAAAGAGCCTAAAAATTTTCGAGTACAGATTCTTTGCACGAAATGAGAATTATCTACAAATAACAGTCGACAAATGTTTAATTAATTTAACGAAGTTTCGAATAGTTTGCTGACGTCCTTTAATCCACCGCGAAATAAACGTACGCTTTCCGCGCGAGATGGATGTTTAAAAGTACGCACTTGAAGTACGTTTCCAGCTTCTGTTAAGCTCAAGGATACGCGCGTTTACCTCTTTTATCGCTGCATGCACGAGAATGCGAAGCACCGGCGTCGTTTTCATATCCTATTTTTCCCTCTTTACACTTTTTTTTTGTTAAAAAAAAAAGAAGAAAAATACCGCGGACTGGGTCACGGAGTCACGCGGCGCTTATTCGCGGCTGGTAGGAAGTAGTTAAAGCCGACCAGGATGCGGGCCTCTTTCGCGGTTACGATCATCGCGGCCACATTCAAGTTGAAATACACAAAGATACCTTGCCAAAGACGGCTTATTATGTCGTTCAACTTTGTAAAAGTCTTTAAAATAACGCAAAGTCAAACAGCTTTTTTTTTACCGTTGTTACGTAGCTCTTTCTTTAACATTAATATTTAGATAAATAATAAAATGCAGTTAATAATTTTTTTTTTTTTTGGCAATTTGTATATTTCAGAATATTTCATAGTTCTGTTATTTATTGTGTAATGTTAATGAAAGAACTTTCAGATTATTTACTCAGATATTATATCTCACGGCGCTATCATTAATTTAGAAGAAAAATGAGGTTAATTCTTGTCGCACAACTTTTAATTGGAAGGTAGTTTAGATATATTTTCTCGGGACATAAATTACTAATAACATTAGGAAAACATTATAACTTTCGACGACGTGCATAACGAATTATATAAGAATTGGAAAAAAAAATTGAGACCATTTATTTAAGAATCAGTTTTAGACCATTTATAAAGAATAATGATCAATTAAATTAAATAATTCTAAACCATTTTTATTTAATTAAAGAAAAAAAAATCTTTTATCCGAAACCAAATTTTATTTAATTTAAAAATTAAGTCGGACCATTGAATTAAAAGAAAGAAATTGGAACCATTTATACAATATTAATATTTATATAATATTAATATAAAAAGAAGGCATATATTTATATTCGCAGAGTTTAGTAAATTAAAATTTTTTTTTTTCTCCTCCGCAATAATTTCTTCGCGTTTCTTTCGCGCATTTTCATACACGCAATCGACCTAAAACCTTACAATGATTTAGCGTACAAAATAATAATAACCAGATGAAAATTTCGCTTTAATCAAGCGCATGAATATACATTATGTGGAATTTGCGGGTTTCCTAAAACTATCATGTTATTATGAGGGAAGACGACTCACCGCAGACACAAACAGTCGTTGTTTTGCGCGATTATAATTTGCATAAATATGTACTAACATAGATAGTTTTTGAACTCCCATTAACTGCATAAACTGCATATTATATCGTATACGTTGTGCAGCGGGTGCACATGTTTACACAGATTAAACTGTATTACTTAATTATAACTTATTCTGCGGAAAAACTTCTGTATTACAAGTATTTAGATTTTGATAGATCGCCTGATTCCTATAAAGAATAAAGGCACGCTGTTAAATAGACGATTAAGCTATTCGTTGCTCATCTATTATTCCTCGATTCTACGGATGTTATTTAAGGATAGGTTATTTCCGCATTGCGGGCAAGCGAATCTTTTTGTCTGCACAAACGCGCGGGATGCGTGTTATTATTCTTGTAAGGCGCAGCCATTTGTTCAAAGTCGCGGAAATGCATTTTCTCATTCTTCATACGTGCAGATACGTCTGAGATGTATGTACATAACGAAATCCGCGGCTCAAAATCCTATTTTTCATGTCACCTCAGTTATGAAATGTGACGAAGTAGAAAAGAAATTTTTACCGCCTCGAACTCGGTATTTATATCAATCGGATAAATAACGTTTTTTTTATTTTTTTTTTATGTAAAAATATGTAATAATAATTTCTCGATTTGTCTAATTAGGAAATTTTGCCGTTTGGCATTCTTCTTCAAACTTTCAATACCTATTGAATTTACGTAATTAATTAATTAACAATTTTTTTTGCAAGGGGAATAATGTCGTAGTTGCCGAAAAGAAATTCGAATTACTTGGAAGGTTCCCGGTGTAGTTCGTCCTAAATCCGCGCGAGTTATACCCCGCTGCAATTTCGTTTCGCGCAACGTGCACAGTTTGCCTAATGAGGTATTCGCACGGGGCACGAATCATGGATGTGGATAATCTCAATCTCGCTGTCGAAAACGTAACTCGAGATGTACACGTTATACGGATATTACGAATTCTCCTCCTCGTACGAAACCTTGAGCATCACGGAGAAATTTGATTACCCTTTGTTCGCGAAATGATTAACGACGCAATCTAGCGCACGCATAGATTTGCAGTTACACGCGTAAACTCAATAATACAATAAGACGATCCGGAATAACTGATCGTCCGATTGATTCGCGGAGAGATGCAACTGATCGTTGAGGCATTTAGAATAACGCGGATCACGTATTGAAATTATCAAAGTACGGCTCATGCGAGCCTTGCGCGTTGGTGGGAAACTCGGCTATCACCTGCGCGGGAATAGTTGGCGAACTATTTCCCACCCCCGAGAGCCTTCCCGGCGCAAAGTCCAATTCGGTCCAAACTGATGCTTAAGTAAGGATGCCGACAAATGAGCGATTGATCGCTTTTCGAATCTACGACGTATTAATAATCATTTTTGTAAACAAACAACCGGACGCGAGATCAAACCGAAAATTTTTATTTCAACGACAAACGGTGAATTCACATGCAAAATTTTATGCGTCGATGATTGTGCGTTACGTAATTAATTTTGCTCTTCGTAAGCGCACGTTGCATACGCATTTAACGTACATTCGGCGAAATTATTAAAATTTATTAATTTAATTATATAATATAATAAAATATATTATATAATAATATAAATAAATAAAAATAAAAATTATATAATATAATAAAATATATTTAATTAAATATTAAATTAATAATTATTACGTGAAATAATTTTCGGGAAGCCCAGCACGTGAATATAATGTAATTAAAACATCTGGAGATAAAATGTTCTCATCCATTACAAAATATTGTTCAATGATCTAATTTACCTTTTAAAGATGACTTTACAGTAGGTGAAAACATTATACTTTGCCCGTATTTTTTTTCTTCTTTTAGTTTGCACAACGAGATAGCATGCCACCATAAAATTGCTGGTGTATACCCGAGTAAAAATTTATAAATTATATAAAAGTATTTATTATTCGGTGACTGTCTTAAAAAGATGAACACGGCGGTCGGCAGGAACTGGTTATCCTAGCGAATTCGGCAGTCGAGCACGTGTTAGGAAGTTCAGCTCGCAAGAGTAAACAAGTACGCGACGAAAAACGTTTGCGATATCCAGATTTTCTAGCTCGTTGTTGGCTAGCAATAATTTTTTAATACCGAGTACATTTTGAGTGTTACATTTCCGGCTCGGTGCTGGACAGTTTTGCTAGACAGCCGCGAGACGAACCACGAATTGGCGAGCTAATTATTAGACTAACGGTGGGAATCAATTTCCACTCGGGTAACATGTAATCACAAATAAAAGTAACGTACTTCAATCTGATTTACAAAACTTCTCTTTTTGCGCGAAGCTAATTATGAATTAATTATTCTAATAAAGATTCTAAATATTGTCGCGACGCGTTTGATGTATTTAAAATAACACATGAAACATTTAACAAGAGATTTGCATTGTCTACCGAAGTCATTATAATATAAGTCACTTTGTCAATGTTTAACTCCACGCCGCGTAGAAGTCGGTTCTAAATATTTATGCGTCATTCTCGTGCCCCTGCATTATGCATGGACGTTGTATCTGCCATATACAAACGCGTATACGTTGCGTGTACTAACGGGAAGACTCGGAATAACGAGACAGAGGGAGGATGAGCCTATATTAGATAATTTTCATGTCAAACGTCTGCCGCGTATACGACGTCAAAGCGTCGCGCTACAGACCTGTCTTCCGAAGATAAGGCGAACATTGCATTGTTGACGGTTAAGTGAATAAAACGTTTTACTTGTGCAACGAATTTCAGACATTAACGATTGCAGTAAAACATAACGTATAAATCGCAAGACGATTATATTCCGCCAATATAACTGTTCAAGATTTGAAGTTAGTAATTAATTATTTCACCGCCGCGGGGGCAGCACCTCGTGGCTGATCACCGGCGACAGATCGATATTGATCTGTCGTTCGATAATCGCCTCCGATTCTCGAAGGCGTTGCCGGCCAGTGATGGGAATTTTAGCTCCGAGCAACATCGATGTTGCTGGAGTGGGGGATCACGCACACATGCCGGCGTCCTGTCGGTGAGCGCGCTTCGCTCGGCTTTCAGAAGAGAACAGATATATATATGTTCCGTCTTCGTCGCACCCAGGCAGCTACGACTCGTAGGCTACGAGTCGTAGCCTTCGAGTTACGGTGACTAAGGCGAGTGCTCGCATCGTGCAAGCCGCGTGAATCGCGGGCACCAAGATGCATGTTTTTTTACAGGCTGTATGTTAGAATATGATGTGGTCTTCCGCACTACCCAGGAGGTGCCACTTACAGTGCGTTAGGTTTTTTAACGTGGACCTTCGCCAGTAGCCATGTCATACCACATTTCTGAATTGTCCAACACGCGAAGTGTCCGACAAACCTAATATTAAATTGTTAATAAACTGTCTAACACGCAAAGTGTCCTACAGAATGCGTATACTATATGTAGGAAGGACAATTTTTTACGGGAGTAAATGAAAAAGAAGAACGGCAATATTAATTATTTAAATTTTTATTTTAATTTTAAATTATTTAATTAAAAAAAAATTAATATATTTTTGGGCTACCCCGGCCTCGCATGCCGCCCCGGTCTCGCATGCCGCCCCGGCCTCGTCCACCGCCTCTCCAAAAGGTTCCTCGCGAACGTCCGGCCGCGTAACCTCTTTTTCGTTTTTCTAAAATGTATAAATAAAAAAATAAGTATATACTAAATATAAATAATAAATATGAATTTAAATATTGTCATTACTTTGCTGCTTCTGCTGCGGCTGCAGCTGCTGCTTCTGCTGCTGCGGCTGAGGCTGCGGCTCCTCCTGCTGCTGCTGCAGCTGCGGATGCGGCTGCGGCTGTTGTTGCAGTTGCAGTTGATACTGCAACTGCTTGTGATGCTCTAATAAAGCAGCCATCTGCTGCTCTACGGCTACGAGCCGCTCTAATGCACTATTTTCTAAAAAATAAAAAAGTATTAATTTTACAATATTTTTGAAAACTTTTAAAAATAGATAATTAATTACAAAAAAAATAACAATTATGTATATTACTTACGAGGATTTTCGCTTATCTTTGCTCGCTTTTAGACGTCTACTGCTCGTTTATAACTTCGTGAGCGATTATATACAATACATTTGTTTTGCCTTAAGCTACGAGCGCTTCGTGACCGCGAGCAGAAACAATAAATAAAAAATTATTATATATACTGAAAGTACTTCTACAGTTAAATTAGTATATATTGACAGTTTATTTGCTCAGTTGTAATAGTTTTTATGAGAAATAATTATTACAGAAAGCTGCAACAGGTTGTAAGTCTTTTCAATTTATTTTTTAATTTTTTGTATCTAATATTTATAATATATAAAACATTGAAATGTGCGATTTATTGAAAAAGAAAGCTAAGCGAAGCGAAGCTTTGTTGAAGCTTGGCTTTCTGATGATCGCTATAAATCTTGGATACGAAAAGTTCCCTCAGATAATAGTTTATATCATTGTATTATTTGTAAAAAAGATTTTTCGTGCAATACATGTGTATCACGACATGCGGATTCTGCGTGTCATAATGAGAAAATTATTGAAACCGATTTTGAAACAAATAATGACGCGAACGAGAAAAATATTAGTTTCGGGGCACGGCAAACATTCCGACAACAATGGTTAGATATTGAAATATTTAAACCATGGTTGCGCGAAGTATCACATAATAAAAAAATTATGTTTTTGTGCATTTTGTGAAATATATATGGCGGCTAAATTATCGAATATTTATCGTCATGCAGAATCCGAAGTACATATTATTAACAATGAAAATAGAAAAAAAAAAGATATAAATGATATGTGTGACAAAAATATGAACGTGGAATCACTTGTGCCGTTTGATGATGAAAAGAAGGCAGCAGAAATTCGATATGCTGCATTTATTGAAGAAAAAAATATTTCATTCGAAACGGCACAAGATATTCTAACATTGTTTAAAGAAATAGGAAAAGATTCTAAAATAATAAAAGGCATGACAATGAATCGAAAAAAATGTAAATGAATTATTTCCAACGTTTTATGTCCGATAGAAACAAATCGTGTAGTTGACATATTACAAAATAATAAATTTTCAATTTTTGTAGATGAAACATCAGACATTTCGAATCAAAAATGGATGACGTTTCTTGTGCGGTATGTTGATCCTGAAACGTTAGATAGTCGTTCGCAATTAGTAAAATTAATAAATATTGACGCAAAAAATAGCAGCGCGGAAAAATTATTTGATGCATTTTTAAATGAAATGTGGAAATTGCAAATTCCATTTCAAAATATAATTGCTATGTCATGCAACAATGCACATGTTATGGTGGGCGAATATTCATCTTTTAAAACAAAACTTCAAAAGTTTTGTCATAAATTATTAACATTTTCATGCCCGTGCCATTCGGCAGCTTTAATTGCACATAATGCATGTAGTAAAATTTCAGAACATTGCGAAGAATTTGTTAAAAAAGTAGCAACTTTTATCAACAGTAGTCCGAAACGTTCGGCTATTTTTGAAGAATTTGCTATAAGTTTTCAGGAAACAAACCGCAAAATTTTAAAGTTGTCAGATACACGATGGCTTTCTCGGTATTCAAGTATTGAACGACTTCTTGAGTACTGGAATACTCTATTTCTGTTTTTAACTGAAATAGTAGTAAATAAAAAAACAAAATCTGGAGAATATATACTTTCTATAATGCAAAAACCTGATACAAAAGCTTACCTATTATTTTTAAAACATATTTTGTATCATTTTAATTCTTTCAATCTCTTTTTCCAAAGCCTAGAAACAAGAATCCAAGTATTAAACAGAAAATCTTTAGAATTTTTATGTGGCGTTTGTAGAAATTTCTTAAAACCTGAGCTATTAAGCAGTTTAAAAGAAATTGATATGCCAGAGTTTGATAAAACAGAAAATCAAATTTCAATAAATGAAATATATTTAGGAGAAGAATGTCGAATATATCTAAATAATTTAATTACGGAAGAACATGCAGACGTTGTTGCAAACATTCGACGAGATTGTTTGCAATTTTACGTAACAGCTGCACAAGACATTTGCAAAAGGCTACCAATACGTGATGCCTTTTTATCAAAATTAAAAGTTTTTGAATTTAATCACGAGGCACGGTAGTGCCTCGCGCCAAGTATAGGCGCAGCGTACTACCTGCCTATTATACGCGAGACCCATTTTAAGAAATTCATACATGTTTGGATCTCGACAATGGGTAAACCGATTGCTTTCTACATAGGTTCATTGTGTAGATTAGGGTCAATTTATATAATAAAAGTGTTTTTATTTTTTTGCTACGTTATTTACAAACGAAGATATCGCGATGTAAAGTTTGCTTGCAAGAGTAAAATCACATTTTATTTTAACGTCGTCGACGACGAAAATGTCCTTTTCGTTTTCGCGCCGCTAGATGGCATGGAATGATTTATCGACTCTATTTCATTTATCGACTGTGTTTATTGATGAGTGATGATCGCGTAATAAATATCTATTAAATATTACAAATTTATGTGAAACCGTACAAGCATGAACCTAGGTTTGTCTTGATACTTTGAATAATTTTTTGAATAAAATCTTCTTTACAAAAATATTAATACAATCTAAATTTAAAATAGACTTTACAATTTTTATTAAAAAATGCGCTAATCAATTTTAATAATTTTATAATAGTTGCAAAGTAGTTTTTTCTGCTGAACGAAGCCAAAGATTTTTCTCGAGAAACTCGAGTAGTGATAAACAAAACTAAATATTGCAAACCTATATAAAAACGTATGAGGCGTCAAATGTAATACTACAACGGAAAGACGAAACAAATTAATTTGGTGCGTCTCACGAGTTTGAGCGTCGGATGGGGCCCATTCTATTTTCTATAATATTACAAACACATGTCGAACCGTAGAAGTGTGACACAAGTTTACCCCGAACTTGTTATAGCATCAATTTTATCAAACATTGTTCTAAAAAGTATCAATCGTACAGCAAAAATAGATAAAACAAAAAACGTGTATTTTATGTACAAACTTATATATAAAGAAACACGTTTAGAAAGCGATCGGTTAGACCGTTGTTGAGATCCAAACATCTCAATAGCTCAGAATAAATAATCTCGCGTAATGACACGCTCGATCACGCTGCTTGTGCACGTAACGCAGAACACTAACGTGTCTCTAGATTATACTATACCTACAAAATAAATAATATTCCCCCCAAAACTTACTTTTTTAAAAAAAAAGGTTTAAAAATAGCGCCAAGTATAAGTGCACGAGAAAAGCTTTCTTAAAAAAGTTTTTAAGCAAAACCAAAACTCTCCCCAAAAAGATTTTAACTACAAAATGAATGATATCCCCCCAAAAAACTGACCTTTTTTAAAAAAAAGGTTAAAAAAGAGCGCCAAGTATAGACGAGCGAGAAAAGCGTCCTCGAAAAAGTTTTTAAGCAAAACCAAGACTCCCCCAAAAAAAGACTCCCTTAAAATTATACTCCCCAAAAATAGACCATAAAATGTGTACTTTAATAACAAATACTCTTTATAAAATTAATGAGATCAAGTAAATGCGCCAAGAATCTTAAGAAAATAGAAATTATATTTAAACAAAATCAAGATTCCCCCCAAAAAAGACTCCCCCAAAATAGAACATAAAATGTGTACTTTAATAATAAATACTCTTTATAAAACTAATGAGATAATGTAAAGAAAAAAAAAACTTGGCGCTGCGAAACCAAATCTTAAAAATCGAAAAAAAAACAAAAAAAATTAAAATTACAATAAAATATAAAAAAATAAAATAAAAATATTGAATAAAAAAAAATAAAAGAAAAAATAAGAAAAGAAACATAATTCTAAGAAGGCAAAACAAAAATGCTGATAACTTAAAAAATATGTATAATATAACAAAAATATTGAAAATGGGCAATGCAACAAATTTTTTGCCATCCCACTTTTACAGATTGCGGACTGTTGGATGTATTTTAAAAATACTCTTTAATATAATCCAGTGTGGTTACAAAAATCTGATGCATAGCACATCGTAAAAAGCCAAATTATAATTTGAGATTTTAAAGATTTGGTTTTGCAGCGCCAAGTTTTTTTTTTCTTTACATTATCTCATTAGTTTTATAAAGAGTATTTATTATTAAAGTACACATTTTATGTTCTATTTTGGGGGAGTCTTTTTTGGGGGGAATCTTGATTTTGTTTAAATATAATTTCTATTTTCTTAAGATTCTTGGCGCATTTACTTGATCTCATTAATTTTATAAAGAGTATTTGTTATTAAAGTACACATTTTATGGTCTATTTTTGGGGAGTATAATTTTAAGGGAGTCTTTTTTTGGGGGAGTCTTGGTTTTGCTTAAAAACTTTTTCGAGGACGCTTTTCTCGCTCGTCTATACTTGGCGCTCTTTTTTAACCTTTTTTTTAAATATATATATACAAGAGGGATTCAATATCCGGTTATTTGATGAAACTACTCAAGATCGATCTCAATGATCTTCGAGATCTTAACCGTCGCCCTGGGGAAGACCCCATCAATTAACCTGATTGGAGCAAGGAAAGGGTGTTCCACCCCGGGATAAAAAATGAGGATATTCTGGTCCGGAGATGCCCTGCTGGCCTCTCTCCTGATCTCCTCAGGATCGAAGGAGTCAGGGCCTATGGTGAAGGCCCTTTCCGGGACAGGATCCGTCCACGGCGTGCAAGTCCTCCGGAGGAGCTCGAGGAGAGGATCCACGATCACTCTCGGTTCCTTTTGTCCTCCGAGGAACTCCATACTTGGGGCGGGGGAAGGGGAAGACTCCGGGTCGTCTGACTCTTGCCAGAAGACGGTATCGTCTTCAGCAAAGGAGCCGACCTCCTCTGCCTTCCCAGGATAAAGTATCGGAGACGGGATAGGAGAGGAGCATGCTCTAGGAGCAGCTCCTGGAGAGTGAACGGAAATGTCAGGAGAATAGGAAGGAGTCGTAGGGCGGAACTGCTCCGACTCAGGCTCGGATTCGCTCGCAGAGTCATTAATAAGTGGCGGACTCAAGGAACGGGCCGGTTCTTCGGAAATTTTCGCGTCCTGGGGAACTTCTTCAGGAGTCGGCAAATTCGGGGGAGCTGGAGATTGAGGGGACCACGACCTCTCTCCTCTTCTGCGAGGAGAGACGGTTTTTATCTCCCCTGGCGCCGCCGCGAATAGGTATTGAATGAAGAAACTCTGCAGGAGGTTCTTCAGATTTCGCAGCTGCCTGTTACGGCGAGCCCGACTTTACTTAATGCTCCTGAGATTCTTAGATTCCACTAAAAATTATTGTTTTAAAATAATTAAATTAATAAATAAATTAACGTGAGTAAATGGGAGGGCATCACGTTTCATTCTTTTTTCCGGATCTCCCCGTTGTCATTCCAGAGATTCTCAAAGTTCCTCTAACCGGATGGAGCCCCTACTCAAATTAAGGTTTGATAGTCACCATTTGTTGGCGGCATATCGTAACCTTCGATAAAAGAAAGCTCACAAGGCGGGTCGAATTACCGGAGAACTGGGAAGACTTAAGAGAGATAGCGAATTGCAAGATATGAACGGCACCCTGACCATTCCCTCGGTTTTCATTTTGATATAAAAGAAATAAGATAACAATATTTTAGTGGAACCGTTTTTATATTAAAAAAATAATGGGGAAAAAATGAATGATAACACTTACTACTTGATGGCTTGAAGTTCCTTTGGATGCTTTCTCGGAATTCTCTTTATTTCGGCCTCAATAGAGTACACGAACACTTTTTATAAGTTCAAGAAATCAACTGAGTTGACAGAATAAATTAGCAAAAATGAGAGAACACTTCTTCAAAACAACTGAACTGGTAAGATTCTAAAACAGAACGAAAGCGAGCCCCGCCGAAACGCGCAGTTTTATAAGCTCGGAAAAGGAGAGGACCAGCGTCTGATTTTCGGTCTTATCCAAAATTTGAATTCTATTTGTTAGGCTTGTTACGTCAGGTTTGGAAATATTTCTAATAGAAGGATTACCGCTTCTCGGTGATTAAGGAAATGGTTTAAGAGCAGGTAAAGGGTAGAGAGAGAGAGACGCAACTACCAATTCTTGCGTGACGCGTGCGACGCAACGCCACGCGTATAGAGCGCTAGGAATAGATTTGAGTGACAAAAGATTCGAGTTAGCGCGATTTTTGTCCTTTTGAGGGAAAAAATTTTACTTCTTGTTCCCAGGGAAAGAACCGGAGGTGATTTCGCAACAAATGGATCTCAAAAGTTCATAAAAAAATGCAGAACTCTGATTTTTGCAAGATTTAGTTTAACATTTATTTTTTCTAACAGATGCAAAAATGGAAATAGTAAAATGTAAGTAAAATAAAAATAATAAAAATAATTTACAAAGAACTTTAGTATATTAGTCGAGATCGATTTCAATAATCTCCGAGATCTTAGCCGACGATCTCGGGAATACTCGATCAATTAGCCTGATCGGAGCCAGGAAAGGGTGTTCCACCCCGGGATAGTAAATGAGGATGTTCTGGTCAGGAGATGCCCTACTGGCCTCTCTCCTGATCTCCTCAGGATCAAAAGAATCAGGGCCTATAGTGAAGGCCCTTTCGGGGACAAGATCCGTCCACGGAGAGCAAGTCCTCCGGAGGAGCTCGAGGAGAGGATCTACGATCACTCTAGGTTCCTCTTGCTCACCGAGGAACTCCACACTCGGGGCGGGGGAAGGGGAAGGCTCCGGGCCGTCAGACTCTTGCCAGAAGACAGTATCGTCTTCAGCGAAGGAGCCGACCTCCTCTGCCTCCCCAGGATAAGGTATCGGGGACGGGATAGGAGAGGAGCATGCTCTAGGTGCAGCTCCTGGAGAGTGAATAGAAATGTCCGGAGAATAGGAAGGAGTCGTAGGGCGGAACTGCTCCGAGTCAGGCTCGGATTCGGTCGCGTGGTCATTAATGCGCGGCGGACTTGGAGAATAGGGCAGTTCCCTGGATATATTAGCGTTCTGGGGAACCTCTTCGGGAGCCGGTGAGTTCGGGGGAGCTGGAGGTTGAGGCGACCACGACCTCTCTCCTCTTCTTCGGAAAGGGTCGGTTTTTATCTCCCCTGTCGCCGCCGCGAACAAGTACTGGACAAAAAAACTCTGGACTAGGCTCCTCAGATTCCGTAATTGCCGATTACGGCGAGCCCGACTTTTCTTAATGGTTCTAATATTCGATGATTCCACTAAAAGGATATCATTTTAATGAATTAAATTAATAAATGAATTATTGAGAGGAAAAAATGCCAGGGCATCACGTCTCATACTTTCTTTCAGATCTCTCCGTTGTCACTTTAAAGTTTCTCAGAGTTCCTCTAGCCGAATGGGGCCTTACTCAAGTCAAGGTTTTGATAGTCACCATTTATTGGCGACGTATCGCAACCCCCGACAAAAGGAAGCCCACTAGACGGGTCGAGCTACTGGAGAAAATGGGAGGATTCAAGAGAGAGATAGCAAAATTATAAAGTAAGAACGGCACCCTGACCATTCCCTCGATTTTCATTTTTATATATACAGGGTGTATCATTTCATATTGACAAACTGTCAGAGTTAGATAGGTCTCGTGGATACAAGTTAATAAGTCCTGTGCCATTTTGCAAAATTCTCAATAGTTATTGAGAAAATAATTAATTTGTCTAGCGCAAGAGCGACAAGGAAGCTACGCGTGAGTGAGCGCGACAGGCGAGTAGCTAAAAATGGTGCCGTCGCCTGTCGCGCTCACTCACGCGTAGCTTTCTTGTCGCTCTTGCGCTAGACAAATTAATTTTTTTCTCAATAACTATTGAAAATTTTGCAAAATGGCACAGGACTTATTAATTTGTATCCACGAGACCTATCTAACTCTGACAGTTTGTCAATATGGAATGATACACCCTGTATATGTATATGAATTAAATAAAAACTATTTTAGTGGAACCGTTTCAAAATTAAAGGAAAGATGAGAATAAAATAATTGATGACACTTACTACTTGATAACTTCAAGTTCTCTCGGATGATTCCTTGAGAGGTTCCTTTTATTTCACCCACACAAGATAATCACATAAACACTTTTCTTAAAAATTTTGAGAGTAACTTAGCTGAGCTAATCAGATTCTAAAACAGAACGAGAGCGAGCGCCGTCGAAACGCTCGGTTTTATAAGCTCGGAAAAGGGGAGGACCAGCGCCAGATTCTCAGTCTTATCCAAAATTTGAATTCTATTCGTTAGGCTTATTCCTCCATTTTTCCGTCTTCGCAATTATTGGTCGCCCTTCTCTCAGTTTTCTTAATTTTCTAAGTTTTCGCCCTTAGTTTCTAATTTTTGGTGAGGAGTTCCCGATATCTATTGGTCCAGGAGAAAATGTTTATGAGCTCCCCTCTACATGGTTTTAGCCCTTCCAAGCTTCCAGATAACAGATTCGAAAATGCTTAGGTAACTTTTTTTATCGGCAGCGTGCAATTGCTGCCTGAATTTTATAGTTTCCGGCCGCGTATCCCATTTTTATTATTACAGGCTTTTTGCTTCCTTTTTTCTAAATCCTAGGATCCACGGCGAAATTTGATTTTACGGAATTGTTTTTCTTCCAGAATTTCCTTTGTGTACCGCCAGACATTTATTGTTAGTTTAAGATATTCCAAATCTTTCCGAGCTATTAATATTTTATGAATATTTTGACAAATCCTGTCGTTTCAATTTTTATATTCCACATCTGTTGTACAATTATTTCAGGTTCCTTCTTTTTTTTTATACATCTGGCGATTCAGGATATTCCGTCAGTTAGAATTATTTTTCTGGAAACTTAGAACCCTCTCCTTTGATACCAATATATTCGGTATACTTTTCATTATCTACTTTATCAACCATGTGTCGGAAAAAGGAAATGTGGAGTTACAGGACGTAACACCCCCCAACTTAGACAAATGTTGGGGTATGTTACGCAACATTTGCATACATAAAAATATCTCCTTTTTTCGACACCTTACAATTTTAAATTTTTATTCCGTTAATTATTACGTAAATGAATTTTTTTGAAAATATATATATATATATATATATATATATATATATATATATATATTTATGTATTTATATGTATATTTAACATACTTTTATTTAAAATAATTTTTAGAAAAATTTTTTTTATATTTTATTTTATAAGGTAGCTACAGGATAGGTTTTATTTTATTTTATTCCTTGCACGTATTCAGCTAGTTTGCATGTGACGTGAAGGTTGGGACTTTCTCTTGACGGACAGAGTTTTGAATGGTTCGATTTATGATTTCGAACATTCCTGGACCATCTTAGCTCGAGGGAGACCGTGCAGCATCTTTATTACTTACACGTTTGAATCTCATTCCTCGATAGGTCCTTCAGGTACCTCGGTCAATTCCATCAAACATGTGGAGGATAATTTTATCTATTCGTCCACAACCTTCTTGTAGTATTCCGCTGGCACGCGTCTGTTTCCCACCACCCTCCTTGAGTGGCGGTGTCACCCCCTTTCTTTCCCCCTGCAGCCCCTTATGTTATTCTCGAAAATAAGAATATTTTAAAGATTCAACTAGTCTATTTACTTTATGTCATTATATTTATATATATATATATATATGTGGGTGCGGATTTGCCTGCACCCCGGCAGATGACGGTACCGGCATTACCCGCGGCCGGCCGTCGTCGTAAACAATTGATAGTGCCGCGCACTATCTTCTCCCTTGCCTAGCAACAGCCCGGCTTGGCAACGGGACCTATGGACCTTCTAGAAGCTCTCTCGTCAGCTTCCGCTGACGCCAGCGTTGCATCATCTCCTGGATGATGCACCGGGAAATCCCGGCTTTAAGACAAAGGGCTGATAAGGAACTTCCTTTCGTGCTTCCTTACTGGCGACGCGTCGGAGCGTCAGTTCAGCACTCGAAGTCGTTCCGCGCGCACGCGACCAATTTCAACTAGTTTATATCGAGTCTTTTTATTCCTTTTTACTTTGTAATTTCTTTGATTTCCTTTGTATTAAGTTTGAATTACAATTTATTGACATTTTATTTTCTTGGGTTATTTCGCTGTACATGTAACGGTGCACCCGGCGATGCACCGTTCCGGCCACAACAACGGCCGGCTGCCGGACACAACACCGTCCGGCGGGGACCCGGGGCGCGGTGCGCCCCAAACTTTATATTTTTATCTACGCCGGCACAGCACGGCAACGCGTAGCCGTTCCGCGGCTAAGTCCATCCGCGGACTTAGCCGAGCGTCTCCGAGCGCCGCCGAACCGCGCCGTCGACGTCGAGGCCCGTCGTTTTCGAGCGCGCCGCATCCCGGGGCCTCGGCGCCACGCGTCGGGATACGTCACGTACCCCGCTGAGCGCCGGCATCCCTGCGCCGTTACTTTTTACGTATAAAAAGTCGACGCCAGGACTCAGCGGGACCGTCCTGATCCGTTCGCTCTCGAGCGAACATCCGTTCCTAGAGCACGAAACCACGGGGTGAAGCGAACTTCGTCTCGGCCAGGAGATCCTGGCGCTCACGATCCCTTTGTTACGAACTCTAACCGAACGCACGACTAGCTCGTGGGGTGGAGCGCACTCCGCCTCCTTCGAGGACTCTCGATCCTACGTCTGCGGCACGGAAAGACTCGAAACGCATTTAAGATCCCGTCGCACCGTCGTGATCCACGGGGTGGAGAGATCTCCGCTTCGGCCAAGAACTCTTGGCTAACGACACAGGTCAAGGTGCATCCTGTCCAAGCGCATCGCGTCCACCGCGATCCACTGACGCATAGAGATTTCAGACCGCGAACTAGATCATTTTGTACCGCGATCCATAGCACGGCGGGCCCCGCCCGTCACTCTGCGCTCGCGTCCCGCATATCGCCGGTCCGCCCGGCAGGACCGATCACGAGATCTACGATCCGCGGCGAAAACCGCGCCCACTGTTCCGCGCCCGCGGCCCGCGTGCCACCGGTCCTTCCGCCAGGACCGATCACGAAATCGACGATCCGCGCCGAACACCGCGCCTCACGTGGAGCATCCGCGACCATCCGCGAATTTACGTCTAGCGCACGCGTTACATCAATCCACGATCGAAAGGGTTGACGCGCCCACCGGCACATTGTATCCGCGCCGCACACTTATTCACTTTATCGTGTTAACATTCTGTATGTATATATATATATATATATATATATATATATATATATATATATATATATATCGGCGCCGCTTGACAAAGCGAACGTCGTCGTTAAGTAATAAATAGTTTCTTTTTGTTAAATACATCCGTCTCGGTGCATTCTCGACCTCACCTACTCGAATCCTGCGTCCCGGGCTCGCTGGCCCGTCATTCGAGAACCACCACGAAAACAGGTCGTTTCATACATCCTGCGCGTTTCCTATCCCGCGAATCAGTGGTAGCCCAAATATATATATATATATATATATATATATATATATATATATATATATATATATATATATATATATAATATCCAACACACCCCCTTTTTTTGTTTTCTCTCTCTTTTTAATAATAGTAACTTTTATCATTATTCATATATTTTTTTATATTTATATATATGTATATGTATATCTGTATTCTAGTCAAATTATTTTATGCTTATGATTATCGAATCAGGTTGGTGTTTCTTTAAAGAAAGGAATTACTACAAATGATATATATATTTCCTTACTATATGGTTTGATTATAGTTTTTTTTTTTTTTTTTACTTAACACGCAAAAATCTTAACTTACTAATGAGTAGTATATATATATTGTAATACATGATTATGATACTTACAACTATTTATTTTTAATATAATCATTAATGTTAATTAAAAGAAATAAACGACTTAACATTAAATTTGCCCTGCCATATGCAAACGGCGCAGGCTTACTTGTTGCTCGACGTTATTGGGCCCGGACTTATAATTTATCACGACCCCGGGACTTTTATATGCAACCCCGACGTGCTCGAGTGCAGTAGCCAGGTCCTTATCCTGGAAGTCCCCCTTGGTTTGAATATAGAATTTTACCTCCGCAAATTCTCCCCAGGATGGCCGCATGATTTTAATTTCCCCCCATTGTTTTTCTATGAGGGCTCGAGCGAGGGCTATGTCTCGCTCAGTCCATCCGGATGGGCCGATGGGCCTGACTCCATATGTGCCGCACGGCACGGCTTGCCATGGTTGTTCGATGAACCTCTCCTCGAGACGGCAGCAGTCGAATTTTCGCTTGTGTATGGTTCGCCCCCAGTCTCGCAGATGGATCGTGACGTCAGTATGTGATGTTACCTCCGTCACGATCTCTCTTTGCCACCGTCTTTTTTCTTTCACTGCGACCAGCGTTCCCACCTCGATGCAGTCCGGCGCCAGCGTTAGATTCCTTCCAATTCTATTCATTCGGATGGTTAGGTACTGGAGGAGCTCGTTTAGCTCCCCGTCTCCATTCTTGATTTTTACCCAGAAGAGGGTTGGTGACTCCACCTCCAGCACCTGTACCGCTAGCGGGGAGCGCGTCAGTTGATGGGTATCAATGTAATTGATTGTAGTCATTTTAGTTTTCCTTTTCTTTCTTCTTACTCTTTTTTCTTCTTTCCTACTTCTTTCTTCTTGTTCTAAAACAAAATGTTTCTTTAATAATAAAGAACAGATATTCTGATTGTTGCTTAAAAGATTCTATGGAAATAAATTATAAAAAAAAATGAAAGTCTGTTGCGTGTACGGAAATACACGAAGTAAATACAGTCGTGAAGAAAAATCTGTTGCATGTATGGAATTACATGTAATATGATTAAATTGAAGTTTTTAGTGTCGTAGCTGTAGAGAATAAGTTGCATTCTTTCGGGCAGGAAGAAGGGGATAATGTCGTTCCCGTTCCTCATCCGTGATTCATTTCGGGTTCTTCAGTAGGAGGCAATTCATTTTTTATTTGTTTTTCAATCTCTGGCTCAGGCATTTTCGGTGCGCTTGGTTTTTCATATTTTCGTCCCTTTTCTCCTAAGTGTAATAAGAGTTGTGTTAGTGAGTCCCAGATGGCTCCGATTAGATACAGAGACCATCCGTATACCGTATGCAGCGCATATCCATGTACAAGAGTGTCGAGAATTAATTTAACTCCGCGAATGCACAGGAATATTCCTAGCATTCCGGCGCTGATGTTTCCAAAAACCAGAAATTTGCTCCACATTTTATTCCATGCAGATGTTGCTACTTTCTCTATCGATGCCTTATCCATGAGATTTGAAATTAACCCTCCATGAATCGTTGTAGGTTCTCCCATTACTCCCCTTGCTACTGTGTTAAGCAACGCAGGTCGTTCTGCGGGGAACATTATGTGAACTTTTAAGTGTTCAAGATCTCTTTCACTGTAAATTCCGCTTGCTGCAAGTGATCCTGGATTTGTATAATGCCATGTCGGTTTGGTCATAGGTTTTATTGTAGTGGGGGGTAAAGTTCGTTCCGGTGTGGGTATCATTCGATACCACCCGTCGTTTAAGAAATACATAGGAGGAATTACTCGATTACACGAGATTTGAGTTCCTGTTTTTGTTAATATATGAGTCCGTGGAAATAAAAAATATGTTTCGTTATTTTTAAGTACCGGCAATTCGGAATAACATTCTTTTATATGTTGAATTTTTACCTCAACTGGTGTACAGTGACCGGCAATAATGGCCTGTCGCGCTGCGGCGACGGCGGCTCTCGTGCGTGAGGTGGGGTAGTGTGCGTGAGGCCTCACCGCGGATCGCGTACGTGAGGCATGGAACGCCGAAAGGAGCGAGAGGACAGGGGAAATTTTGGTGGGGGGCGTTCTCATGCTCTCTCTCGCTCGCGACCCGTGAGTGTGAGAGAGATAGAATGAGTGAACGCTAAGGAATTATTATAGGCGCACCTTCGCTCTTTCTCTTGCACGCGTTCGTGTTTATACGGTTAGACAAGGATAGAAGTATATCGCTAGAGTACGCTATTAATTCTAGCGTATACTTTCAGACATTTCGCGACTTTTAACAATCAAAATTAAATTCTCATGTTACTTAGATTTTAAATATATATTTTTACATTATGTATAAATTAATTTTGAGATAATTTTCGTTTTCTGTCTTGAGAAAGACAATTTTAAATGCCGTTTTCTGTCTTGAGAAAGACAATTTTATATGCCGTTTTCTGTCTTGAGAAAGACAATTTTATATGCCGTTTTCTGTCTTGAGAAAGACAATTTAATAAATGCGAATGAATATTCATCGTATGAAATATTTGTTGGCCCTAAAAAGGGCCGATTGTGGGCGAAGCTACGGAACATTGAATTAATAATCGTATAATTTGAAATAGCGTAAAGCCGTCTAACTGTATGTTACGTTCCTGTCGTGATTTTTTTCATTGTCGAGCGATATTATTGTCGAGAGTATGTTGATTCTTCTTCGAGCTTCACTTTTCGTGGTGTCGTAGCAGTGCGCGGATATATACATTGAATATTTTCTTGTGAATAATGGCTCCAATCTTGTGCTCTGAGATACGTGGTCGCATCATCGGACAGTGGCAGGCCGGAAAATCAGTAGCAGAAATTGCTGCTGATATTCCGTGTTCTGTCCAAGCTGTTCGACGATGGATACGACGATACAATGAGGGCGGAGATCATGCTTTGCATGATCATCGCACTCATAATCGTCGTCCTCGTATCACCAGAGTAGAAGAGGACGAGGCACTCGTCGCTGCTGTGGTGGATCGTCCTTTTGGCACCGTCCAAGAGGCGATCAACAGAGCGGACGTCGCGGTATCAGATAGGACTGCCCGGCGACGTTTAAACGAAGTCGGATATCATTGCTATCGTCCAGCTCATAAAATCCCGCTGACTCCGGATCATCGGGACCAACGCGTCGCGTTCGCTTTGCAAAATCTGGTGACGAGCCGTGCGGAGTGGGAAACCACGATATGGACCGATGAAAAGGTCTTCGTATCGTGCGCGGATCATAGACCGCACGTGTGGCGTCCAAGGGATCAACGGTTGGATCCAAACCATGTTGTGCCTCTTCACCGAAGTGGAAGAATTTCATGTGCTATGTGGAGGTGGATATCTGGCACTGCAATCGGAGAATTGGTGCACATTCCAACGAGAATGAACTCGACAGAGTATATTCGCATACTGGAAGAAGTACTTCTTCCTTCAGTACGCGCAATATACCCTGCAGAGGAAATGCCAATTATCCGATTGGTGCAAGATAATTCCGCTGTGCACAAATCACATGAAACGCAGGCATGGTTTCGGAATCATCCGGAGATCTCCTTGTTTGACTGGCCAGCTCGTTCGCCAGATTTGAATGTCATAGAAAATGTTTGGGCGCAAATGGTTCAGCATTGGGAACCACGAAGGGAAAGGACGACGGCAGCGTTAGTCGATCACGCGATGGAAGTTTGGGAGGGTCTTCGGGCTCGACCAGATTTTCTCGCGAACTTGATGAGTTCGATACCTAATCGACTCAATCAAGTGATCGAGCGGTCCGGTTACTGGACCGATTATTAATTCAATGTTCCGCAGAGCTTCGCCCACAAAATGGCCCTTTTCAGGGCCAACAAATATTTCATACGATGAATATTCATTCGCATTTATTAAATTGTCTTTCTCAAGACAGAAAACGGCATATAAAATTGTCTTTCTCAAGACAGAAAACGGCATATAAAATTGTCTTTCTCAAGACAGAAAACGGCATTTAAAATTGTCTTTCTCAAGACAGAAAACGAAAATTATCTCAAAATTAATTTATACATAATGTAAAAATATATATTTAAAATCTAAGTAACATGAGAATTTAATTTTGATTGTTAAAAGTCGCGAAATGTCTGAAAGTATACGCTAGAATTAATAGCGTACTCTAGCGATATACTTCTATCCTTGTCTAACCGTATAAACACGAACGCGTGCAAGAGAGAGAGCGAAGGTGCGCCTATAATAATTCCTTAGCGTTCACTCATTCTATCTCTCTCACACTCACGGGTCGCGAGCGAGAGAGAGCATGAGAACGCCCCCCACCAAAATTTCCCCTGTCCTCTCGCTCCTTTCGGCGTTCCATGCCTCACGTACGCGATCCGCGGTGAGGCCTCACGCACACTACCCCACCTCACGCACGAGAGCCGCCGTCGCCGCAGCGCGACAGGCCATTATTGCCGGTGACTGTACATTTTATTATGTGTACCACTTCTCCTGAAATAACAGCCATATATCCGGGACCTTTCATTATTTGATATGCAAATTCATCGGGTGAATTTACTGCAATGCTTAATGCGTTTTTCAATACTTGTTGTTCTAAATTGCAACGCTGTTTTAATACATCTCGATTCAACGAATTCATTTGTGAGCGGATATGTTTTTCTACATATACAAATTTTGAATTTACGTAAGAAAATATGTCTAAATTTTCGACGGATAATGGTCGATTTCGTGCAAATAAATCTCCTTTCGTGGTTTCTAAAATAAGTAATTTGGGATGCTCGGTTTTTGTTAAAGTATATCCACATAACGGTTCTTCTCCTGTTTTGGTTAATGTAAAAGTTATATCATGTGTAGATAGTGAGTATACTATTTGCGGTTTTTCGTAGAGTGTATCGAGCATCCGGTTTGCGTATCCTTCATATAAAATATCATAGTTATTAAATTTGCAATAATCGGTCGGTAATGTTTGCCAGAATGTATAACCCCCATCGATATCAATGCAATTATTATCTGTATAAGTACATACGGTTCCTGATCTTAGGCGAATTTGATTCGCCTCCAAATTAACAGTAGCTTGATGAGTAATTAAAATAATTGTTATTATGGCTTGCACAACAACATTGTCCCAGCTTCCATAAGGATCTGAATAATAACTGCCGGAGCAATGTCCATCGGTACTTGCAGTTCCTGCAAGCGTAATCGGTCGCATTACCGTTTGATTTACTTTTAATCCGTAAACATGATTATATGTTGAGAATGAGAATGATCCTGTTGCGTGCATCTTCTTGCATTGATCAACTGTAGTTTCGAAAATATATTCAGCTTGCCCATTGGCTACTGTTGAAATATGTGAGTGCATTCCGCAGTGGTATACATTTCGATTTATTGAAATTTTACACTGTATTACAGGTAATCCCTCAAATTTAGATAATTGCAGCAGTTGTATGTAGGTTCGGTCTACCTGAGGCTGAGTTAACGGTATATTGCAGTTTTCAACATCCAGTAACGATAAGGTCGTAATATTTAAATTCGCCGATCCACAATCATAATCGATTATTCCGTATGCTTTTTTAGTAATATGTGTTAAGATGACCGTGGCGATAATCCATTTAAATCTCGAATCCATCTGAAAATATAATTTTTCTATTCTCATCCGTTCGGTTTTATATATAATACTCGGAGTCTGTTTGGATGTACAACTTTCGTATTTTTCTTAATTCTTATTCTCACATTGTTTTTATTTAAGATTTCTAAAACTTCGTGGGGCCCCGTATATTGATTGCCGAATTTTCCTGGCTTTGGCCCTTTCAATAAAAATACATAGTCGCCGGGTTTAAAAATTTTCGGATTTATTTTCTTGTCGTAATGTTTTTTAGATTTTTCTTTTGCTTTAGTTACATTTTTAAAGGCATTTATCTGCAAATTATGGAGTTGTGTAACTAAGCTTATCAAATAATCGTCGTAATTAGCTAATTTTTCCTCCGGACCAAGTGGTTCGTCCGTCGGTATTCTGGCTATTTTTCCAAATACTAGTTCGTACGGTGTATGTTTTGTCGCTTCATGTACACAAGTATTATAATTGAACATGGCAAGGCCGACCCATTTGTCCCATTCTTTTTGTTCATTGGCGTATTGCTTTAAGTATTCACCAAGAGCATGGTGAGACCTTTCTAACGAGCCGTTAGATTGTGGGTGGAATGCCGTGGTACGAAATTTTCGTATTCTAAATATTTTCGCTACCTTTTTGATTAATTCGCTCACGAAGTTTCTTCCTTGATCGGTTAAAATTGCTTTTGAGGCGCCTAGTACACAGATAAATCTGTCTACAAATACTTCAGCTATTGTTTCAGATGTCTGATTTTGTAATGGTACGCCCATGCAGAATTTTGTCAGTTGGTCTTGCATGATCAAAATATATTCATTTCCTCTGTCGGTTCTTGGCAGAGGCCCTACAATATCCATGGCAATTTTGTCAAAAGATGCTCCCGGCGTGTCAGTTATTAGCATGGGTTGTTTAGTTTTTACTCTAACTAATTTTTTCAACTGACACTGTAAACATTGTTGTATATATAGTTGAACTTCTTGTTTTAAATTTTCCCAGTAATATTTATGTTTAATTCTGTTATATGTTTTATTTACTCCGCGATGTCCCCCCATTGGTGAGCAATGCATTTCTCCGATTATTGACGATCGGAGATCTCTGGGAGGATATTTTATTGATCCGTTGCAAATTATTAATTTCGTGGGTGAATTTAAGAAAATTATATGTAGCAGGTTTTTAATTTCACCCCAAGGTACATTGTTTATTAGGTCGGTTTTCGCAATACTAACTGTTTGCAAATTTAGTTCGTCGGAGATTGTTCGCAAATTTTTTATAGCTGTAGATATGTGTTGCAGAGTTAAAGTTGGTCCTTCCCAGACTCCTTCGCTGATTGGTAAGATAATGTGATAGTATTTCTTATATTTAAACGGTTGCGTTTCCCCTAAAGCAAGCGTTTTAATTTTCGGTAGTTTATTTCACTCAAATAATTTTTGTGAACCAGAATCTAAAGGATTTCCTTCAGTGTCAGTGAAGTATGTGATATTATCTTTTCGTAAGAAGAGTAAGTCACGTGTTTCGATTATGTTGTTAGGTATATCTTGAATATCTGTAACAACGGGTAAATTTCTATTTTCCTCTGTCTCACTCTTATCTACACTTCCACTGTCGCTTTCTTTTTCCTTGTCGGATTCATCTACCTGCTTGTCCTCCTTTTCAATTTCCTTGTCTTTTAATAGTTCTGTCCTTGCCTTTTTTGCTGTAAGGCTTTGTGTTTGTATTCGATGCTCTTCTGGTGGATCATGAATTAACGCTTTTTCCACAATTTTCTGTGACCTCAAGGCTTCAGAGCATTTATTTTCGTGCGGTTTTTCTGAGAAACTTTCTCGGGCATTACATTGCCTTCGTCGCGTTGCTTGCGTGTGCTAACGATTGTGTGTAATTTTTGGTACCTCTTTATTAAAACTTTTGCATATTCAGAATTTTGCTTAATATTATTTCTTCCACGCGCTTTCATAAACATTTTGTGGTCCTTCGAGCCGGATTCTTCCGGAACTCAGTTGTGCGGTAAAAGTTGTGCTTCCCAACTTAAAAGTTCGCGCGATGGAGGCGATAATTGATTGCCAAATGGAGTTCCAGGGCCGGATCAGCAGGTCTGTGTCAAACCTCCGGAAGTTGGGGGCCGCTCGAATTAATCGTCCATTAATTGCGTCCGCTACTCAGATGCTTGATGAGAAGTGGAGAAAATTTGAGGAACGACACGAACAGCTTCGGCAGGGACATTGGAATGCTCTCAAGGAGCACGACTATCATCGCTGCAATGCGATTGAAATGACCGAGGCAATTTACCTAGAGCAGCGAGCTATCCTGACAGAGATGAGGGAGGAACTAAATACTGCTCGTAAATTTTCCGAAGAAAGGCGGACTGTGGTGCAGGGCCCCCCTCGCACAACGTTGCCTCGCGTGCAAATTCCAGTCTTCTCCGGATTGTACGAGGACTGGCCGGCATTCCGCGACTTGTTCCAGACGCTGATAGTGGGCGACATAACGTTGGCTGACGTCACCCGATTGCACTACTTGAAGACAAGCCTGCGAGGAGAAGCTGACGCCTTGGTGAGACAGTTTTCCACCACGGAGGAAAATTTCGTCAGGGCATGGGAAACGCTCACGAGTTTCTATAATAACACGCGCTTGCTTGTGCGGTCTCTTTTGACGGCGTATGTCTCGCTGCCGAGGATGAAAACGGAATCGGCTCCGGAATTGAGACGACTGTTCCATGCAATGACGGGCGTCGTCGGCTCGCTTGAGGGTGTTGACCGGCCGATTTTATCCAGCGAGGACCTCTTCGTGTTCATAACAGTGGAGAGGCTGGACTTCCGCTCCCGGCGGGAGTGGGAAACAGAGATTGGAGACTCGTCTGAGCCTCCCTCGTACTCTACTCTGAAGAAATTCTTGGAGAAAAGGTTTCACACCTTGGAGGCGATTCAACCGGAAAAGAGCTCGGCGAACAGCGCGACTGACCGTGCGGGAAAATTGCTGCGGTCACACCATGCGCAGAAGGCGGCGGCCAAGACGGAGCGAGATCGGTGCTCTTTATGCCACAAGGATCATTTTATCATGATCTGCGAGGCGTTTCGGCGAAAACCTGCAGAGGAGCGGCGGACGTTCGTTGAGACAAATGGACTATGCCGCAATTGCCTGGGGCGTCATAAGGTGAACGACTGTCTTTCAAAAAGATCTTGCACAGTGTGCAACGAGCGGCATCACTCCGCGCTTCATGAGGCGTTTCGCGTGATGGGGAAGGCCGAAAGTTCTGCTGCAGAAATAGGAAAATCTTCACACGTTGCTTGTCGTCCGAGGGGTGGAAGGAGCGCGGTTCTCCTCGCTACGGCGCGGGTTTTGGTTCGCGATCAATTTGACGGTGAGCATCGAGTACGCGCCTTGGTGGACCAGGGCTCGGAGACGTCCATCGTGAGCAAGAGCCTCGTCCAGCGGTTGAGCTTGCCGCGTTTCGGGGCCAGCGTTGCGGTCTTCGACGTCGGAGGGAATCGAGCGGCCTTTACGCGAGGCAGAGTTGCCCTCAGAGTGAAGTCGGCAAACGGAGGCGCGGAGATAGACGTGTGTGCGGTGATTCTCCCGAAGCTCACGACGTACGCGGGGCTGGGAACGTCGTCGGTGCGAGAGTGGCGGCATATCCAGGGCTTGCCGCTGGCCGACCCGGATTACTTAGAGTCGGATCGGGTCGATTTGTTGCTCGGGGCGGACGTTTTCGCGTCAATTCTGGGGCCGGGAGTGCGAATCGGCGCTCCTCACGATCCGATCGCCCAGGAGACAATGTTCGGATGGATCGTTTCCGGTTCGGTTGGGCTAAGCATGGCCTCAGTGTTCCGGTCTCGCTGCAGTGCTCTGTGGATGAGACGTTAACGGCGCTGGTTCGCGGCTTCTGGGAGCAGGAGGAGGTCGCGGTGTGCGGCCCTGCGGAATCTCCGGCGGATCAAGAGTGCGAAGCTTATTTTTCGCGGAATCATTGGCGCGAAGGCTCGGGCCGGTACACGGTGCGAATGCCGACGAAGGAGCCTCTGCCAGATCTCGAGCGCACGCGGGCGCTCGCTCAACGCTCCCTTGTGAGCATGGAGCGTCGGTTCGAGAGAGATGCGGAGCTCAGGTCGAAATACGTCGCGTTCATGCGTGAGTACGAAAGCCTGGGACACATGACGCGAGTTGACGATGCTGAAGTGTGTAGACGACGATGTTACCTGCCCCACCACGGTGTTTTGAAGAACGACGGACCCTCCGCGAAGCTCAGGGTCGTCTTCAACGGATCCGCGCCGTTGCCGGGAGGCGACACTCTCAACCGGTTTTTGCACGTGGGATCGAATCTGGTGCCTGCTCTTGCGGATGTGATTCTCGGTTGGCACCGATACCGCTTGGCTTACACTGCCGACATTGAGAAGATGTATAGGCAGGTTATTGTCGCCGAAGAAGATCGCGACCTTCAACGCATCCTCTGGAAGAAAAGTGCCGACGCCCCAGTGGTCGAATACCGCCTCAACACAGTAACCTACGGGCTGACCTGTGCGCCGTACCTGGCTGTGCGAGCGCTCCGCCAACTTGCCGAGGACGAGGCTGCGCGATTTCCGAGAGGAGCCCTTGTTTTGAAAAACGAGACGTATGTAGACGATGTTCTGTCAGGCGGGAATTCCGTGGAGGAGGCGCGTTCCTCCTTGCTCGAACTGCGCCGGCTGTGCACGGCGGGCGGGTTCCCACTAAAAAAGTGGGCCGCCAGTGCGCCTGAATTACTGCAGGACATCCCGCCTTCCGATCTGTCGCGGCCGGGCGTGCAGACGTGGGGACCTCAAGAGTTTCATGCCGTTTTGGGGCTCCAGTGGCATCTTGATTCCGACGCGTTTTCCTTCCGCGTGCGAGCTCAGCTGGAAAGAAAGACGACAAAGCGATTTGTCGTCTCACAGGCTGCTCAATTGTTCGACCCCGCTGGATGGCTATCTCCAGCGGTCGTGCGAGCCAAGATCTTTATCCAAAAACTATGGCTGCTAAGTTTGGAGTGGGACGATTCATTATCGCTCAAGGATCAGGCCTTGTGGCAGGATTTCGTTGCAGATCTTCCGGCTCTGGAGACGATGAGAGTCCCGAGGTGGATCGGAATCACTGACCGAGCTGACGTCGAGATTCATGGCTTTGCCGATGCATCCGAGGCCGCCTATGCTGCCGTGGTATACTCTCGCTCGAAGGGTTCAAACGGCAATGGGTGGACAACGTCCTTGGTGGCCTCAAAGACCAGGGTGGCTCCTCTGAAGCAGGTGTCTCTTCCCAGGCTGGAGCTTTGCGGTGCCGTGTTGCTGGCCAGGCTGGCCAGTCGCATATGTCGACTCCTCGACATTCAAGGCCGAACTGTGCACCTCTGGTCCGACTCCACGGTGGCCTTTGGATGGCTGCGACAGCACTCGTCGCGGTGGTCGACATTTGTGGCAAACCGAGTGTCCGAGGTGCAAACTACGCTACCAAACGCCCAGTGGCATCACGTGCGAGGGAAGGAGAATCCCGCCGACTGCGCCTCTCGAGGCCTGGCTCCGTCGGATCTGGTCGCTCACTCTCTATGGTGGCAGGGCCCACCGTGGTTGAGAAATGATGACGCCTTTCCTGAGGATCGAACGCTGCTGGAGGAATCGGATGATCTACCGGAAGGCCGAGCTAGGTTTCATGTGGGCGTCGTCCGCGATTCTGTCCAGGAGCCGGAGCTGCTACTTCGGTTTTCCAGCCTGGCTCGGCTACTGAGAGTCTCCGCTTGGTGCCGCCGGTGGACCGGACTTGATAGGAGGAGGCCGGCGAGTCGACAGGGCGCCCTGGAGTTATCCGCCGAAGAATTGCACCAGAGCATGCTAACCTGGATGCGCGTGATCCAGGCCTTTCACTGGAGCACGGAAATTCGAGCACTTTCCACGGGGACTCCCTTTCGAAAGGATCACCCGTTAGCTAATCTTTCTCCGTTTTTAGACGCTCAAGGGATCTTACGAGTCGGAGGCAGAATTCGGCATTCTCTGCTATCCTTCGACGAGGAACACCCCATGATTCTGCCGAGGAACTCGCATTTGACGGGGTTAATCATAGCCTCCTGCCACTTCAGGGTGCTGCATGGAGGGGTGCAGCAAACCTTGGGCTTGCTCCGGAGACAGTACTGAATTCCCGGTGAAAGGGCGGCTGTGAAACGACACGTCCACAAGTGTCCTCAGTGCGTGCGTTGGCGGGTGGCAGCGCCTCACCAAATCATGGCCGATCTTCCTTCGGCCCGCGTTACGCCTTCCCTTGCATTCCAGCACACTGGCGTGGATTACGCAGGCCCCATCTTTATACGCTCGAGCAAGGGACGAGGCCACAAATCGAGCAAGGCCTTCATTTCTGTATTTATCTGTCTCAGCACTCGGGCGGTTCATCTTGACGTAGCTTCAGATTACTCCTCCGAGGCGTTTCTGGCGGCCTTCCGGCGATTCACTGCTCGGAGGGGACTGCCGCAGATCATGTACAGCGACTGCGACACAAATTTCACAGGTGCGGATGCAGAATTGCGAAAATTGTTCCGGGCTAGCAGCCGGGAGTCTGCGAAGATTCACCACGCATTGGCCGGTAAAGGAGTTGAGTGGCGGTTCAACCCGCCTGCCGCCCCTCACTTCGGCGGGATGTGGGAAGCCACCGTGAAGTCCGTCAAGCACCATCTTCGCAGGGTGCTAGGGACCGCGACGTTGACTTACGAGAAAATGAGCACGCTGCTGGCAGAGATCGAAGCGTGCCTCAATTCACGGCCACTGGGCCCGCTGAGCGACGATCCAGAGGATGTGGCGGCCCTCACACCTGGCCACTTCTTGGTGGGCTCTGCGCTATTGTCCGTCCCGGAGCCGCCCTTGCTGGAGGTCCCTTCTGGTCGACTCACCCGGTGGCGTCGGGTGCAACAGATGAGGGACCATTTTTGGCAGAGATGGTCGCGAGAATTTCTACTGGGACTGTCGTCACGGCCGAAGTGGACCACCGCTGTTCCCTCTCCTCGGGTGGGCCAGCTGTGCCTAGTGCGAAATGAGAACACTCCTCTTGGGCGCTGGCCGCTAGCGCGCATTGCTGACGTACACCCCGGAAGTGATGGCAATGTGCGGGTGGTGACGGTGCGCACCGCCACTTCCGTGTTGGTCAGGCCTCTGGTCAAGATAGTTTTAATGCCCATGGAAAATGAGGCAGCGATGGACAACCCAGCGTCGGCGTAATTGCGCTATCTCAATGTATTTCGCGGCATTTCATTACATGTGTGGATCATAGCCGCATTGTTAGTGTCCGTATACACGGACTCATTGTATTGTCTCCATCTCACTTCATCTCATTACATTCCACGAGCGACATGCCGGTGTCGGTGGGACACTGTAAACAAAACGCGATGTCGGAGCCTGTGCGCTTCACGCAGCGAGCAATCATCAAGTCCTATGTATTCTCCGGTCTCCGTAAATCGCGATCGGCCGGTCCTCACGCTGGAGCGTTGGACGTTCTGCCACTCGCGAGGCGGGCGGAATGTTCGAGATGTGCCTAAGCGAGTTTTGTGAGCACGATAATATTAATTTCGGCGTGTAAATTAATTTTGGCCGACAGCATGCTAAGAGAATTCGTGCTTTCACACTTGTTGTCAATTTTTTGCCCGGCATTGTTGACGTCCTCGAGTCCTGTTCTGTTGCCTCTGTTCTGTTGCCAGGCGCGATGTACATGTACATTCTATTTTCGGGCCTGCCTTGTTTTCGCGGTTTTTCACCGTCACCGAAATTAGCGGTCGAATTCGTGAAAACATTACGAAGTTTCCCAATATAAAAGGCCCGGCTCTCGGAAGCCGGTTACTTAGTTGTCGAGAACTCAAGGCTTCAGAGCATTTATTTTCGTGCGGTTTTTCTGAGAGACTTTCTCGGGCATTACATTGCCTTCGTCGCGTTGCTTGCGCGTGCTAACGATTGTGTGTAATTTTTGGTACCTTTTTATTAAAACTTTTGCATATTCAGAATTCTGCTTAATATTATTTCTTCCACGCGCTTTCATAAACAATTTCAAAAATTCACACTTATCCGGCTGTAATTTCAGGTTCGCCTCTCGCAACCGCTGTATTAATTGATTGAATTTTCTTTCGTGTTCTTCTAATGTTTTTGCATATATGACTATATCGTCCATATATACGAATAATTCGCGACCCTGCAATCCCATTAACACGAGATCCATTAATCTCTGGAAAGTTGCGGGCGCGTTCTTTAATCCGAAGGGCATTCTTTCAAATTCGTAATGCCCGAACGGGGTTGTGAAAGCCGTTTTATGGCTATCCTTCGGATTCATTCTTATTTGATGAAATCCGAAAGCTAGATCACAGACGGAAAAATATTTAGCACCGCCTAATTGATCCAGTATATCAACGATGTTAGATAATGGATAGGCATCTCCAATTATTTTTTCATTGAGGCTCCTAAAATCCAACACCATTCTCCGTCGCTTATTTTCTTGTGAATCGTCTTTCTTTGGCACGATCCATATGGGTGTATTATACGGTGACTGTGAAGGTTTTACTATTCCTCCTTTCAACAGTTCGTCCACCTGTTTATTTATTTCTTCTTTATGTTTTTGTGGAAAGCGATACTGCCGGGTGTTAATAGGTTGGTCATCCGTTGTGGGTATTTGGTGTTGCAGTACCTGAGTGAAGGTCAGCTTCTCTCCGGGTATGTGAAATCTATCCTGGCTCTTTTTAATAAGATCCGTTACGTTTTCCTTTTCGGTGGCGCTTACATGTTCTAAGCGCAGTAATTTCATTATCTCAAAAAGGCGCTTATTTTCTTGCTCGTTTATTATAGCTAGGCATTGCGCACTAATTTTATCTTTTCTTTTCTTTTTATCCAAACGGGAGGTCGTGGATTCTTCTATTATTAGTTGAGACTGTTTTTCCATGGAGGTTGATATTCTTGAAGACGGTTTATTTATCGTTATTTTATTTTTATTATTATTAACTTTACATTTATCATATAAATGCAACTTCTTCGCTATTTCTTTGAAGGTAATGTGAGAGGGACTATCTTCATCATTTCCGGGTTCTTTGACTCGCGGAAATTTTAATTCTTTTATCGTTTTCAATGGATCCATTCTAGAATTACTGGAGGAGTTCAGATCACGTAGTGAGGTTTGGAAATTTCCCTCCTCGTAATTGACAGGAGTTGAATCTTTGGAAATTTTAGATTCTATTTGTGAGGCTTGGAGATTTACCTCTTTATTTATTATATTTCCCGGCGATGTCCTGGCATCCTTCTCCTGGGCAATTAAATTTATATATTTTTCTTCTTTGGACGGGGTTTGGAAATTTCCCCCATTATTAATTTCATTAAGGTTCTTACCAGGCAATGTCTTCGCATCCTTCTCCTGTGTAATTTTTATTTTATTTTCCTCTCTCTTTTTAATTTTCTTCTGGATTTTGTCTTCAAGAAATTTTCCATCGATGAAGTCTTGATGACAGAGATCGTTGCTATCGTGATTTTCTTCGTCATAGATTTTCTTGACTTCGGAGTCTCGTGACATTTCAACGGTCTGCCATTCTTTATTATTCTTCTCGATGTTTCCTACCTGCATCTCGCTTAACGGTAGTAGTTGTATTGTAGGTACCTGAACTTCAATAGGGTCGCTCAGTGTACTGATTATGTTTAGATAAGCTTTTCCGTCTTCGTTGGTGGCGGGTATCTCCCAGATAAATACCGTGAACGACTTTCATTCGCGGTACATATCCGACCTCAATCTCTGGATTTGAAATTCGTACAAAGAATAGAGATTCGGCCTGCGGTGAAACGGTAATTGTTTCAGGAGTAGAAAATGAAATTCTTTCCCCCGATATTTCTAAATGTCCTTCAGCATAGTCTATTCGCGAATTTGTTTGTTTGAAAAAATCATTACCCAATATTCCGGCTTGAGAAATCGGAAAATCTTTTGATACGATATGAAAGATTACTTGTTTTTTAAATAATGGAATTATTACTCTACCGAGAGTATAGACTGGATAATCATTTATACCGTTTAATCTTAAAATATTCCCGTAATCGATTTTTAATTTATCTGAGATCAAATTTTCTTTTATTATATTCGGACCCGATCCAGTATCTAACATAAAAGTCGCGTTTCGATTTTGATTGTTTAATTTTACTTGAATCGTAGGTACATGACTGTGCCTATCTAAGTTTACGGTGACCGGCCGAATTTCGGGCTCTATTCTTTGACTCATTTCCGGAGAGTTACCACTGGGTGTGAGATCCGTCCGGACCCCTGCTGCACACCCATCTTTGAGGGGCCACTGGCGTTTCCCGCACTTATTGCTTCACGCCTTTTGTTATTAGCAATCCTTAGTTCACAATCATCTAACATGTGCCCTTCCTTTTTACAGTAGCGGCAGTGCTCTACCTCCTTAGAGCTGTTTTGCCTCGCATTATTTCGGCATTCTTTGGCTGAATGACCGAATCCTTCGCATATTTGACACGTTATTCGTGTTTTATGCTCAGTTGTTCTCGACTCTTGCTGTTTCCTCCAACAATTATTTGCAGTGTGCCCCGATTTGTCGCACCATTGACAGATTAACGTTGTCCTGACTTGATTGTTATTATTACTGTTGCCGTTATTAAATCTGCAATTTCTTGCATTGTGACCGGGTTTATTACAAATTTGACAATTGAATTTATTTTCCTGAATTAAGTTTATAAACCGGCGGTTATTGGTTTCGCGTAACCGACATTTTTCGGCACTATGTCCGCGTTTTTTACAAATTTGACAAATTAAAATCTCGTTTGGGGCATTAAAATGGTTCCCTGTTTGTATCGTTAACTTCCTACAGTTCGAGGCAACATGCCCTTCTTTGAGGCATAACTGGCAAATTTCTCGAGAACGATCTGTATTCGATGATTTAGGGGTGGCTGAAACTTTACCGTGTCGTATTTCGGTAATTTCACGTAGCTCTCTTTCTATATTTAGAACATCATTAACGGTTTCATGCACATTTAAATCCCTTTTTACCCTTTGCTCTATTTCTGCTTCTAACCCTCGTATAAAACATTTGCATACATCTTTTTCTAAAGTATTTCTAATTTCAGCCAGTTGCTCATAATCATCAATCATTCTTTTGTGCACGTCCATTATTCTGTTTCCCAGAAGTCTCACTCTGTTAGCATACGTGATTACGTCTTCTTCGTTTTTTTGATATACTCTACCCAATTCCCCCTGTAGTTGATAAACATTTTTATCTTGTTCAAAAATGTTCTCTAAAAATTTGGTTAATTGAGCCACGGTATCAAATTCTACCCCCTGGATCGTTCGTCGAGCTTCGCCTGTTATCCGCTGTTGCACCCGAGCGGTGCACGGGGTCCGTCCTCCGAATAATACACTTTCCAGTGTAATCGGTGTACGGTGTTGTAAATAAATATACCCTTAGTTGTTTTAAAGTATATTGAAGGATTTATTTCTCCTTAATGTTTCGGTGATAGAGTTACGAGTCGCTACCTCGAACTCCCGAACTGACTTGCACGAGCTTCGGAGCTCGTGCATTATATATTATTATTTTTGGTCTTGTCAGCGAAATAGCAGAAGGAAGTGGCCGCGTACCCTACTGCCTTCTGCTGATAGCGCGTGATGTCGAAAGGCTGACAAGACGGATTCTTGAGCTCAGCAGATTCCAACAGTTTGGTAATCTGCTGAGTTGTGTGTAAAAAATGTGTCGCGCTTGGTGGTCAATGACCAGCGTGCGCTGTCGGGTTACAACACCGCGTTCTAATTACTTTCGCGAATTGTTCCTCGGCTTCGAGAGGCAACATATTCTTTGCCTCCTCACATCCTTCCACAAAATAATTTATGGAGATGTTTTTGCCATCAAAGAAGGGAACCGCCTCTACCGCGTATTTTAATGTGGCGAACGGATTTGTATTCGCCATTTTCTTAGGTTCTACTACAGGTTCGATTTTACTATAAGACGTTTGTAATCGCTTTAGCGCCAGGGGTATTCGGGTATCGTCTAATTTAATTGTGGATCCCTCCGTTACCTCGGATATATCAGGCAAAGGAGTAGATACGCGTTCAGTGATGGTTTGTAAAGGAGTAGGTTGTTTAGGTTGTGGATTTTTAGACACAGTAGGTGTCGAGGTGTGTATCTAAGTTTGTGTCTGTTTTGGTTTAGACGATTGTTCTACCGCAGCTTTATAGTTTTTATCTACTTCTTCTTTATCGGATTTTGCTCTAGTCTCCATCTGCAAAAAACCACGCTCACTATCCCGGACGAGCCCCCAAAAATCGGTAGTATGTTACGTCAGGTTTGGAAATATTTCTAATAGAAGGATTACCGCTTCTCGGTGATTAAGGAAATGGTTTAAGAGCAGGTAAAGGGTAGAGAAAGAGAGAGAGAGAGACTCAACTACCAATTCTTGAGTGACGCGTGCGACGCAACGCCACGCGTATAGAGCGCTAGGAATAGATTTGAGTGACAAAAGGTTCGAGTTAGCGCGATTTTTGTCCTTTTGAGGAAAAGAATTTTACTTCTTGTTCCCAGGGAAAGAATCGGAAGTGATTTCGCAACAAATGGATCTCAAAGGTTATTAAAAAAATGCAGAACTCTGATTTTTGCAATATTTAGTTTAACATTTATTTTTTCTAACAGATGCAAAAATGGAAATAGTGAAATGTAATTAAAATAATAATAATAATAAGAAAACAGAAATTACTAACTAATTAAAAAAATAAAGAGAACATTTTTCTTGATTAAGACTACGCGGGACATAATAAAAATAATTTACAAAGAACTTTAGTATATTAGTCGAGATCGATTTCAATAATCTCCGAGAACTTAGCCGACGATCTCGGGAATACTCGATCAATTAGCCTGATCGGAGCCAGGAAAGGGTGTTCCACCCGGGAATAGTAAATGAGGATGTTCTGGTCAGAAGATGCCCTACTGGCCTCTCTCCTGATCTCCTCAGGATCAAAGGAATCAGGGCCTATAGTGAAGGCCCTTTCGGGGACAAGATCCGTCCACGGAGAGCAAGTCTTCCGGAGGAGCTCGAGGAGAGGATCTACGATCACTCTAGGTTCCTCTTGCTCACCGAGGAACTCCACACTCGGGGCGGGGAAAGGAAGGCTCCGGGCCGTCAGACTCTTGCCAGAAGACAGTATCGTCTTCAGCGAAGGAGCCGACCTCCTCTGCCTCCCCAGGATAAGGTATTAGGGACGAGATAGGCGAGGAGCATGCTCTAGGTGCAGCTCCTGGAGAGTGAATAGAAATGTCCGGAGAATAGGAAGGAGTCGTAGGGCGGAACTCCTCCGAGTCAGGCTCGGATTCGGTCGCGTGGTCATTAATGCGCGGCGGACTCGGAAAATGGGGCAGTTCCTTGGATATATTAGCGTTCTGGGGAACCTCTTCGGGAGCCGGTGAGTTCGGGGGAGCTGGAGGTTGAGGCGACCACGACCTCTCTCCTCTTCTTCGGGAAGGGTCGGTTTTTATTTCCCCTGGCGCCGCCGCGAACAAGTACTGGACGAAAAAACTTTGGACTAGGCTCCTCAGATTCCGTAATTGCCGATTACGGCGAGCCCGACTTTTCTTAATGGTTCTAATATTCGACGATTCCACTAAAAGGATAACATTTTAATAAATTAAATTAATAAATGAATTATTGAGAGGAAAAAATGCCAGGGCATCACGTCTCATACTTTCTTTCAGATCTCTCCGTTGTCACTTTAAAGTTTCTCAGAGTTCCTCTAGCCGAATGGGGCTTTACTCAAGTCAAGGTTTTGATAGTCACCATTTATTGGCGGCGTATCGCAACCCCCGACAAAAGGAAGCCCACTAGACGGGTCGAGCTACTGGAGAAAATGGGAAGATTCAAGAGAGAGATAGCGAAATTATAAAGTATGAACGGCACCCTGACCATTCCCTCGATTTTCATTTATATATATATATGTATATGAATTAAATAAAAACTATTTTAATGGAACCGTTTCAAAATTAAAGGAAAGATGAGAATAAAATAATTGATGACACTTACTACTTGATGACTTCAAGTTCTCTCGGATGATTCCTTGAGAGGTTCCTTTTATTTCGCCCACACAAGATAATCACATAAACACTTTTCTTAAAAATTATGAGAGTAACTTAGCTGAGCTAATCAGATTCTAAAACAGAACGAGAGCGAGCGCCGTCGAAGCGCTCGGTTTTATAAGCTCGGAAAAGGGGAGGACCAGCGCCAGATTCTCAGTCTTATCCAAAATTTGAATTCTATTCGTTAGGCTTATTCCTCCACTTTTCCGTCTTCGCAATTATTGGTCGCCCTTCTCTCAGTTTTCTTAATTTTCTAAGTTTTCGCCCTTAGTTTCTAATTTTTGGTGAGGAGTTCCCGATATCTATTGGTCCAGGAGAAAATGTTTATAGGCTCCCCTCCACATGGCTTCAGCCCTTCCAAGCTTCCAGATAGCAGATTCGAAAATGCTTAGGTAACCCTTTTTATCGACAGCGTGCAATTGCTGCCTGAATTTTTATAGTTTCCGGTCGCATATCCTATTTTTATTATCGCAGGCGTTTTGCCTCTTGTTTTTCTAATCCCTAGGATCCACGGCGAAATTTTGATTTTAAAGAATTGTTTTTTTTCTAGAATTTCCTTTGTCTACCGCTAGACATTTGTTGTTAGTTTAAGACATTCCAAATCTTTCCGAGCTATTAATGTTTTATGTATATTTTGACAAATCCTTTCGTTTCAATTTTTATATTCAACATCTGTTGCACAATTGTTTCAGGTTCCTTCTTTTATTTTATACATCTGGCGATTCAGGATATTCTGTCAGTAAAAATTATTTTTCTGGAAGCTTAGAACCCTCTCCTTTGATACCATTACATTCGGTGTACTTTCATTATCTACTTTATCAACCATGTGTCTGAAAAAAGGAGATGTGGAGTTTACAGGACGTAACAATATTTTAATTTAAATTAAAAAAAAAAAAAAACAAATAATAATTTTTAATTTTTTTTTATTTTTTCAATTTTTAAAATTATACACAATTTGTAATGGCCGGCCACAGCCTCGTTACCATTCTTGATATCCACGGCCTCTTCCACCGCGACCACGGCCTCTTCCACCGCCACCGCGTGATCTACCGGCCGCGTATCCTCTTCGTGTTTTTTCTACAAAGTATAAATATAAAATTAGTACTCAATATGTGTATATGAATATAAATATTTAATATAAATATAAATACTTTGATTTATTAGCTGCGGCTGCGGCTGCGGTTGCGGCTGCGGCTGCTACGGCTGCGGCTGCGGCTGCGGCTGCGGCTGCTGCTTTTGCTGCTGCTGCTGTTGTTGCTGCTGTTGCTCTTGCGGCTGCGACTGCTGCTGTGGCTGCTGAAAAATTTGTTGCAATTGCTGCTGCTGCTGTTGTAGCTGCAATTGCAACTGCTGCTGTAAATATATTATAGCAGCCATCTTTTCTTCTAACGCTTCCAGCCGTTTTAATTCGTCCATTTGTTCTAAAAAATAAAAATTGTTATTAATTTTACGTTGTAAGTTTTTACAAAAGAATAAAAATATACAAAAATATGTTATACTTACGAGGCGAATCGTTACTCGTCATCTTCCTCTGCCTTCTAAAAGTCTTATGAACGTATACCACGGAAACGCGTATAGCGCGAATTTGTTATGTTTATTTAACATCGAGCGCTTCGGGACGCGAACGATAAATATCGAACCAAAAACATTATGAATAGTAAGACATTTGTATATATTCTGAAACAGTATATGTTGGCAACTTGCTTACAACTGTTAGTTAAATTTGTCAGTAGTTTGTTATAATAGTTCTCTATTTTTCGTGAGAAGATATTATTACGAAAAGCTGCAACGGACCGTGAGTCTTTAAAATTTATCCATTTTATTATATAATATTGTTACGCCGGGAACGGGGTCAGCGAACGTCTCCGCGTTCGCGCTTCACACTCACTCTTCTCGCACTCTCTCACCCGCGGCACTCGGACTCCGCGAAAGAAAAGAGACGGTTTAGAAAAAGGAACGATAAAGGTTTAATCAGACTTAACCAAATACAGAGACATCCGCACCGAATTAAGTCACGGGCAGAACTGTCATTTCTTAACCATAATAAATAATCTTCGTTCCCCTAGCAACGGGGAACCGAAACCTCGGAGCGAGCCGGCAGCTTCATGCTGCTCCGTATACCGGGCGTAACAATATATACAGGGTGTCCCAAACAATGTGTCACTCCCAAAAACTATGGGTAAAAAATTGAAATCTAAGACGAAAAGTCAAATGCAATTTTTAAAAATTCTCAATAATTTTCGAGAAAAAAATTAAAATATATAAAATGTATAAACGTAAGAGTAACAAGGAAGCTGCGCGTGAGTGAGCGCGACAGACGACGGTGCCATTTCTAGTCATTCGCCTATCGCGCTCACTCACGCGCAGCTTCCTTGTCACTCTTACGTCTATACATTTTATATATTTTAATTTTTTTCTCGAAAACTATTGAGAATTTTTAAAAATTGCATTTGATTTTTCGTCTTAGATTTCAATTTTCTACCCATAGTTTTTGGGAGTGACACATTGTTTGGGACATCCTGTATATATATACAGGGTGTCTCAGCCCATGTGTAAAATCCTATACAGATAGGTAGGTCTTGGGGAGATAAGTAAAAAAGTTCTTTAACGTTTTGAAAAATTCTCAATACTTATTGAGAAAAAAATTAATTTGTCTAGCGCAAGAGCGACAAGGAAGCTACACGTGAGTGAGCGCGATAGGCGACGGCGCCATTCCTAGCCATTCGCTTGTCGCGCTCACTCGCCCGCAGCTTCCTTGTCGCTCTTGCGCTAGACAAATTAATTTTTTTCTCAATAACGGTTGAGAATTTTTCAAAATGTTAAAGAACTTTTTTATTTATCTCCCCAAGATCTACCTATCTGTATAGGATTTTACACATGGGTTGAGACACCCTGTATATATATATATATATATATATATATATCAAAGAAAATTCACATAATTACCTCAATTACTGGCACGCGCCACACGGTAGAGCTGGGTAATGTGCGCCCACACAAGCAGGAAGGGGAGCCTCACAAACTTAAAATTACTTAAAATCTAACGGGACAAGGGAAGAAAAGAAAAAACACAAGACAAATACAATTATAGTTAATATTTATTAAAACATAAGATATTTACTTAAAATTAGACTAATCTAAAAGCCCTGTCATTTAAGCAAATTGGATAGTCGGATTACATAATATTTTTTCAAAACATAACGGAGTTACAAAAGGCCGCTTTTCTCCAGCTTCAAAGACCATTAACTTGGTCGTCGGAGGAAGATGTTTCACTGCCAACGCCAAGTTGTGAAAATCGTACGGCCTCGGGCGTAGAATATACGCATCCTCCGGCACCTCGCCCGTCCACTGAGGAAATTTCGCCCTAAGATAGTGAGCCCAAATATTCTCTGGTACAGGGCTCACATTTGACGTACCGTCAGCACCCACTTCCGAAAATTCGGATGAATGGGGGTCTGTTGAAGGACCAGCCACCGGTTTTTCCAACGGCGTAGGAGAATAGGACGGAGACGTCGGACGGAACTCCTCACTGGTGGAAACGGTGCTCCCCGCAGAGAAACTACGGTGATTCTTCAGACTCCTGCGGTTCAGCCGAAATAGCCAAAGGTTCCGAAAGGTCCATTTCGGAATTTCGCCCTTCTGTCAAATCCTCTGGCGCAAGTGTCCCTTCACTTATCAGACGCTCCACCAGAAGAAGCTTTAACGGCTCCATGCGGCATCGGCGCCAGTCACTGGTGTAGAGATTACCGAACTCCACTAAAAGAAAAAAATACAACAAGAAAAAAAATGAAATTCAGAACTTTACCACAAATAACGCGAGAGAACTTACTCTTGCCGACACTAAGGAAAAACAGCTAATAAGATGACTGACTAAAAATTCATCTTTATATACTTACAGTCAACTACTTCCACGAACCCTCATTTTGGGCGCTCCGTTTTTCATTTACGCGTTACCCCACCTTTGATCACGAGAACCACTGAATTTTCACCAGCACTTAAACCCCACCAGTATCCTCCGCCTTATGGGGTTAACTTCACACGAAAGAAAAAAAAAAAAAAATATATATATATATATATATATATATATATATATATATATATATATTTATGTACATTTTTCTTTTATTTTCAAATCAAATGAATTAAACTTAAAGGGCGTTGCACGCCAGATAAAAGGGGAGAGGAAAAAATAAGGGGGGAAAAAGAAAAAATATATATATATCTAAAAGAAAAAAAAAACAAAAAAAAGGGGGGAGGAGAAGAGAAAAAAATATACAGGGTGTCCCCAAACAAGATATCACTCCCAAAATATACGGGTAGGAAATTTAAATTGGAGACGAAAAGTTAAATTCAATTTTGTAAAATTATGAACCGTTTTTGAGAAAAAAATTAAAATGTTTGGGCGTTAGAGCGACAAGGAAGTTGCGAGGTGAGAGTGAGCGCGCAAAAAAATGGGTGGAGTCATCGAGGAATGATAAGCGAGCGGTACGCAGCAAGCGGGAAGAAAAGAATGCAAGCGAGAAGAAATGAATGCAAGCGAGAAACGTTTGTAAGTAAAAGATATAACGATCGCGCTCGCAATTGCATTAAACAAAATTACGAACAAATTTTTTTTATTTTTTATTTATTTTTAGTACATTTTGCCATCATTTCTGCACCATCTTGCGGTAGATGGCATGGCGCGTTTTTTTAATAGTGATATCCCCGGAAGGCCTAATCCACTCTTAAAAATAATCCACTCTTTCTAATTTTTTTTTTTTTCTTATGCAGTCACTTTAAATTCATTATTCGTATTGTAACAAATTATAAAGATGGCACAGTATACTCCGAAAATGATAATTGCGTATGGATTAGCGGGTAAAGACGCAAATCGTGCGGATTTTGCGTGTTGCGCATAAGTTACGCGAAACGGGATGTTTTGTATACGATAGGAAAAATACCCCTCTACGTCGCCAGATTCGTGATGAAGAAAGAATTCTCAACTTTTTCTTCATACATTCAAAAATGAGCATTTGTGTCGTGTGACGTACTAACTCAATTTACCAAAGAACTCGGTCCATCATACCTACAGTTGCCATAGTATTTTTATTCACTATTAGTATTCACGGTATTTTGAAAGCGTTATAATAAAGGTCCAAAAAATTTTTTACAGAATTTATCGCACAATGTCGATAACATAATTTTATGGACTGACGAATCCACGTTCACACCGAATAACATTTTTAACTCGCAGAATCGTTTACTTTGGGCAGACGAAAATCCGCATGCCATTCGTCAGGGATCGTTTCAATATCGGTGAAATATAAACGTATGGGCGGGAGTCATCGGAAATCAAGTAGTAAGTTGAAAATAGAAAAAATTATTTTGTTATTTTGTAACTGAAATATTTCCTTTCATTATTTCCAGATTGGTCCATATTTTTTCCCACATAGATTAACGGAAATCGCATACAAAAATTTTATTAAAAATGAATTATATGCACTTCTCGAAAATGTGCCGCTTCAAATAAGAATAAATATGATTTTTTAACATGACGGAGCACCGGCTCATTCGAGTGCTATAGTGCGGGAAGAGTTAATGAGCGGTTTCCCGAAAAATGGATAGGTCGCGGTGATCTAATTGCCTGGCCGCTGCGATCACCTGATTTAACAGTCTCAAATTATTTTTTATGGGGACATATAAAAAATTTGGTCGAGCCACGGCGAAATGGCACAGTAAACGAAGTTCGAGAAGCTATCGTTGCGGCTTTTGCGACCATTTCGCCGGACATGGTGCAACGAGCTACCAGAGATATTTATCGAAGAGCCGATATGTGCGTACGACAGAGGGGAGAGACATTTTGAGCAAATGTTAAATTAAATTTTTAAGAGTGGATTAGGCCTTCCGGGGATATCACTATTAAAAAAACGCGCCATGCCATCTACCGCAAGATGGTGCAGAAATGATGGCAAAATGTACTAAAAATAAATAAAAAATAAAAAAAATTTGTTCGTAATTTTGTTTAATGCAATTGCGAGCGCGATCGTTATATCTTTTACTTACAAACGTTTCTCGCTTGCATTCATTTCTTCTCGCTTGCATTCTTTTCTTCCCGCTTGCTGCGTACCGCTCGCTTATCATTCCTCGGTGACTCCACCCATTTTTTCGCGCGCTCACTCTCACCTCGCAACTTCCTTGTCGCTCTAACGCTCAAACATTTTAATTTTTTTCTCAAAAACGGTTCATAATTTTACAAAATTGAATTTAACTTTTCGTCTCCAATTTAAATTTCCTACCCGTATATTTTGGGAGTGACATCTTGTTTGGGACACCCTGTATAAAATTACAAGAAGGAAAAAGAAATAAAAATGCAATTTCAAATATAATTTTGTTTATTCCTCTCTATTTTCGTATGCCGCATTTATATTTACAAATAACGGTCTTCCGTTACGTAGATATTGCTCATATTCCGGATAAAAATACAAAAAACTCCCAACGCATTCCTTACAGTTTCTCGCGCGAAAAACATAACAATCTAAATATTCTGAACAAAACGCGCATTTCGCCTCAGCCAGCCATCCGGTAAAACGATTAACCAGAGCATGCCAATTTATAACTGTTGTGAATCTTAGTGAGCCACTAGAGCAGCAAACCTCACAGGCTTGATGAAGCTCACCTCGCCGTGAGTGATAAATAGCTGGCATTCTTATGCACTTTGCAGTAAACCAGAAATCCTCGACGACTGAAGGGTTATAAGCGGTAAGACGTTCCACGGTCTCCTCAGCCGTCAATGCTATGTATTCCTCCCAGAACAATGGATCCATTTTTTTCTTTCTTTCCTCTAAAAAAAAGGGGGGAAGAATAAATGATAGAGAATAAATCATATCAATTGTAAACAAAGTATCGCAAACATTAAATACTTACAGTTTTAATGTTTGTCTAAGGCCGAGGGTGTTACGTCCGGAGCCGTTTTCTGCACAGTTGTCCCTTCGGCGAACACAATTTTAATAACTCTAAGATCCACGTGCACGGAGATGACTAATAAGCGGAGGCGTCACCCATCACAAATTTAAAGGGAAGTAAAATATTCCCATAGCCCGTGAGATAACCCGTACAGTAGTCGGAAACGTACAGATTATTTCGGCTAATAATACAGTCGTAAAATTTAAATTGGTCTTAGCATACTATTGCCTTGGGCAGTATGCTTTCGACTAATCAATGGAAAGTCGTAAAACGAGACAAAAGTTCCCGCAGCCGTTGACACATAGAAAAGCCCCCCTGGATAGTAAAGATATGAACACTTTGACCTCTGTTTTCATTTTATTACCTAGAGATGCCGGCTCTATAATTAAAAATATTAAGATGTACGATGGGCAGATGCGCCGAAGCAAACAAGCGTTTCGCGATAATCATCAAAGGAAATACTATGTATAATCGCGCCTAGCAACAGCTAAGGAGTTTCAAAGCAATCGGTGTAATAAAAACTCCGAAGGATGACTCAGAATTGAAGCATAATCAGGAAATAGGGAGATGAGACAATACTCCCTCCCTTCGACTTTCTGAGCTATATAAGGCCCGCAATTTTAGAGCAAAGACACTACCGAAATTAGATCCAACGTATACATATCGTTACCCTGCCCGATTTCCTCGCGAACGAACAAGTGGTCCATGCAGAATCTCTGGATCAGAGACTCAAAGCCTTCGCCAACCTATTCAAACAGAAGATACGAAACTATTGTCAAGCCTACTCCGCTCACCCCTGAGGAGGCAGCAACAAAGACCGCCAGGCTGCAGGCTACTACCAGCAGAAGTGAGTTAGAGATCTAATCCTGAAAACCACAACTCTTAAATAAACCGTAAATTATAGTGTCATATCCCATGAATCTGACGCGACAGCAAACTTCTGAGATCCTGCGACCTCCTCCATCCGGGCCATCAACACATCCCAATTCGACCCCTTCGCGTTTATTAACAAATTCTATCGTTTATACTGCACCCGACATCACTCAATCGGCAACGCGCTGTGAATCCGTTCCTCCACCCTCTCAATCCAGCGAAAGAACGCTAATATACCCCCAATTTGAAATAGATTCGCATCTATTCCCTTCGAATTTCCAACCTCCTTCAAAACCCGAAACATACCATCCGCTTTCGGATTTAGATTTTTCTACTTCAATATCCCGTCCACCTACCGTTATTCCTCACCCTGAAGAAAACTCCGCTTCCTACGTTCCAGATAATAATCCGTCAACTTCCCGTTTTTGCGAATCTGAAAACTATCACTATCCCTCCAATCGAAAATTTTACAATTGCGAATCTCATTTACCACGCTGTGGCTATCATATATGTGGTTATCAAAGCGGAAGGAATTCCGAATTTCGTTCATCAATTCCTTGCTCGTCATGCTCATTTCCAATAGAGCAACCTTTTTTTTTTTTTTTTTTTTATAGTCAGGAAATCCTCTTTACGGATACCCGCACCCCCGGGAAAGGGGTACGGGTTATGCCGGACTCGGACTATCTAACGTCCCATACACGGCTAAAACCTGACTTTTGCCCGCTCTGGTGCCTATGGCTGGTGAGGGGGTTGAGGAATCACGGTCGTATACATCTCAACCCCCTCGGCACCGACCCACCCGGTGGCTTGGGTGGGTCCCCCGCGCCGCCGCCCACGGAACTTAGGGCGACGGGGCCCGCACTATTACGGCGGGCCGGCCTCTCTGGTGTCGCCGCAGCGACATAACTCTCGGGTCGGGTTCGGGGTAGCTCCCCTGCTGCACCCGACCCCGTGCCTCGTGGGGCGGGAGGAGCGGAGAAAGCCCCCGCCGCGCCGACTTGGCGCGACGGGGACCCCCCGTCCCCCACCCCTTGCTGTCAAGACGGTGCTAGGGGCGCGCGCGCCAAAAGTCGCACACTCCTTCGCACCGTCTGGGCGCCTGTGTCCGGGCCAGGAAGGAGGGGGGAGGCTTGCGCCCGTCCCCTACCTCCAACCCGGCGCGGGCATGTGGCGCCCGTTGGGGCCTGTTTGGCCCTTTGCTGATGCGCGCGGCTCGGCGGCGGAGAAGGTGAAGGTAAACGCCTCCCCCGCACCGCGCCGCGCGGTCTCCTCGCTGCTGCTGCTGCTGGTGCGGGAGGAGGGGGGGCGCCGGCGGCGCCCTTGCTGCCGGTTGTCCCCTCCTTTCCCGCTCGGCGTCTTCCTTCTGCCGCATAACGCGGCTGCAGAAGACGAGGAAGGCCTTCCAGCCCTCCTCGTCTTCCAGACACTTCCTTATGATGGCCGAGAGAGACAGGTCTTGCCCTGTCTTCTCGGCCATCTCATCCCTTTCTTCCTGCCACGCGAGGCACCTCTCCAGCGTATGCTGGGCGTCGTCGCGAGGTGCCCCGCAGTGGAAACATGCCTCTGTGACCTCCTTTCCAATGCGATACAGGTAGCTGGCAAAACAGCCATGCCCTGTAATTACCTGCGCCGCATGGAAGGAGGTCCCTCCCGCTTGGTCGAGCCAGTCCATCAGGACTGGCTCGAGGGCGCACAATGCGCGCCCGCCCTCTTTCTCAATCTGGGCGCGCAAGCGCGCCCTCCACTGCTCCACTGTTAAGGCACGGTGGTGCAGCCTCATCCTCTTTTTAATGTACGAAGTCGGCCGCACCCCGTGCCTCCGCTGATACTCGCGGGTGCTTTTGTACACCCGCGAGTGCTCCGCCGCCGTTAGCTGCAACGGCGGCAGTTTTGCCAGGACCGTGGCCGCGGAGCGGGACACAGTCCTGTACGTCCTGCTTGCTCTGACGGCCACAGGATGAAAGGCCCTCTCCAGGGCGGTTTGGCTCATCCTGTTGGCCGCCAGATCATTGGCCCACACGGGCGCGCCGTACATGGCCACGGCGCGCACCATGTTGGCATACAGCCTTCGGGCTGCGTTAGAGGGTCCTCCCAAGTTTGGGAGGATCCCTCTAAAGGCGGTGGCCAAGTTCGTGACGCGCTCGGCCACCGCCCTAAAATGTCCCGTAAAGGCCCACCGTCCATCCAGGTGCAGACCTAGGTATTTGACGGTGGGCCCGGGAATCACCGGGACGCCATCGATGTTGATGGCGTCCCTTGAAGGGAAGCCCTGGCCTCGGCCATAAAACCAGATGGCCTCGGTTTTATTGGTGGCCGCCCTCAGCCCGATCCTCCTGATGGCCGCCAGGATCGCCTGGGCGGCCACCTCGGCCCTGGCTTGGGCCTTCCTCCAATTTCCCCCGGCCAAAATCATCGTGTCATCTGCATAGCAGATGATTTGACAGCCGGGGGTAGGGGTATTCAGCACTGCGTTGTACCCCAGGTTCCAAAGGAGGGGTCCTAGCACGGAACCCTGGGGCACACCGCAGTGCAGCTGCCGCCTACACAGCCGCCCATCGCGGTCTGTGTAGGCGCAGCACCTGCCTCTAAAATAATCCTCACGGCGGCGCATAGGTACTCGGGTATTCCATGCCGCCGGAGGGATCTCAAATGGCATCCCAGGGAGGGAATTAAAGGCGTTTGATATATCTATCAAAACGCCGAGTGCGACCCCCCCCTGGGACGTTGCTTCTTCCGAGAGGGACCTCAAATGCGTAATGGCATCTATGGTCGAGAGTCCCTCCCGGAAGCCAAATTGGGTGGGGCTTAAATTTGGCCCCACCTCACTCAAATGCCGGACGAGGCGGTTGGCGCTTACTCTCTCGAGCAGCTTCCCGCCTCGTCCAGCAGGCATATGGGGCGGAAAGAGGAGGGGCTGTCCCCTCCTTGCCTTTTCCTCAGCAGTATCAGCTTGGCTTGCTTCCACTGCTGAGGAAAAACTCCTTCTCTGAGGCACCTGTCTAGCAGGTGCCTCAAGTCCTCTCGGACGGCCTGCAAGGCCAGGGTCCACACTTTCTTGTGGACCCCGTCGGGTCCTGGGGCCGTATTACCCCTGAAGCTGCGGCCCGCCGCAGCCAGGAATTCCTCCTCTTCCAGAGGAGGAATATCCCGCTGTATCTGCAGTAGGCGGGGAGGCTCTTCTATCCCCAGATCCAGGGGGGGGGGCGTCGGGGAAGAGGGTGTTTATCACCTCCCCCACTACCCCCGGATCCAGGGTCTCCGTCACCGAGGGGGCACTGGCCTTAGCTTCTTGGTGACTATCTTGTAGGCCAGCCCCCACGGATCCTCATCCAATTTCTGGATGAGCTCCCCCCACGCCTCCGCCTTAGCTTTAACTATGGTGGACCGCAGCTCCTTCCTGGCCTCCTTATAGGCTTCCAGGGCACGTGTCCTGGTCGGATCGTCCCGGGACCGGGCCACCACTCTGCGCCTGCGAGTCGCCTCTCGACGCAGCTCCGCGATCTCCTCGCTCCACCAGTATGCGGAGCGTCGCGGGCTGCGCCGCACTCTCCTCATAGAGGCGTCGCAGGCCGCGGTGACCTCTTCCATTAACTGGTCGACCTCCCCTTGCACTGGTAAGCGTGCGGGAGGCCGACCGTCCCTGTTCCATCCGGAGACTTCAAGGGAGGCTTTGAAGACATCCTCCCTTATGCTCCGGATGGCCCATCTCTTTTCCACAATGGGACGATCCGTACCATTTCGGGTGGCGCGGGGCCTGAGCTCCACAGATATATATCTGTGGTCTGACAGATGCTCGAGCTCCGCCGCCACCCTCCAGCTGCTAACCATGTTAGCGGCCGCAGGGGTAGCCCACGTAAGGTCAACGATGGACTCACCCCGCGGCCTCACACACGTGGACACGCTGCCCTGGTTAAGGAGCGCCAGGTCCCTGCAGGCCGCCCAGTCTCCTAGGAGACGTCCTCTTACATTGGTTTGCCGGGAACCCCACGCTGTAGACCAAGCGTTGAAGTCCCCGGCAACCAGAACGGGAAGTGGCCGGAGTCTGTCGATACAGGCACCGATATTCTCCAGCCACTTCCCGTATTCCTCCGGGGAGCCCGGTGGCGGCAGGTAGACACCAATAACCGCCACGGGCCCCCAGCGGACCGCGGCGAACCTTTCGCCGCGCTCCAGCGATGCACATGGAGGTGCGCCGGGCCACCACCTCCATGTTATCGCCACCGAGCCCAAGAGGTCACCCGTCCACAACGCGTGGTTCGGGGGAATGTGATTGGGCTCGGAGGCGATACCCAACGCCAATAGAGCAACCTAAAAGAAATTGTCTTTGGACAGGCTCTCACCATATTCCTTATAACAGAGCAGAGATAAGCAATTGTCCCTTTGGGTCAACCCATCCTTCGTCCTTCTTTCCTAGACCTTCCCACTACCCCCATTTTTCTCCGCCCTGTCGACACTCTCACGCACACTGCCATTCACACATGCATCAAGAATACCACATGTAAAGATACTCTTATACCGAAAAATTGTACACCCGCGAACATTCACAAACATTTGCAACAATTTATTTAAAAGAACGGACAAATTTAATTGTAACATACTTTCAATAATCTGAGCAATAGTTACTGCAAAATTGTAAAACCGTTTTTAATAAAAACCGATACATTTTTACAATATCATCAAACTCTGGTTTTTATTCGCATACGACTTGCGCGGCCTTGTCTCTATAAACAAGATTCAATTCTTTTATTAAAAAGGGGCCATAGGCCGCACGCGTTTCGAAAAGAGTGTCAAAGCGCCTATTAAGGCGTTGACCCCCGACTTGAAACCCCAGCTTGTGCGCCTCTGCCGCAGCGGTACCGTCCCTTCTTTTTAGCGGCAAATAAGAGGGTTTTGCCCTGTTGCACCGAAGACTTTTCCATTCTCAGGCTTCGGACGTAACACAACGGAGAGACGAAAAGTATTAATTTGGTGCGTCTTACGAGAATGGGCGTTGGTTTTAAATATTGGTTGCTGTGCGTAGACAGAAGGCTGCTGTGCGCCGACAAAAGGCTGCTGTGCGCTTGAGACCAATATTTTGTTGCACCGGGGCCGGTGCACGGGGTCCGTCCTTCGGGATCCGTGAGGGAGGGCGAAATTATTCGTTCAAAATAAAAAACTTAGAAGTTTTATTCTGTTACAATGTTACACCTTTTCTATCTTCCTAAGTTCCCTTTTGTCGGTTCGGCACACGTCCTCGCGTTGTCACGCGTCCTCGGCTCCGCGAGGTCTCCTCTTACTTGGCACGCGACCGAACTTTGATTATCACCGCTCTCAGTTTACGGCACGGACTATGATGCGACTGCCCGTCCGTGACGGTTTGCGGTTATTTAATAGTGACGCAGGGCCTTGGCCTCATCGGGTTGCAATGCCGAACTTCGGTAGTTCGGCGAATGCAACCTCAGCGATTTCGGCAATAAGTTCTCGCACGTGTTTCTTTTATTATTTAATTTCTTAAGGAGGTTTGCTGATCTTGCATCCTCCGAGGTTATTTAATTACGAGATACTTATTCCGAAATGCCCTGCGTCATGTTTCGTGTTGTAACGGGGTTTGGGTTACAACAATTTTTTTAGGGGTTATTTGCACAGAACTCTTTATATAATATATAGGGAACTCTAGAACTTTTCAAAATCGATCGATAAAAAAAAAAAAGTTAATTTATCACAAAATGGGGGGCTGCGTGAAGTTAGCCCCCCCATTATTTAATTAACGTTTTTATCACGTTAATCAACGGAACTCTTTATAAAAATGATAAGGAGCTCTAAAACTTTTGCAGGGGCTATCAGAACTCTGCTGTTTTTTTTTTAAATAAAAAAATTGGGGGCTAACTTCACAGACGTAAATCTATATCTTCTATACATAAACATATTCAAATATTATATAGTTCAGATGGTCATTGGGTTTGTGGTTTTTACGATACTAAAAATATAATTATCTATGACTCATTAAATATGAAAAAAATACATAATGATCACATGATAATATTAACTAGAATATTGCCGTTTTATAATTTTGAGCAAAATTGTATTATATTTCCAACAGTACAACAACAACCAAATGGAAACGATTGTGGTGTATTTTTAATTGCATTTGCAATATCATTGTTATACAATATTAAACCAGAAAAAGTAAAATATGATTGGGGTTTAATGCGTCCCCATTTATTAAAATTATTGGAAAATAATATAATTGAACATTTTCTTTAAAATTTTAAAGAAGAAAAACCACAAGTAGTAATTCCATTGCCTGTTATTAAAATGCGAGAAGCAGAAGTGTTATATTGGGTTCGGTAGGAATAAAGAATACGCGAGAATAAGGCGAATAAACGAATATATTGAGCTCTTATCTCTAAGGCTCGCTGGGCGATACTGAACTTCGTTGCTACCGGCGAGGCCTCGCACCGAAAAACAAATGAAAAACGCGCGAGGAACCGGCAACGCTTCGCTATCACTCTGCCACACACACATATACATGGACATCTTAATGCCAACGCGGGAAAAGATTCGTGCTACGCGCAAATCTAACATCCTCCCACCAATTGAGATAATTATTCTCCGGTCATCTCAATTCACATAGAAAATAAAATAAACTTACATATAGAAGAAAAAAAAAACTTACAAAACAAAATTTAAGAATAAAAAAGTCGATCAGGAGTTTTAACTTGTCTACCGCTTCGCGTAACATAAGATTCAATTTTACGACAATTTTTGTTTTTTTTTTTACTTTGTCAGTAACATCGTCAATATTTTCCACACATTCATTACTCTTTCGTACACCTTTATATTTGTCGGTAACAATCTCGTTCATTACTGACTCACTCTTATCATATTTTAATTCTAACGGATAAATTTTCTGAATCGGCCTAACTAATTCTCCTTTGGCTGTTGTCAATCTAACGACTCTTACATTACCGTCCTTTCCCGGAATTAGTTCCTTTACACGAGCTGTAACCCAATTGATGCGCTTGGCGTTCTCATTTTCGATTAATACTAAGTCGCCGATTTCGACATTGTTTACAATTTTTATGTGCGATTTTCGGTGTATTAATTGCCTAAATATTCGATCCGAAAACTTTTCCGTAAATCTTCCTTAATTTTTTGTCGATACAGGTACCTCTTGGGTAAATCACTTTTCTCTATTTTATCTAAGTCCAGTACTCCTATATCTTTTATTTCTTGCAGAAACATAGACGGTGTTATAGGTGAAATATTCTGTTCAGAGTTGGAAAGAAACGTAATAGGCCTAGCGTTAATTACAGTTTCACAATCTAGCAGGACGGTTGACATTTCTTCATAATCTAAACAAGATTTTTTAAGCGTTCGTCTCAATAATTGTTTCAAAACTCTATTCAAACGTTCCCAGAATCCTCCCCACCATGCTGCAGCAGGAGGATTAAACTTCCATTGAATTTGTTCCATGGCTAATGTTCGTGCTAATTTTTCAAAATTTAGATCTTTTAACATGTTATTTAAACCGACAAAGTTTGTCCCATTATCACTGTAAATCACACTAGGTCTTCCTCGTCGCGCAATAAAACGTCGGATAGCCATAAGCAATGCGGCGGTCGACAACGAAGTTACAAGTTCGAAATGTAACGCACGGAAAACTGCACACGTGAACAAACAAATCCATGCTTTCTTTCCGCCTTTTAAATAAATAGGCCCTGTAAAATCTACGCCTATGACTTCAAATACGGCTGCACCCTTAATACGATCAACCGGTAAAGGAGCATTAACTGTTTGACAAGGTTTCGCATCATGTCTACGACAAATTATACACTTTGTAATTACCGAACGAATTACTTTACGACCTCCTATAATCCAATATTCTTCGCGCAATACATTCATCAGTATTTCTACACCGGCATGTTTTAGATTTTCGTGCTTTTCTTTAATAATTAAACTAACGATTCGATGTTTCCCGGGTAGTATAATAGGGTATCTAAAATTATAGACATCGTTTCGCATAACAATCTTTGTTTTCAATCGAATTAAATTATCCCTGCCCATAAACGCATTAAGGTGTTTTATACGCATATCTTTCTCATCAGTAAAAACTTCACGTTGAACCAATTTTAACAGCAAAATACGTGACATTTGAATTTCTTTATACGATGGATTACCTTTTATTCGATTCCTTACTTCGATGCGACAATTGTAATAGAATCGTAGTATATAAACAAATACTCTAATCATTTTATCAAAACTAGAAAATCTATTAAAGATTTCATTTTCTTTCTTCGTATTTGTTTCAATTGTCACAAGAGTACAAATAGAATCTTTCTTAGATGCGGTTTTCTTTAATTCTAAATTGATTTCATTTTCGTCACACGACCATTCATCATGCGTCGGCCAATTTTCAATTTTTTTATATAACCATCTCGGCCCCTCCCACCATCTCGAAGAGATCAACTGACTGACTGTACAACCTCTCGACGGTAAATCTGCGGGGTTAGATAGACCTTGAATATGATGCCAATGTATCGGATCTGATAATGTACATATCTCTTTTACTCTGTTGTAGACAAATGTTGCCCAATTACATTTTCTCTTGATCCACGCTAATACGGTCGAAGAATCAGTCCAATAGAACAATCTCATATTCTTAACCTTAAGTATATTCAATACATTACTCGCTAATCTCACGCCTATTGTTGCGGCTAATAATTCTAATCGCGGTATACTCGCTTTTGTATTTGTAGTACTTTTCTTCGCAGGTGCAACTCTCGTTTTCGCTTGAACAAAGTAAACATTTACACCGTAACAATTTTCTACGCGAATAAAAATAACAGAGGCATACGCAGTTTTGCTGGCGTCGCAAAATATATGTAAACTTATATTATCCGATTCGGAGATTTCTCCTAAAAAACATCGTGGTATATTAATCTCTTTGAGATTCTTTAAATCTTTAATCCATTTAAAAAATTTAATTTTTATATCATCTGGAACTACGTTATCCCATGTTAAATCTAAGTTCCAAGTGTCCTGTAATAAAATCCTCGGACAAAGCATTACAGGGCATACTACTCCTAATGGATCAAAAACACGATGAGCAAAAGACAGAATATTTCTTTTCGTAATTTCAGAATCGGATAATACAGAGAAATCGGATACATTTAATGCTAGTGTATCAGACTTTTTATCCCATAAAATGCCTAATACCGTTGTCTGGTTATTTAGAGAGTTATCATGACTATACTCCCACCCACGAAGATCAAAACCAGCTCGATCCATAATTTCTTTTGCATCCGAAATAAAGGAATTCAAGTTCTCACGTGAATTTATACTGGTTATAGAGTTATCCACATAAAAGCTTTCTAACAATCTTTTAATATTTTCGCGTAACTTATCATCACCAAAATCTTCTAAAGACTTCAAACAGTTATTCAAATGTAAATTAATAATAGCGCTCAAAATGAAAGGACTCGAAGATACTCCGAAAACAACTCGGCAATGTCTGTAAATAATAATTTTACCGTTAACATTATACCATAAAAAACGTAAAAAATCTCTATCTGTTTTATCGATGCTAATCTGCAAAAAAAGCCTTTTTAATATCTGAAATAATTCCGATACTATTTTCCCTAAAACGTAAAAGAATCGCAGTAATTCGATTAAATTTGGGCCTTTGTGGAGGCAGTCGTTCAGCGACGGTGAAGCGTGTTCCTTGGCCGATGCATCAAACACCGGTCGAATTCTCGTTGTACTTCCTTCTTTCAAAACGTGACGATGAGGTAGATAATGGCCCCAGTTTTGTTTCTCTTCCTCTGGAACACGTTCGATGATACCTTCAGCTAACCATTCCAGAAATACTGCGTCATATTCCATGTATACATTGTCAGCTTTCAATTTTTGTATGGTAGATTGCAATCGACTTAACGCCATTTTCTTATTCTGCGGTAACTCAGGATGATTCTGTAACCAAGGTAATTTTATTTCATAACGCCTTTTCTTGTTGACTCGTACAGTTTTCAAGAAAGTTTCATGCATGTCGGCTTCTTGCTCCAATTTTGTCTTTGTTTCGATCGGATCACGAATTCCCAGGACGTCCAATGACCATAAATCCGAGACTGTTTCATTGTTTACAAACAGCGACATAGCCGTAGTTACAACATTATATTTTCTTTTCTCTTCAGGTACTTTGCCCGTGATTAACCAGCCAAGATACGTTTCCATTGCTACCAAGCCATTTTTTAGAACATGTATACGTCCCGTGTACAATTTTTCAGCGACGTCAACACCGATAAGCACAGAAATTGCTTCTCTTTTGCTATGCCTGTCACTTGCGTCTATTCCGAGCTCCTTCAGTTCTCTACCCCACTCTCCAATCTGAATTAACGGCAAGTTCCCACAAATTACATCTTGATCTAATGCGGCGAAGTTACAGCGATAATTATCATCCATACTGCTTAGATGAATTTTATACTTCTTGTGTCGCACAGCTTTTGATTGTTGACCACCGAAAAGAGAGTGTGTAATTGTCTGCTCAGCAACAGGTTCATATCCCAGGTTTTCAGCCATTTCTTTGGTTACGTACAATTTTTGAGATCCCGTATCAATAATGGCGCGAACTTGTATCTCCTTGTCTTTGTTTCGTAATTTCACGCACAATGTTTGCATCAGTACCTCCGGATCACTAGATAAATTTGCAAGATTACAGTCTCCTTCTTCAGGTTCCTTCGATATAAAGTCTTTCTTCACGGAATCTTTAGTCACGGAATCTGCTTTTTTGTCTACGCGCTTTTTATCTATGTTCGAGCACATTATGAGTAAATGTCGCATCGAGCACCAGCTACAATTTAACTTTATACGGCACTGTCGAAAGTTATGTCCCGCCCTGAGACAATTGAAACAGACGTTCTTCTTTTTTGCATGCTCGCGTCTGTCGTCGAGGCTCAATTTTTTCGCTTTCTCGCAGCGCGTACTATCATGACAAGAGCTACAGAATACACACGTACTATCCTTTTCTTTTGTCGTCAACAGTCCCATAGCAGTAGGCGTGTCTTCGTTCTTTGCGCGCATTTTTGCTCGTCGTTTCTTATCGCCATCCGTACTGTCCGTTGCTAGATCAAATCCTTTGACCTCCATCGAAATGCGCTCCTCATTCTGCACTTCTCCTTCCAGGAAACTAATGAGTTGGAATAATCGATCTTTACACTGAAACGTAGATTACTCACCATCCCTCGTTGTGGTACTATTTGTCTGACTTCTTTGCCACGCGCGTAAAATTTCTTCTAGCAATGCTGATTCAACGAGCGGGAAAAGCATAGCTGCACATTTATCCGAAGTAACACCCAGTGTATCAAGCGATCTCAAATACGACTCAATTTTATCATACAAGCTTGCCAGCGACATAGATTTCGATTTCAATGTATTTTGCAACACGAGTTGTAAAAGCTCACGCACATATACTTCGATTAACAGATCTTCCCGTCCGAAACGATTTTTTAGACTGTTAATTACTTTGCCATAATTCTCAGCAGTAGGCGGGTAGCTTTTAACTAATTCGGCGGCACGGTTGCCTTCCCCCATGGCTTGTATCAAATATTGAAACTTATCCTCGTTCACAATGTCGGCATCTTCATGAATTTTCTTAAATAAGCTCTAAAACTGTAGCCAGTCTCGTATGTCTCCACTGAATTTAGATATTTCAATCTTTGGTAACTTATATGATATCTTGCTGTCTCCTGGTACGGTTGATACATTTACCGACGGCGCTCGGTAATCTCTCAGATCCGCATAATTAGTTATTTGCGATTTTGCAATAATAAACATGCCTTTATATTGATCCGCATCGTCCAGTTCCTTTTGTATTTCTTCGTCTGTTGCATTGGGCGAATCGAACAATAATTCCAGACAAGCCTGCGTGCTCGCTTCTAGGTTACGTACTTTCTCCTCAAGTAATTCGAATGCCACAATTAAGTCCTGTCTACTGGCCTCTGAACCAGTACCACATAATGCATTTAATGTATTTAACGCTTTTGAGAATGCACGCCGATGAATGGAACGAATCTTTTTTGCCTTATCCATCGTCTCGAAAAAATTGTCGAAACCACAACTATTGCGTTCACACGATACCTTTTACCGAATAAAGTCCTGTCACGGTCGCCAAAAAATGTTATATTAGGTTCGGTAGGAATAAAGAATACGCAGGAATAAGGCGAATAAACGAATATATTGAGCTCTTATCTTTAAGGCTCGCTGAGCGATACTGAACTTCGTTGCTACCGGCGAGGCCTCGCACCGAAAAACAAATGAAAAACGCGCGAGGAACCGGCAACGCTTCGCTATCACTCTGCCACACACACATATACATGGGCATCTTAATGCCAACGCGGGAAAAGATTCGTGCTACGCGCAAATCTAACACTGAAGTATCTCGTTTAAGGATAAAACGACATATAGAACAAAAAGAAGAAAATAAACAGAAAATTGAATTAAAAAAATTAAAATTAAAAATAAATACATTGGAAAATTCTAGTACATTAAATAAAAAAAATAATAATAATAAAACAAATAAAAATTCAATAAATCAAAATCAACCGTCATCTTTGAGTAAAATGTATAATAATAAAAATTTAAATTTACAAAAAAATAAAATTAAAATAGAAAATAAAGAAACTAAATTAAAACCAAAAATAGAAGATTACAAATCCATTAATTTTGAACAAGATATTAATTCTAAACAAATAAAAAACGAAGACAATGTAAATAATCCAAAAATTGACGAAATGAATGCTTTTTATATTATAAAAAATAATAAAAATAAAAGGGGAAGCGAGAATAATAATTCCGAGAATTTACATGCTAATAAGCGATTTAAAGAAGCTGTTACGTCAAGAGATGGAAATTTTGTGTGAGTTCGTTAACCGCTTCTCGGATGCTTAGAAAAAGGCACGAGAACTGGTAAAGAGGAGGAAAGGACTTGGAGAGTGACGTAATAGCCGATCCATGCGTGGCGCGTATTCGGAGAGGCCACGCGTAAACGCACTAGGAATGGGTTCGAGTCGGTTGTGTGGAGAAACTAGCGCGTAGTATTTGTTCTTTTTAGGGAAAGAAATTTAATTCTTATTCCCTGGGATAGAACTTGAGGTGGTTTTTCGCAACAAAAGATACTTTGGTTAAGTTGAAATGACTATTTCTGAGTTCTCAATAAGGTAGTTCGACAATTTTAATATTAATTAAAATACAAGTTTAGAATATAAAAACAGATTATATGAATTTAGTGAAATAATTATATAAAAAGAAAAAGGGAAAGGGCTTAACAAAAGATATAATTTAAATATTTTAAAAATTAAAAGGAGAAAAAGAAAAGGTAATGTATTAATTATTTTAAGTGAAACAGAGATTAAAGCTAACAAATATAATTTAAAAGTGTGTACATTATTCTAAATTGATTTCTATTATTTCTGTAATCCGGGCTGTCGACCTTGGAAATACTCTGTCGATCAACCTGATCGGAGCCAAGAAGGGGTGTTCCACCCCGGGATAATAAATGAGAATATTATGATCAGGAGTCGCCCTTCTGGCTTCTCTCCTGATCTCCTCGGGATCAAATGAGTCGGGGCCTATTGTATAGGCCCCTTCCGGGACGGGATCCGTCCACGGAGTGCAGGTCCTCCGGAGGAGTTCGAGGAGAGGGTCTACGACTTCTCTCGGTTCCTCTTGCTCCTCCAGGAATTCTACGTTCGGGGCGGGGGAAGGGGAATGTTCCGGGCTGTCAGGCTCATGCCAAGAGATGGTTTCATCCTCGGCAAAGGAGTCGACCTCCTTGGGTTCCCCAGGATAAGGAGTCGGTGACCGGATGGGAGAGGAGCATGCTCTAGGAGCAACTCCAGGAGAAGGTCCGGAGGAGTTCAGGGAAACATCTGGGGTGTAGGATGGAGAAGTAGGGCGGAACAGCTCCGGCTCAGGTTCGGACGATGAAGTTGACCTCGAACGCGACGGTGATGGTGTTCGCGGCGGAGTATTCTCCCCTGACTCAAGGTCATCACCGTTAATCGGCGAGTTGGGAGGTACGGTGGGCGGAGGAGACCATGACCGCTCTGATCTGGTTTTCGGAGGTTCCGGTGCGACCTCCCTTGGCGCTGCCGCGAATAAGAATTGGACAAAGAAGGTTTGGACCAATTCTCGCAACTCCCGTATCTTGCGATTCCTTCGGGGGCGGCTTTTCTTAATGGACCGAAGGTTTCTTGATTCCACTAAAAGGTATCAATTTGAATTTGATTTTAATGAAATGATTATAGTGGGAAAAATGTCAGGGCAACACGCCACATTCTTCCTTCCGGATCTCTCTATAGATCGCCTCAAAGATTCTTCCGGTACCTCTGACCGGATAGACCATCACTCAAGCTAAGGTTTTGATAGTCACCATTTACTGGCAGCATATCGTAACCTCTGACAGGAGGAGACCCATTAACCGAATCGAATCAGCGGAGAATTCAAAGGATTCTAGAGAGATGCCTACTTCGGAAAACGCAAACGGCATCCTGGCAATATCCACGTCATTCATTTTTCAGGAATATGAATTTTAGAATTTTAGTGGAACCATTTAGAAGGGGAGGAGGAAATAAGGTTAAATAAAATAATGAGACTTACTTTTTGTCGTCTTTGGTTGCTCTCGGACGAGTCCCTCGCAACTTCTTTATTGATATCGAGTTGAAACAGCAGAGTCACAAGTCACACACAAAAAAGGCGGTAGTTTGTTCGTAAATAAATTTCGGAGACTGAATGAGAGCGAGTCCCGCTGAAACACGTTGTTTTATAACCTTGGAAAAGGGGTGGGCTAGCGCCAGAATTTCATTTTTGAAAAAGTCAGTGCTCTGATTTGCTGGTCGTGTCCCTCCACTTTTTTTTTTCTTAATTATTGATTATTCGGATCTCATCTCTTTTCTGATTTTCCTAAGCTCTAGTTTTCGTCCTTAGATTTTTAATTAGTGGTGAGAAGTTCCCGATATCTATTGGCCCGAGAGAAAAAATTCGGTTGTACTAAACTCCGCCCGCATGGCTTCCCCTTCCAAGCTTCCAGAGTATTGTCATTAATAGTTGGGAGAAAATTCTTAAGGGCTCCTTTTCGTTATCACCGGGTCGCGTTTGTTTATGGGATCCGGTCGCGTGTCATATTCTTATGACCGCAGGGCTTTTGCCCCCTTCGTTTGTTTATACATCGTAGTTGCGATCTCAAGTGCTTCACTTATCGCCAGATATTTGATATTGATTCTAAATCGTTTTAGGTTCCTTCTAATATTCTTTGAAGAGTTTTCTGTTTAATTTTCCGTCGGTATCTATGCCGTGATTGTTCTAAGTTTAATTTAAGCATCCGGCGATAAGAATTTCGGAGTGTAAATTATTTCTTCTGAAAGCCTGGAAGTTCTCTCTCGTCACCAAATAGTTACGGTTTACTCTTTTCATCTAATTTATTGAACGCGTGTCAGAAAAAAGGAGATGTGGAGTCTGAGAACGTAACAAAGCAATAGATTATATTAGTAATAATAAAATAACAGATAATAAAGCTAAACAAGTTGAACGCTATAAAAAAATATAATTAATTATCGTTTAAAAAAAAGGAAAGATATTTAAAAAATCTAATAATAAATCGAGAGAAACAAAGAATTTATAAAAATTTGCCAAAAAATAAATATAAAAGGCGAATACAATATTTAAAATTAAAAACAACTAAATCAAATTTTTTAAAAATATAATTGTATTTCTTTAAAAAATAATAAAATTAAAAAAGGATTAATATTAAATCATAGATTATTATTAAAACGAAAATCTTTATTAAAGAAAAAAATTTACAAGAAATTAAAAATTAAAATAAAATTGAAAAACAATTACAATCAGAACGTATTTTGTCCAGACTTGTATGAATATTAGAAAATATTTTATTTTACATTTATATAAATTAATAACAATTTTAAAAAAGAAAGTAAAAATTTCTTTTATTTTGGAAAAAGAATGTATTAATCCAAAGGATAAATTAAATGCATTATGTGGTATATCAAAACATACGGTTACCTCAGAAAGTTATTTTAGAGAAACAATTTATCGAGAATTACAAAGTAATGAACTTCTTGTTCTAAATGCAGAAGGTAAAATATGTAATTTATTACAAACGATTAATGAAACTGCCCAAAAAAATTGAATATGTTCTGCATTATGTAAAGTGGATGATCCTTTAATAATTGAACGACATTTAAATTTATTAGAGAAATTAAGTAAAATTACTCTAAAAAAGCTTCATATTTTGTTACCAAAAATAAATAAGTGTACACGGAAAAAATTTTCAAAAAAAAGGGACATACAGAAAGTTGTTATATAGATATATCTAAATGTAATGCATTGAATTTATCATTATAACAATATATATAAGATGTTTATTTTCTCCTCGGAGGTACACCGGGACTTTCGCTTCCCCAATTTTCTACTTAAAATTTCATAAAATATATCTTAAAACTTCATTCTTATCTCTAACCTATTTCTACTTTTATAATCTTCTTCTTTCTTACAGCCGTTTCCTGAAAGTAAAACTTATATCCTACGCCTTTTTTTTTTTTTTTTTTTTCGTTTCTATTCTATTACCTACGCATCGAGAGAGAGAGAGATCACACATCCATTTATTCTTTACATTATTTCGCCTTAATTCTACCTTAAATTCTATCTTTGGACCCCCGCTTCCGACGCTTTTTTCTTTCATACTTTCATTCACTCCTATTTTTTTCCCTTGTTCTTTCCAAATTTTCCAGCCAATCAATCCCCCTTCCTTCCCCTCCCATAATTTCCTCTACCATCTCCTCCCAATTATTCTCGTTTCCCCAATCTATGCATTCCTCCCATATATGTTCCCACGTTTCTTCCTTTTCCAGACATATTCTACATTTTTTCTTCTCCTCCCCCTCCCAATATTTGTTTCCCCTCATTTCCTCCCCTAATCTAAATTTTGCCATTCTTTGTCATTTTTCTTCTTTCCATCCCAATTTCAAATATCCTGGTATCCCTTCCTCTTTCACTTTTTTATAGTACTTATTGAATTTTGACCCTCTTATTTTTTCCCATCTTTCCTCTCTTTGCCATTCTTTATCTTTTTCCACTAACAATTTCCCCCTTAATTCCACTCTTTCTCTTAGATCTTCCACATCTTTTCCAGACCACCCAAATTTTTCAAAAAATTCCTCTCTTTCCTTTTCCCATTTTCCTTTGCCTCCTCCCTCCCTTGCTCTTTCCTTCATTTCTTCCCAGCACCATTTTGCTAAGTCTCCTCCTTTTCCTTCTTCTAGCCGATTTTCATATTTCCATGCTCTCATCCCTGCTCTTCCTTTCAATTTATCCCTCTGTAATTCTTCTCTCACCATGTATCCTGGTACATATCTTCTTATTCCTAGTACCCATCTCAAGTATTTTTCCTGTAATATCTCTACCTCTTCTCTTTCTTTCCATCCCCATATTTCCACGCCATAATTAATAACCGACCATACCAATTTATCAAATAGCCACATTCTTTTACTCCAATCTTTTCCGAATTTTCTTTTACCTATACTCCAAACCTGCCCCATAATTTTTGCCGCTCTTTTTACTCTGTCTTTTACGTGCTCCTTCTGCTCTCCATTTCTCATGATTATATATTCAAAATACTTGAAACTTTTTACTTCCTCTATTTCTTCCCCTTTCCAGACCCATTTAACTTTCTTCCATCTCCCTCCACCTTTTCTACATCTCATTATCTTCGTTTTTTTTTACATTTACTTCCAGCCCTTTCACCTTTACATATTCTACCATATTTTTAATCATCCCTTTCATCCCTGCCTCATTTTCTGCCAATAGTGCAATGTCATCCGCGTACGCCAGCGAGTAAACTCTCTTGTCTTTTATTCTTATACCCCCCCATCCTCCTTTTTCTAATTCTTCATCTATGTCTGCCAACAAGAGTGTGAACAGGCTAGGACTAAGCGGACAACCCTGTTTTACTCCCTTTGTTGTCCAGAAACTTTTCCCTTCTCTATCCTTCACCTTAACTTTATTCACCGTTTCCTGTAATATTTCTTCACACCTTCTTATCAATCCCTCCCTTACCCCTCTTTTCTTCATTGCTTCCACCAATTTTCTCCTATCCACTGAGTCAAAAGCCGCTCTCATATCAATGAATGCTATCATCATTTTCCCTTCCTTTTCCTCTATCTTTTTGTTTATCATATAATTTAACACATATATCTGATTTACTGTCTCCATGTCTCTTCTAAAACCGGCCTGACTCTGTGGTAGTATTGCTTTCTCTTCTATGTCCTTTCTTAATCTTTCTGCTAACACAGATGCGTACACCTTGTACGCTGTCTGCGTCAGTGTTATTCCTCTATACTCTTCTACTTTTTCTCCCTTTTTTTTTTTAACACCTGGACCACTACTCCTTCTCTCCATTCCTCCGGCATTCCCTCCCCCCTCCATACCTTCTTACACATTTCCCATAACTTCTCTTTTACGTCTCCCCCTCCCCATTTCCAAATCTCATTTTCAATTCCGTCACTCCCTGCTGCTTTTCTTTTTTTCAATTTTCTTATTATTTTCTCAAATTCTTCTCTATCTATGTCTTCTTCCACATCCTCTTCTCTCTCTTTACCCAATTCCCTTCTAACTCTCCATTCCACTCCACCTAGAATCTCTCTGAAATATTCATCCCATTCTTCAATCTTTATTTTTTCTTCTATTTCCTTCTTTTTTTTCCTTCCTTTGTTTACTATTTTCCACACTTCTTCCTCTGTTCTAATTTTATCTATCTCTTTCTCCCATCTCACCTTTTCTTGCAATTTTTTCTCCTCACACAGCTTCTTGTACTCTCCTTTCATTTTTTTATAGTTTTCCCCGTTCAATTCTCCCTTCCTCCATTTTTTGCAATTCTTCCTTCACTTCATATTTCTTTCGTTTACATTCCTCATCCCACTATCTTTCTTTGGGTTTTTCCCCCACCTCTTTTTCCCTTTCTTTTCTTACTAATTTCTTTATTTTTTCCAAGTCGTTACTAAAGTCTTTCCAATTTTCCTCTCTTTTGTCTTCCCTTTCCCTTCTTTCTTCATACTTTTCCCTGAATATCTTCCTCTCCTCCTCATTCCATTCTAACCTCGTACTCTTTTTTTTTCCATATTTACAGCTTTTTCTCTTTCCTCCTTCCCCTTTTATCGTCACTATTAACGGCAAGTGGTCTGAATCCACTTCCTCCCCCACCATCATTTCTATTATTTCTCTTTTTGTTTCCACATTACTAATCACATAGTCCATTACTGTTTTCCCTCTTCCCCCCACGTATATCCACTCTCTCACTTCATCTCCTTTTGTACATCCATTGATTATACCCCATCCCGCTTCTTCCAGCGCTTTACAAAATTTTCTACCTTCCCCAGTAATTTTTTTATCCTTTGTTTTCCTTTTCCTTTCTTCCTCGTCTTCTTCCTCCTTTCCATCATCCCACAATCCCCCCTTATCTCCCGTTCTCACGTTAAAGTCCCCCCCAATCAAATATCTCATTCCCTCTTCTTTTTCATCCATCCAGTTTTTCATATTTTCTATCATATCTTCTATCTTCTTATTTACATATACCCCAGCTATTTTCCACCAAACTCCTCCACATCTTATCTTTATTCCTATCATTCCTTTTTTGTCTTCCAAATCTATTTCTCTTTCTCCTTCCAATTCCTCCTTCCATTCCATCAGCAATCCCCCCATGGCCCTCCCTTTCTTATTTTTCTTTTCTGCCCCCTTGTTTAACCATTTGTAACCCTTTGGCAATCTATATCTTATTTCCTTCCACCTTTTTTCCTCCAGCCATGTTTCACACATATAAATCACATCCCACTTCTCCATGCCTTTCCAAAAATCATCATCTTTGTTTTCTACTCCTGCCACATTCCAAAACACTATTTTCATTTTCCTATTTTCTGTCTTTGCCTTTTTCCTTCCTTTCTCCTTCTTCTTTCCCTCTTTTTCTTTATCCCCTTCTCCTTTCCCTTCCGTATTTTTTTCCTTATCCTTTTCTTTTCCTCCTTCCTCACTTATTGTCCTCTTTTTGTCCCATTCCTGTTCTTTTCTTCCTCCGCCCCTTTTTAAAAACTTGCATTTATTTTATCCACAGTCACTTGCTGCTTTTTATTTCCCTCTGTTTCAAACGTCTTTGCTCCTTCCCACTTTCTCAATTCCTCCTTCAGATCGTTCCATAGCCACATTTCCTTGTTTACCCATATCTTTTTATATCCGATCTTTACCTGATTTCCTTCTCTTTTTAATCTTTCCGCTTCTCTCTTTATATTCCATTCCACTTTCCTTTCATATTCCGTCAAATCGTCTCCTATCCATTCCGTCCTATCCTTCAGTTTTCCTTTACCTTTTAATATTTCCAATTTATCTTTAAAGTTTTCCATTTTTACCCATACCATATAGAAACCTCCTTTATTCACATCTTCTATTTTTGCTTTTACGCCTATTGCTTCAAAAATCTCTCCCACTTGTTCCTTCAGCGCCTTTTTATCTTCATTTTTTATTTTTATACCTCTTATTATCAAATTATTCTTTCTCCATTCTTTCTTTTGCCTTTCTTTTCCCATTTCTAACATTCTCGTTCTTTCTTCCAGGCTTAATACATTTCCATATAATTCTGCTGGCATTTCCGCTTTACCTCCCTCATATTTTTTTTCCTTAATTCATTTTTCCATTTCATCTATTCTTTTCTCTAATTCTATCTTTTCTCTTTTCCATATCACTTTTAGGTCTTCTATTTCTTTTTTATCTGCACCTTAATTTCCCTTACCTCTTCCATCTGTGCTTGGATCCTAGCGAATCCACTTCTCATTTCTTTTATTACCTCCTCAAAACTTTCCTTACTTACTCCTCCTTCACCACTCTCCTCTGTCGTTTTCACCGGCGACCTATATACCTTCACGCTTTTTCTAAATCCTTCCAGTCCTTCTATTTCACCTCTCTCCTCCTGTCTTTCCTTCCTTTTTTCCCCTTGTTTCCATGCTTCCATTATTGGTAAGCTATTAGACCTTTCCCTCCTCAATATTTCCACTTTTGCCGGCCTTCCCATTTTCTTCTTCGTTTTTTCTTCCCTTTTTTCCTCTCTTCCCAACTCCATATTTTCCTTCATCTGATCACTCATTTTCCCTAAGCTGTTCTATACCTCTTTCCTTTGTCTTTATTCCCTTTTACTTTCCCCTTCGCCCCTTTACCTTCCTTTTTTCCTTTGTCTTACTCTCGGTTTTTTCCCTGTCACCGCCAACCTAACCTCCAAACAACTCCGCCTTGTACTTTCTTAGCTTTCTCCTTTTATTCTCACCTCCACCCTTACCCTTTACTTGCCCTTCTTAAAAACCTCCCCTTTACCCCCGCACACCACCCTTTGCTTCTAAATTCTTTTTAACACCCAAAAACCTTTTTCCTCAGTCACACTCTCATACACACAACCGCTCGCTCTGCTGTCGGAAACGAAAGTCTCATTAAAAAATTAATCACCTTATTTTCCAAAAGTAAGAATAATGCAATCAAAAATTTATGAATTAACACGATATTTTCGTAAAATTATTAATTTCGAAAAAGTATTAAAAAAAGGAGATTTAAAAAAAATAAATAAAATTATATTTTCTTCAGAATTTTTATCAAAGACACAAAGAAATACTAAAAAAAAAACAATAAGTTGTAAAGCGGAACTTTCGGGTCCGGAAAGCTCGTCGGAAGCCAGGGTACGAGTGAAAAGAACCGAGACGTGGTTAACGTAAAAATAAATGATTTATTATACTTGCTTAAGAACTAAGGAAATAATGTAAAGAAACAAATAATACAATAGCATAATAAGGAACTAAAAGTAAATGAAACAACGTCCGCCGGGAGCTGGATTTAACGCGGGAAACAGTTTGGGCCGCTTAGGCCGTATGACGTGTATCAATTCCGCGGACACGGGACGGGCCGTATCGTTCGGACAGTTTCCGCGGTCGCGAGTCGGCGGTGCCGGTTACAAGGTAGGCCGTTCAGGCCGTATCGGTCGGACAGTCTCCGCGGTCGCGAGTCGGCGGCGCAGATCACAAGGTGGGCCGTTCAGGCCGTATCGTTCGGACAGTTTCCGCGGTCGCGAGTCGGCGGCGCGGATTACAAGCTAGGCCGTTCGGGCCGTATCGTTCGGACAGTTTCCGCGGTCGCGAGTCGGCGGCGCGGATTACAAGCTAGGTCGTTCGGGCCGTATCGGTCGGACAGTCTTCGCGTTCGCGAGACGGCGGCGCGCAACGTAATCTACCTACGAGACTGAATGCTAGGGCCGCGTCGGTGAGAGAGAGAGAGAGCCGGGGAGCGCCCGGTCGAAGGAAGGCTCGGGAGCGCCCGAGTCTCGGAGATGTCGGTGTCGAGGACGGCCGGGAGCGCCCGATCGAAGGAAGGCTCGGGAGCGCCCGAGTCTCGGAGATGTCGGTGTCGAGGACGGCCGGGAGCGCCCGATCGAAGGAAGGCTCGGGAGCGCCCGAGTCTCGGAGATGTCGGTGTCGAGGACGGCCGGGAGCGCCCGGTCAAAGGAAGGCTCGGGAGCGCCCGAGTCTCGGAGATGTCGGTGTCGAGGATGGCCGGGAGCGCCCGGTCGAAGGAAGGCTCGGGAGCGCCCGAGTCGTGTAGAGCGAAGTCGGTTTCGAAGGCCGGGTGAGCCCGGTCGAGGAAAACTTGGGAGCGCCCAAGTCCTGGAGGATCGGATGCTGGGGTGCTCCCCAGCGCGGAAAAGGTGCCTCGTCTGCGCTCGAGGCGGCTTATATACCCGTGGGCCCGGGAGTGGGGGACACCCCACTCCCGAGCGGTCTGTGGCGGCGCGCGGTATGGGCGGTTGGACGGCCCGTGTTACCCGCTACGGTAATCCGCGCTACGCGCTGCGGGCGGCTGGTCAGCTTGAGCGTAAATTAAATTATGGCCGGGGCCGCGCGACGTTTTGGGCGAACGGTGGTGGTCGCGGCGCGGGATCTGAAAGTTCTTCGTGGCCACAGGCCACAAATAAATTAATTGTTCGAGATCCAGTATCTACATCAAGATTCCTCGAAAATAAATTTCGAGGAATGTTAGATTTTATATGTGCAAATAGTAATCCAATAGGAAAGGTTAAACATTATTTTTGGAAAAGGGAATATCAAGGAAGAGGAATACAACATATCCATTTAATTATTTGGATTGAAAATGCACCAATAATTGGTGAATCAACAAGTATGGAAGTAGGAGATTTCATTACAAAACATATTAATTGAAAAATACCTAATTCGAAATTATCTCCAATATTATATAAACGAGTAATAACACATCAACAACATAAACATAATGATTATTATTTACGAAATAAAAAAATAGGACGTAAAGTTGTACGAATTTGTCGATTCGGTTTTCCAAGACAAACAACCAAAACATTTTTAATGAGAGATGTAGTTAGTGCAATAGCTAGTCGTAAACAATTAAAACAAAAAGTAGATTGTATGATATATCTCGTACAGAAAAAGAAAAAAATATAAATGATTATAATCCAATTCTTTTTACTGCTTGGGAAGGAAATATGGACATTCAATTTATTGGAGAAAAATCAACTTTATTAACATGGTATATTACAAAGTATGTTAATAAAGCTAGCAAAAGTGAAATTGCAGATACTATTGCAGCGTGTAAAAATAATAAAAATAAATTATTAGCAAGTTATTTATAGAATATTGCATTACGTTTTACAAACAACAGAGAATGTGGAGCTTTAGAAGCAGTAGATACCTTATTAGGTATTCCATTATATGGTACAGATAAAAATACAACAATTAAATGGATTAATATTAATCAAATAAGATATAGAAAGGTTAAAAATAGAAAAGAAATGGAAACTTTAAATGAAAACTCCACAGAAATATTTTGTCCATCAATAATTGATGATTATTATATAAAAAGACCACATAAAATTGAAAAAAAATCTTTATATGAATTTTTCAAATGGTATGATATTACAAAAGTAAAACCAAGAGAACAAGGAATAGAATATTACGAATTAGAAAATATTAAATATATTAAAAGAAAGAAACGAGATAATTTAATAAATCATTTTAAATACGATGTAAAGACGCGCTCAGAAGAATATTTTTATGCATTATTGTTTTTATTTAAACCATGGCGAAAAATAGAAGATCTCAAAGAAGGTTGTGAAAGTTATACAGAAGCATTTCATAAAATAAAATTACATTTGGAAAAAGCATTGGAATATCATGAAAAAATAATAGAAATTCAAAATGCATTTGAAACAGCAAAACAATTAGTAAAAAATCAAATAGAAGAAAAAGAAAATAAAAAAGATACACAAGAAAATCCAGATAATACTATTGGAGTACAAAATGTTGTAGCAGAAGAGGCAATGCAAGATTTTAAAGATTTAGAGAAAATTAATGAAGAAGAAATTAATGTCAATAAAATGATTTCAAATTTAAATAAAGATCAAAAAAGAGTTTTTAAAAAAATCGTAAATACGGTATCATCAGAAACTAAAAAAATAAGATTATTTGTAAGCGGGGAAGGAGGAACTGGTGAAAGTTATTTAATACAAACAATAAAAAAATGGATAAAAAAAAATTTAAATAAAAAAACAGCAGTAGCAGCACCAACTGGAATTGCGGCATTTAATGTAAATGGATTAACAATACATAGATTGTTGCAATTACCAGTAGAACATGGTTATTCAGAAAAATATAAACCATTATCAGATCATGTAATAAAAGTTTTAAGAACAGAATTAAATGATGCAATTTTATTTATTTTTGATGAAGTATCAATGATTTCTAATATAACTTTGTTGTATATTCATTTACGTTTATCGGAAATATTTGATACAACAGATTGTAACGATGGATGGTTCGGTAATAAAAATATTTTATTGTTTGGAGATTTATTACAATTACCTCCTGTACATGGCGATTCAGTATTTAAAAAATTATCAGAAGAGAAAACAAATAAATTATTAGGATCATTAAATGTAGGGGAAACTTGCCTAATTCGTACCTGCGCTTAATTCGTACCACCACATTTATGGCTAAATTATAAAATATATGGTTGCATCTATAAACACATATTAAAACTAACATCCATTCGATTGTTTTTTACCATGGTATTTGTTAATTTCGTTTATCAACAAGAGTTTATCACACGAAATAAGTTTCTTGGACTTTTCCAGTAAAATTTCGGTATGTTTCATAAGAGTATTTTACAAAATCTATACAACATAAAATTAAAAGCGTGGTATTATATAAAAATGTATTTCTTTTAATATTATTTTTGTTGGTTTTGACGCGGATCAAATTGTTATAACCTTTAAATAATTATGTCCTAATTAATAAATTACTTTAAGCGTAATTCGTACCGGTACGATTTAAGAATAAAAACGCGTTTTCTTTCATTTTTTTCGACGTTAACTTTAAAAAATTTATTTTTATAAAATTAAATTTCAAATTTTATATTATTTACGAATATTTTTTCAGCATAAAATGGCTAAACGAAATTATAATACATGGTCTAAACAAGATATGGATGCAGCCATACAAAAGTACAATGAAGGTACTGTTAAATTTAACGAAGTTTGTCGTATGTATGGTATTCCGAAACCTACATTTTGACGTCATTTAAAAGGGTTAAATTCTCATAAAAGAATTGGAAGACCGCGGGATTTAACAGACGAAATGGAAAAAGAACTTGTTCGGCATATTTTGGAGTTAGAATCACGATTCTTTGGCTTAACTATAAAAGATTTGAGGCATTTAGCTTTTCAATTGGCTGAAAAATATAAACTTCCGCATTGATTTAATAAGGAACAGCAGTTAGCAGGCTGGAAATGGTATTACCAATTTAAGAAAACTCATTCAAAGATAACTTTAAGAACTCTCGAAGCGACTTTGATGGCGAGATGTAGAGGTTTTAACAAAAAAGTTGTGTTTGAATTTTTTGATATTTATGAAAAAATACTTGACGATTTTAAATTTACACCAAACTAAATTTATAACGTAGACAAAACAGGTCTCAGCACCGTTCATAAGCCTGCTAAAATATTAGCTTTAAAGGGAAAGCACCAAGTTGGTGCAGTTAGTAGTGGAGAACGCGATTTAAACACAACATGTATTTGTTGCATGAATGCAGCTGGAGAATTTATTCCTCCGATGCTAATTTTTAAGCGTAAGAGAATGACGGATGAACTTAAACGCGGTGGTCCACCAAATACTCTTTATACATGTTCTGAGAGTGGCTGGATTGTGAAATCACTATTTGTTCAATGGTTGCAACATTTCATAAAACATCTCAAATTACAAAAAGAACCACGTCAGCAGCAAATCCTCCTAATTTTAGATGGCCACACCACACATACTAAAAATTTAGAAGCAATAAATCTTGCCAGAGATCATGGAATTGTAATGCTTTCATTACCAGCTCATACCACTTATTAGCTTCAACCTCTAGACAGATCATTTTTCAAACCATTAAAATCATATTTCAATAAGGCGTGTGCCGCGTGGATGAGAAACAACCCTGGCAATTTAATTAAACAAGTAAATATTTCAGAAATTTTAAGAACTGCATATCATCAAGCAGTTTCCATGGAGACTGCAATTCATGGTTTCGAATCATGTGGATTGTGGCCATGTAATAGATATAAAATTGGAAATGATGAATACGTAATTCTGTTAGAAGAAGAAGAAGAAAAAACTACACAAAATTCAACTGAATCATCTATTAAATCAGAAATAGAAAATTTATCTCCACTTCGTACAATTCCGGCAAAAAATTCAAAAACAAATAACGCTAAAATACTTAAGCGATAAATAATATACAGCCATGTGTATGTAAATGAATTAAAACTACCAGAAAAGTCGTTATATAACAATGTACAGTTTAATCTTCTTAAGCTATCTGTTACAAAAGTTTAATAAATTTAATAAAAAATATTTATCACGTTTCTTATTCCATTTTCTGTTCCTACACATACATTGTACTCAGATCAGATATATTTTAAAAATCTATAATACTACCATATAATAATAATTAATCGTTTTTAATAATAAGTGGGGCATTTCAATAAAAACAATCATTTTCATGTATCAACATTATATACATTTTGGAATATAAAAACCACAAATGACATTTGTATATTGATATTAAATAACTTAAAAAAGGTTAATTTTGTCATTACAAATCTGAGAACTATGTGAATGAGTTCCAAACAAATTCCTATTTATTTCGGTTAATTTTACTTTCAAAAAACAATTTCTTTCTTTTTTAGTATGCATAAATAATGCACGAGCTCGATAAAAAAAAATTACAATGTATTTTCATTTAACCATTCAAATCGTGTAGAAAACATTTAAAACGCATTAAATTCTCAAGCAATAATTAATATTATAAAGTAATAATTATAAAGTAAGTAATAATTAATATAGAATTTTAGATAATTAATATAGATATAGAATATTAGATAATTAATATAAAATATAGAATATAGAATAATAAAAAAAATTACAATAATACGCAAAAAATTTCAGCATTTAATCTTATAATTATCGTATTTATTAGTAATACATTATCTTGCATTCGTTTTTATTTTCTTCACTGTCCATAATAATAAAGTTTTATCGCTTATTTATCCAAAAAACCAAAATAATATTTTTTAAATCTGGCAACGTAGCATTGTGCGGCACTTAAAGGAGATGCATACGAGTCTATTCTAAGCTTTTTACTTTCACCAGTAGCAGAGATATGGCCAAAAACAAAAAAAAGATTTTATACTCTGTCAACGTAGCATTGTGCGGCACTTAACAGAGATGCATACGGGCCTATTCCGAGCCTTCTATTTTCACCAGTAATTGAGATATGGCCAAAATATAGATAAAAATATTTTTTAAATCTGGCAACGTAGAATTGTGCTGCACTTAAAAAAAATGCTTTCGGACCTATTCCGAGCCTTCTATTTTCACCAGTAATTGAGATATGGCCAAAATATAAAAAAAAATATTTTTAAAATCTGGCAACGTAGCATTGTGCGGCATTTAAATGAGATGCACACGGGCCTATTCCAAGGCTTCTACTTTCACCATTAGCCGAGATATATGCCAAAAAACGGAAAAACATATTTTTAAGATCTGGTAACGTAGCATTGTGTAGCACTTAACAGAGATGCACACGGGCCTATTTCGAGCCTTCTATATTCACCAGCAACCGAGAAATGGCAAAAGAACAAAAAAAATATTTTTTCAATCTGGCAACGTAGCATTGTGCGGCACTTAAGGGAAATGCACACGTGCCTATTCCGAGCCTTCTACCTTCACCAGCAGCAGAGATATGGCCAAAAAACAAAGAAAAATCATTTTAAAATCTAACATCATAGCATTGTGCGGCACTTAACGGAAATGCACACGAGCCTATTCAGAGCCTTCTACCTTCACCAGTAGCCGAGAAATGGCCAAAAAACAAAAAAAAATATTTTTGAGATCTGGCAACGTAGCATTGTGCGGCACTTAAAGGAGATGCACACGGGCCTATTCCGAGCCTTCTACTTTCACCAATAGCCGAGTTATGGCCAAAAAACAAAAAAAAATATTTTTGAGATCTGGCAACGTAGCATTGTGCGGCACTTAAAGGAGATGCATACGAGTTTATTCCAAGCTTTTTACTTTTACCAGTTGCCGAGATATAGTCAAAAAACGAAAAAAAAAATTTTTGAGATCTGGCAACTTAGCATTGTGCGGCACTTAAAGGAGATGCATACGAGTTTATTCCAAGCTTTTTACTTTCACCAGTTGCCGAAATATAGCCAAAAAACGGAAAAACATATTTTTGAAATTTGGCAACGTAGCATTCTGCGGCACTTAACGGAGATGCATACGGGCCTATTCCGAGCCTTCTATTTTCACCAATAATTGAGATATGGCCAAAATATAGAAAAAAATATTTTTGAAATCTGGCAACGTAGCATTGTGCTGCACTTAAAAGAAATGCTTTCGGACCTATTTTGAGCCTTCTACCTTCACCAGTAGCCGAGATATGCCAAAAAACGAGAAGAAATGTTTTTCAAATATGGCAACGTAGCATTGTGCAAAACTTAAAGAAAATTCATACGGGCCTATTCGAGCTCTTTACTTTCACCAGTAGCCGAGATACGGCCTAAAAACAAAAAAAAAATTTTTTTAATCTGGCAACGTAACATTGTGCGGCATTTAAATGAAATGCACACGGGCCTATTTCGAGCCTTCTATATTCACCAGCAGCCGAGAAATGGCCAAAAAACAAAAAAAATATTTTTGAGATCTGGCAACGTAACATTGTGCGGCATTTAAATGAAATGCACACGGGCCTATTTCGAGCCTTCTATATTCACCAGCAGCAGAGATATGGCCAAAAAACAAAGAAAAATCATTTTAAAATCTAACATCATAGCATTGTGCGGCACTTAACGAAAATGCACACGAGCCTATTCAGAGCCTTCTACCTTCACCAGTAGCCGAGAAATGGCCAAAAAACAAAAAAAAATATTTTTGAGATCTGGCAACGTAGCATTGTGCGGCACTTAAAGGAGATGCACACGGGCCTATTCCGAGCCTTCTACTTTCACCAATAGCCGAGTTATGGCCAAAAAAAAAAAAATATTTTTGAGATCTGGCAACGTAGCATTGTGCGGCACTTAAAGGAGATGCATACGAGTTTATTCCAAGCTTTTTACTTTTACCAGTTGCCGAGATATAGTCAAAAAACGAAAAAAAAAATTTTTGAGATCTGGCAACTTAGCATTGTGCGGCACTTAAAGGAGATGCACACGGGCCTATTCCGAGCCTTCTACTTTCACCAATAGCCGAGTTATGGCCAAAAAACAAAAAAAAATATTTTTGAGATCTGGCAACGTAACATTGTGCGGCATTTAAATGAAATGCACACGGGCCTATTTCGAGCCTTCTATATTCACCAGCAGCCGAGAAATGGCCAAAAAAAAAAAAATATTTTTAAAATCTGGCAACGTAGCATTGTGCGGCATTTAAATGAGATGCACACGGGCCTATTCCAAGGCTTCTACTTTCACCATTAGCCGAGATATATGCCAAAAAACGGAAAAACATATTTTTAAGATCTGGTAACGTAGCATTGTGTAGCACTTAACAGAGATGCACACGGGCCTATTTCGAGCCTTCTATATTCACCAGCAACCGAGAAATGGCAAAAGAACAAAAAAATATTTTTCAATCTGGCAACGTAGCATTGTGCGGCACTTAAGGGAAATGCACACGTGCCTATTCCGAGCCTTCTACCTTCACCAGCAGCAGAGATATGGCCAAAAAACAAAGAAAAATCATTTTAAAATCTAACATCATAGCATTGTGCGGCACTTAACAGAAATGCACACGAGCCTATTCAGAGCCTTCTACCTTCACCAGTAGCCGAGAAATGGCCAAAAAACAAAAAAAAATATTTTTGAGATCTGGCAACGTAGCATTGTGCGGCACTTAAAGGAGATGCACACGGGCCTATTCCGAGCCTTCTACTTTCACCAATAGCCGAGTTATGGCCAAAAAACAAAAAAAAATATTTTTGAGATCTGGCAACGTAGCATTGTGCGGCACTTAAAGGAGATGCATACGAGTTTTTTCCAAGCTTTTTACTTTTACCAGTTGCCGAGATATAGCCAAAAAACGAAAAAAAAATTTTTGAGATCTGGCAACTTAGCATTGTGCGGCACTTAAAGGAGATGCATACGAGTTTATTCCAAGCTTTTTACTTTCACCAGTTGCCGAAATATAGCCAAAAAACGGAAAAACATATTTTTGAAATTTGGCAACGTAGCATTCTGCGGCACTTAACGGAGATGCATACGGGCCTATTCCGAGCCTTCTATTTTCACCAATAATTGAGATATGGCCAAAATATAGAAAAAAATATTTTTGAAATCTGGCAACGTAGCATTGTGCTGCACTTAAAAGAAATGCTTTCGGACCTATTTTGAGCCTTCTACCTTCACCAGTAGCCGAGATATGCCAAAAAACGAGAAGAAATGTTTTTCAAATATGGCAACGTAGCATTGTGCAAAACTTAAAGAAAATTCATACGGGCCTATTCGAGCTCTTTACTTTCACCAGTAGCCGAGATACGGCCTAAAAACAAAAAAAAAATTTTTTTAATCTGGCAACGTAACATTGTGCGGCATTTAAATGAAATGCACACGGGCCTATTTCGAGCCTTCTATATTCACCAGCAGCCGAGAAATGGCCAAAAACAAAAAATATTTTTGAGATCTGGCAACGTAACATTGTGCGGCATTTAAATGAAATGCACACGGGCCTATTTCGAGCCTTCTATATTCACCAGCAGCAGAGATATGGCCAAAAAACAAAGAAAAATCATTTTAAAATCTAACATCATAGCATTGTGCGGCACTTAACGAAAATGCACACGAGCCTATTCAGAGCCTTCTACCTTCACCAGTAGCCGAGAAATGGCCAAAAAACAAAAAAAAATATTTTTGAGATCTGGCAACGTAGCATTGTGCGGCACTTAAAGGAGATGCATACGAGTTTTTTCCAAGCTTTTTACTTTTACCAGTTGCCGAGATATAGCCAAAAAACGAAAAAAAAATTTTTCTACTCTGGCAACGTAGCATTGTGCGGCACTTAAGGGAAATGCACACGTGCCTATTCCGAGCCTTCTACCTTCACCAGTAGCAGAGATATGGCCAAAAAACAAAGAAAAATCATTTTAAAATCTAACATCATAGCATTGTGCGGCACTTAACGGAAATGCACACGAGCCTATTCAGAGCCTTCTACCTTCACCAGTAGCCGAGAAATGGCCAAAAAACAAAAAAAAATATTTTTGAGATCTGGCAACGTAGCATTGTGCGGCACTTAAAGGAGATGCACACGGGCCTATTCCGAGCCTTCTACTTTCACCAATAGCCGAGTTATGGCCAAAAAACAAAAAAAAATATTTTTGAGATCTGGCAACGTAACATTGTGCGGCATTTAAATGAAATGCACACGGGCCTATTTCGAGCCTTCTATATTCACCAGCAGCCGAGAAATGGCCAAAAAACAAAAAAAATATTTTTAAAATCTGGCAACGTAGCATTGTGCGGCATTTAAATGAGATGCACACGGGCCTATTCCAAGGCTTCTACTTTCACCATTAGCCGAGATATATGCCAAAAAACGGAAAAACATATTTTTAAGATCTGGTAACGTAGCATTGTGTAGCACTTAACAGAGATGCACACGGGCCTATTTCGAGCCTTCTATATTCACCAGCAACCGAGAAATGGCAAAAGAACAAAAAAAATATTTTTTCAATCTGGCAACGTAGCATTGTGCGGCACTTAAGGGAAATGCACACGTGCCTATTCCGAGCCTTCTACCTTCACCAGCAGCAGAGATATGGCCAAAAAACAAAGAAAAATCATTTTAAAATCTAACATCATAGCATTGTGCGGCACTTAACAGAAATGCACACGAGCCTATTCAGAGCCTTCTACCTTCACCAGTAGCCGAGAAATGGCCAAAAACAAAAAAATATTTTTGAGATCTGGCAACGTAGCATTGTGCGGCACTTAAAGGAGATGCACACGGGCCTATTCCGAGCCTTCTACTTTCACCAATAGCCGAGTTATGGCCAAAAACAAAAAAATATTTTTGAGATCTGGCAACGTAGCATTGTGCGGCACTTAAAGGAGATGCATACGAGTTTATTCCAAGCTTTTTACTTTTACCAGTTGCCGAGATATAGTCAAAAACGAAAAAAAATTTTTGAGATCTGGCAACTTAGCATTGTGCGGCACTTAAAGGAGATGCATACGAGTTTATTCCAAGCTTTTTACTTTCACCAGTTGCCGAAATATAGCCAAAAAACGGAAAAACATATTTTTGAAATTTGGCAACGTAGCATTCTGCGGCACTTAACGGAGATGCATACGGGCCTATTCCGAGCCTTCTATTTTCACCAATAATTGAGATATGGCCAAAATATAGAAAAAAATATTTTTGAAATCTGGCAACGTAGCATTGTGCGGCATTTAAATGAAATGCACACGGGCCTATTTCGAGCCTTCTATATTCACCAGCAGCCGAGAAATGGCCAAAAAACAAAAAAAATATTTTTGAGATCTGGCAACGTAACATTGTGCGGCATTTAAATGAAATGCACACGGGCCTATTTCGAGCCTTCTATATTCACCAGCAGCAGAGATATGGCCAAAAAACAAAGAAAAATCATTTTAAAATCTAACATCATAGCATTGTGCGGCACTTAACGAAAATGCACACGAGCCTATTCAGAGCCTTCTACCTTCACCAGTAGCCGAGAAATGGCCAAAAAACAAAAAAAAATATTTTTGAGATCTGGCAACGTAGCATTGTGCGGCACTTAAAGGAGATGCATACGAGTTTTTTCCAAGCTTTTTACTTTTACCAGTTGCCGAGATATAGCCAAAAAACGAAAAAAAAATTTTTCTACTCTGGCAACGTAGCATTGTGCGGCACTTAAGGGAAATGCACACGTGCCTATTCCGAGCCTTCTACCTTCACCAGTAGCAGAGATATGGCCAAAAAACAAAGAAAAATCATTTTAAAATCTAACATCATAGCATTGTGCGGCACTTAACGGAAATGCACACGAGCCTATTCAGAGCCTTCTACCTTCACCAGTAGCCGAGAAATGGCCAAAAACAAAAAAATATTTTTGAGATCTGGCAACGTAGCATTGTGCGGCACTTAAAGGAGATGCACACGGGCCTATTCCGAGCCTTCTACTTTCACCAATAGCCGAGTTATGGCCAAAAAACAAAAAAAAATATTTTTGAGATCTGGCAACGTAACATTGTGCGGCATTTAAATGAAATGCACACGGGCCTATTTCGAGCCTTCTATATTCACCAGCAGCCGAGAAATGGCCAAAAACAAAAAAATATTTTTAAAATCTGGCAACGTAGCATTGTGCGGCATTTAAATGAGATGCACACGGGCCTATTCCAAGGCTTCTACTTTCACCATTAGCCGAGATATATGCCAAAAAACGGAAAAACATATTTTTAAGATCTGGTAACGTAGCATTGTGTAGCACTTAACAGAGATGCACACGGGCCTATTTCGAGCCTTCTATATTCACCAGCAACCGAGAAATGGCAAAAGAACAAAAAAAATATTTTTTCAATCTGGCAACGTAGCATTGTGCGGCACTTAAGGGAAATGCACACGTGCCTATTCCGAGCCTTCTACCTTCACCAGCAGCAGAGATATGGCCAAAAAACAAAGAAAAATCATTTTAAAATCTAACATCATAGCATTGTGCGGCACTTAACAGAAATGCACACGAGCCTATTCAGAGCCTTCTACCTTCACCAGTAGCCGAGAAATGGCCAAAAAAAAAAAAAATATTTTTGAGATCTGGCAACGTAGCATTGTGCGGCACTTAAAGGAGATGCACACGGGCCTATTCCGAGCCTTCTACTTTCACCAATAGCCGAGTTATGGCCAAAAACAAAAAAATATTTTTGAGATCTGGCAACGTAGCATTGTGCGGCACTTAAAGGAGATGCATACGAGTTTATTCCAAGCTTTTTACTTTTACCAGTTGCCGAGATATAGTCAAAAAACGAAAAAAAAAATTTTTGAGATCTGGCAACTTAGCATTGTGCGGCACTTAAAGGAGATGCATACGAGTTTATTCCAAGCTTTTTACTTTCACCAGTTGCCGAAATATAGCCAAAAAACGGAAAAACATATTTTTGAAATTTGGCAACGTAGCATTCTGCGGCACTTAACGGAGATGCATACGGGCCTATTCCGAGCCTTCTATTTTCACCAATAATTGAGATATGGCCAAAATATAGAAAAAAATATTTTTGAAATCTGGCAACGTAGCATTGTGCGGCATTTAAATGAAATGCACACGGGCCTATTTCGAGCCTTCTATATTCACCAGCAGCCGAGAAATGGCCAAAAACAAAAAATATTTTTGAGATCTGGCAACGTAACATTGTGCGGCATTTAAATGAAATGCACACGGGCCTATTTCGAGCCTTCTATATTCACCAGCAGCAGAGATATGGCCAAAAACAAAGAAAATCATTTTAAAATCTAACATCATAGCATTGTGCGGCACTTAACGAAAATGCACACGAGCCTATTCAGAGCCTTCTACCTTCACCAGTAGCCGAGAAATGGCCAAAAACAAAAAAATATTTTTGAGATCTGGCAACGTAGCATTGTGCGGCACTTAAAGGAGATGCATACGAGTTTTTTCCAAGCTTTTTACTTTACCAGTTGCCGAGATATAGCCAAAAACGAAAAAATTTTTCTACTCTGGCAACGTAGCATTGTGCGGCACTTAAGGGAAATGCACACGTGCCTATTCCGAGCCTTCTACCTTCACCAGTAGCAGAGATATGGCCAAAAAACAAAGAAAAATCATTTTAAAATCTAACATCATAGCATTGTGCGGCACTTAACGGAAATGCACACGAGCCTATTCAGAGCCTTCTACCTTCACCAGTAGCCGAGAAATGGCCAAAAACAAAAAAATATTTTTGAGATCTGGCAACGTAGCATTGTGCGGCACTTAAAGGAGATGCACACGGGCCTATTCCGAGCCTTCTACTTTCACCAATAGCCGAGTTATGGCCAAAAACAAAAAAATATTTTTGAGATCTGGCAACGTAGCATTGTGCGGCACTTAAAGGAGATGCATACGAGTTTATTCCAAGCTTTTTACTTTTACCAGTTGCCGAGATATAGTCAAAAAACGAAAAAAAAATTTTTGAGATCTGGCAACTTAGCATTGTGCGGCACTTAAAGGAGATGCATACGAGTTTATTCCAAGCTTTTTACTTTCACCAGTTGCCGAAATATAGCCAAAAAACGGAAAAACATATTTTTGAAATTTGGCAACGTAGCATTCTGCGGCACTTAACGGAGATGCATACGGGCCTATTCCGAGCCTTCTATTTTCACCAATAATTGAGATATGGCCAAAATATAGAAAAAAATATTTTTGAAATCTGGCAACGTAGCATTGTGCTGCACTTAAAAGAAATGCTTTCGGACCTATTTTGAGCCTTCTACCTTCACCAGTAGCCGAGATATGCCAAAAAACGAGAAGAAATGTTTTTCAAATATGGCAACGTAGCATTGTGCAAAACTTAAAGAAAATTCATACGGGCCTATTCGAGCTCTTTACTTTCACCAGTAGCCGAGATACGGCCTAAAAACAAAAAAAAAATTTTTTTAATCTGGCAACGTAACATTGTGCGGCATTTAAATGAAATGCACACGGGCCTATTTCGAGCCTTCTATATTCACCAGCAGCCGAGAAATGGCCAAAAACAAAAAAATATTTTTGAGATCTGGCAACGTAACATTGTGCGGCATTTAAATAAAATGCACACGGGCCTATTTCGAGCCTTCTATATTCACCAGCAGCAGAGATATGGCCAAAAAACAAAGAAAAATCATTTTAAAATCTAACATCATAGCATTGTGCGGCACTTAACGAAAATGCACACGAGCCTATTCAGAGCCTTCTACCTTCACCAGTAGCCGAGAAATGGCCAAAAAACAAAAAAAAATATTTTTGAGATCTGGCAACGTAGCATTGTGCGGCACTTAAAGGAGATGCATACGAGTTTTTCCAAGCTTTTACTTTTACCAGTTGCCGAGATATAGCCAAAAACGAAAAAAATTTTTCTACTCTGGCAACGTAGCATTGTGCGGCACTTAAGGGAAATGCACACGTGCCTATTCCGAGCCTTCTACCTTCACCAGTAGCAGAGATATGGCCAAAAAACAAAGAAAAATCATTTTAAAATCTAACATCATAGCATTGTGCGGCACTTAACGGAAATGCACACGAGCCTATTCAGAGCCTTCTACCTTCACCATTAGCCGAGATATATGCCAATAAACGGAAAAACATATTTTTGAAATTTGGCAACGTAGCATTGTGTAGCACTTAACAGAGATGCACACGGGCCTATTCCGAGCCTTCTACTTTCACCAATAGCCGAGATATGGCCAAAAAACGAAAAAAAATATTTTTGAGATCTGGCAACGTAGCATTGTGCGACACTTAAAAGAGATGCATACGAGTTTATTTCAAGCTTTTTACTTTCACCAGTTGCCGAGATATAGCCAAAAAACGGAGAAAAAAATTTTTTTACTCTGGCAACGTAGCATTGTGTAACACTTAACGGAGATGCACACGGGCCTATTCCGAGCCTTCTACCTTCACCAGTAACCGAGATATGGCCTAAAAATGAAAAAAAATATTTTTGAAACCTGGAAACGTAGCATTCTGCGGCACTTAACGGAGATGCATACGGGCCTATTCCGAGCCTTCTATTTTCACCAATAATTGAGATATGGCCAAAATATAGAAAAAAACATTTTTGAAATCTGGCAACGTAGCATTGTGCTGCACTTAAAAGAAATGCTTTCGGACCTATTTTGAGCCTTCTACCTTCACCAGTAGCCTAGATATGCCAAAAAACGAGAAGAAATGTTTTTCAAATATGGCAACGTAGCATTGTGCAAAACTTAAAGAAAATTCATACGGGCCTATTCAAGCTCTTTATTTTCACCAGTAGCCGAGATACGGCCTAAAAACAAAAAAAAATTTTTTTAATCTGGCAACGTAACATTGTGCGGCATTTAAATGAAATGCACACGGGCCTATTTCGAGCCTTCTATATTCACCAGCAGCCGAGAAATGGCCAAAAAACAAAAATAATATTTTTGAGATCTGGCAACGTAGCATTGTGCGGAATTTGAAAAAGATGCATACGAGCCTATTCTAAGTTTTCTATCTTCAACAATAGCCGATATATGGTTAAAAAACAAAAAAAAATTTTTTTTTAATCTGGCAACGTAGCATTTTGTGGAACTTAAAAAAGATTCATACGAGCCTATTTCGAGTTTTTTATTTTTATCAGTAGCTGAGATATGGCTAAAAAACAAAAAAATATATTTTTTTAATTTGGCAACGTATCATAGTGCGGAACTTAAAAGAGATGCATACGGGCGGTGACGGTGCAGATGGACACAGTTCGATTGGACACAGTGCGATTAAACACGTAACAATTGGGCACAGCGCGATTGAACACAGTTCGATTGGACACAGAGCGATTGGACCCGTAACATTTGGACACGTGCAATTAAACACAAAAAGATGCCCACAGTTCAAATGCCCACTGTTTTTTTGCCCACAGTTCGATTACCCACTGTGCAATTGCCCACAGTTCGTTTGCCCATCGTGCTATTGCCCACAGTTTGATTGCCCACTGTGCATTTGCCCACAGTTCGATTGCCCACTGTGCAATTGTCCACCGTTCATTTGCCCAACGTGCTGTTGCCCATTGTGCAATTGCCCACAGTTCGATTGCCCACCGTGCTGTTGTCCACCAAAAGTTGAAAAACGTTTGATTGCCTACAGTGCTATTGCCCACAGTTCGATTGCTCACTGTGCTTTTGCCCACAGTTCGATTGCCGACTGTGCACTTGCCCACAGTTCGATTGCCCATCGTGCTATTGCCCACCAAAAGTTAAAAAACGTTCGATTGCCCACAGTGCTATTGCCCACAGTTCTTTTGCCTACCGTGCACCTAGTTATGTCAAATGCACTTAAATGTCTTATATATATATATATATATATATATATATATATATATATACATATATATATATATATATAAATATTTATAATATATTATTAGTTTTTCGTTTCCAATTGCAGAGCAAGTGGTTGTGTGCATGAGAGCGTGAGTGCAGAAAAAAGGTTTTTGGGGAGTAAAATAGCTTTCCAAAGTAAAAGGTGGTTTTGAGGGGATAGAGGAAAAGGTTTTTAAGAAGGGCAAGTGAAGGGAAAGGGCGGAGGTGAGAATAAAGGGAGAAAACTGGGAAAGTATAAGGCTGAGCTGTTTGGAGGTTAGGTTGGTAGTGACAGAAAAAAATCCAAGGGTAAGACAAAAGAAAGGAGATAGGTGAAGAGATGGAAAAGGAAGTAAAAGGTAATAAAGACAAAGAAAAGAGGGTCAGAACAATTTTGGAAAATGAGTGAACAGAAGAAGGAAAATGTTGAGATGGGAATAGAAGAAAAAAAAAAAAAACGAAGAAGAAAATGGTAAGGCCGGCAAAAGTGGAAATGCTGATGAGGGAAAGATCCAATAGCTTACCAATAATGGAAGCATGGAAACAAGGAGAAAAAAGAAAGGAAAGGCAAGAGGAGAAAGATGAAGTAGAAAGATTGGAAAAATTCAGAAAAAGCGTGAAAGTATATAGGTCGCCGGTGAAAACAACAGAAGAGGGTGGTAAAAAAGGAATAAGTAAAGAAGGTTTTGAAGAGGTTATAAAAGAGATGAGAAGTGAATTCGCAATGGGATGGAAAAAAGAATAGGGGAAAAAAAATATGAGGGAGGTAAAGTGGAAATGGCAACAGAAATACAGGGAAAGGTTTTAAGTCTGAAAGAAAGAACAAGAATGTTAGAAATGGGAAAACAAAGGGAAAAGAAAGAATGGAGAAAAAATAATTTAATAATAAGAAGAATAAAGATAAAAAGTGAAAACAAAAAGGCACTGAAGAAACAAGTGGGAGAAATATTTGAAACAAAAGGTGTGAAAGCAAAAATAGAAGACGTAAATAAAATAGGAGGAGTGAACAAAGGAAATTATGGAATGATGTGAGTAAAGATGGAAAATTTTAAAGAAAAACTGGAAATACTAAGAGGTAAAGGAAAACTGAAGGACAGGACGGAATGAATAGAAGACGATCTGACGAAGTATGAAAGGAAAGTGGAATGGCTTATTAAGAGAGAAGCGGATAGACTGAAAAGAGAAGGAAAACAGGTAAAGATAGAATACAAAAAGATATGGGTAAATAAGGAAATGTGGCTATGGGACGACTTGAAGAAAAAATTGAGAAAATGGAATGGAGCAAAAGCGTTCAAAAAAGAAGGAAATAAAAGGAAACGGGTGATAGTGGATAGAATGAATGCAAGTTTTTAAAAAGGGGCGGAAAAAGAGAAGAAAACGAGTTCAAAAAAGAGAGGATAAAAGATAAGGAAGGAGGAAAAGAAAAGGATAAGGAATAAAATGGAAAAGTGAAAGATAAAAAGAAAAAAGAAAAAGAAGAAAAGAAGGAGATAGGAAGGAAAAGGCGGAAACGGAAAATAGAAATATGAGAATAGTTTTTTTGGAATGTGGCAAAAATAAAAAACAAGGATAAAGATTTCTGGAAGGACATGGAAAAGTGGGACGTGATTTATATGGGTGAAACATAATTGGAAGAAAAAAAATGGAAGGGAATAAGAAGCAAATTGCCAAAGGGTTACAAATGGATAAATAAGGGAGCAGAAAAAAAAAATAAGAAAGAGAGGGCAATGGGGTGAATGTTGATGGGATGGAAGGAGGAGATGGAAGGAGAAAGAGAAATAAATTTCGAAGATAAGAAAGGAATGATAGGAATAAAGATAAAATGTGGAAGAGTATGGTGGAAAATAGCAGGGGTACATGTGAATGAGGATTTAGAAGATATGATAGAGAATATGAAAAATTGGATGGATGAAAAAAAGGAAGGAATAAGATATTTGATTGGGGGGAAACTTTAATGTGAGAACGGGAGAGGAGGGGAGACTATGGGATGATGAAAAAGGATAAGAAGATAAGGAAGAAAGGAAAAAGAAAACAAAGGATAAAAAAATTACAGGGAAAGGAAAAAAATTCTGTAAAGTTCTGGAAGAAGCGGGATGGGGAATAACCAATGGATGTACAAAGGGAGATGAAGAAGGTGAGTGGACATATGTGGGGAGAAAAGAAAAATAGTGATAGATTATGTGATTAGTAACGTGAAATCAAAAAGAGAAATAATAGAAATGAAGGTGGGGGAGGAAGTGGACTCAGACCACTTGCCGTTAATAGTGACGATAAAAAGCAAGGGAGAAAAGAGGAGAAGTTGTAAATATGGAAAGAAAAATTATACGAGACTAGACTGGAGTGAGGAGGAGAGGAAAATTTTCAGGGAAAAATATGAAGAAAGAAAAGAAAGAGAAAACAAATGGAGGAAAATTGGAAAAGTTTTAGTAAGGAACTGGAAAAAACAAAGAAATTAGTAAAAAAAAAAAAAAAAAGAGGTGGGAGAAAACCAAAAAAGATGGTGGGACGAAAATTGTAGAAAAAAAAAATGCAAAGTAACGGAAAAAATGCAAAAATGGAGAAAGGGAAAGAGGAACGAGGAGAATTATAAAAAGATGAAAGGAGAATATAAGAGGCTATGCGAGGAGAAAAAATTGCAAGAAAAGGTGAAATGGGAAAAAGAAATAGAAAAGATTAGAACAGAAAAAGTGTGGAAAGTTGTAAACAAGGGGAGAAAGAAAAGAAAGGAAGTAGAAGAAAAAATAAAGATTGAAGAATGGGACAGATATTTTAGAGAAATGTTAAGCGGAGTGGAATGTAGAGTAAGAGAAGAAATGGGAGGAGAGAGAGAAAAAGATAAAGAGGAAGATATAGAGAAAAATTCGAGAATGTAATAAGAAAGTTGAGAAAAGAAAAAGCAGCAGGGAGTGATGGATTAGAAAATAAGATCTGGAAATAGGGAGGGGGGAAGTAAAAGAAAAGTTATGAAAGATGTGCAAAAGGGTATGGAGGGGGAAAGGATGCCGGAGGAATATAGAGAAGGAGTGGTGGTTCCGGTGTTAAAAAAAGAAAAAGGAGAAAAAGTAGAAAAGTATATAGAGGGATAACACTGACACAGACTGCGTACAAAGTGTATGCATCTGTGTTAGCAGAAAGATTAAGAAAGGATATAGAAAAAAAAGGAATATTACCACAAAGTCAAACCGGTTTTAGAAGAGACATGAAGACAGTGGACCAGATATATGTGCTAAATTATCTGTTAAATAAAAAGATAGAAGAAAAGGAAAGAAAAATGGTAATAGCGTTTATAGATATGAGAGCGGCCTTTGACTCGGTGGATAGGAGAAAACTGGTGGAAGCAATAAAGACAAAAGGGGTAAGGTTGGGATCGATAAGAAGGTGTGAAGAAATATTAGAGGAAACGGTGAATAAAGTTAAGGTGAATGATAAAGAAGGGAAAAGTTTTTGGACAACAAAGGGAGTAAGACAGGATTGTCCGCTTAGCCCTAGCTTGTTTACACTCTTGTTGGCGGACATATACGAAGAATTAGAAAAAGGAGGATAAGAAAGTATAAGATAAAAAGACAGAAGGGTTTACTCGCTGGCATAAGCGGATGACATTGCACTAATGGTAGAAAATGAGGCGGGGATGAAAGGGATGATTAAAAATGTAGAAGAATATGTAAAGGAGAAGGAACTGGAAGTAAATGTAAAAAAAACAAAGATAATGAAGTGTAGAAAGGGTGGAGGGAGATGGAAGAAAGTTAAATGGGTCTGGAAAGGGGAAGAAATAAAGGAAGTAAAAAGTTTCAGGTATTTCGGATACATAATCATGAGAAATGAAGAGCAGAAGGAGCATGTAAAAGACCGAGTAAAAAGAGCGGCAAGAATTATGGGGCAGGTCTGGAGTACAGGTAAAAAAAAATTCGGAAAAGATTGGAGTAAAAGAATATGGCTATTTGATAAACTGGTATGGTCGGTTATTAATTATGGCGTGGAAATATGGGGATGGAAAGAAAGAGAAGAGATAGAGATATTACAGAAAAAATACCTGAGATGGGTACTGGAAGTAAGATGATATGTACCAGGATATATGGTGAAAGAAGAGCTACAGAGGGATAAATTAAAAGGAAGAGCAGGGATGAGGGCATGGAAATATGAAAAACGACTAGAAGAAGAGAAAGGAGGAGAATTTGGCTATGTGGTGTTGGGAAGAAATGAAGGAAAGACGAAAGGAGGGGAGAAGCAAAGGAAAATGGGAAAAAGAAAGAGGGGAATTTTTGGAAAAATTTGGGTGGTCTGGAAAAGATGTGGAAAATTTAAGAGAAAGAAGGGAATTAAGGGGGGAGTACTTGATAAAAAAAGACAAAGAATGGCAAAAAGAGGAAAGATGGGAAAAAATAAGAGGGTCAAGGTTTAATAAATATTATAAGAAGGTGAAAGAAGAAGGGATACCAGGATACTTGAAGCTGGGATGAAAGGAAGAAAAATGGCAAAGGATGGCAAAGTTCAGATTGGGGGAGGAAATGAGAGGAAACAAATATTGGGAGAGGAAGGAGAAGAAAAAATGTAGAATATGTCTGGAAAAGGAAGAAACGTGGGAACATATATGGGTAGAATGTATAGATTGGGGAAATGAGAGTAGCTGGGAAGAGATGGTGGAAGAAATTTTGGGAGGGGAAGGAAGGAGGGTTGAATGGTTAGAAACTTTGGAAAGGGCAAGGGAAAAAAATAGGAGTGAATGGAAGTATGAAAGAGATTGAAAAGAAAAGAGAAGTTAAAAAAAAAAAGCGTCGGAAGCGGGGGTCCAAAGTAGGATTTTAAGGTAGTATAAGGCGGAATAGGTTAAGGTAAGATTTAAAGTGCGATCTCTCTCTCTCTCTCGGCGCGTAATTATAAGGTAGAGATATAAGAAAGCGTAGGATTAAGTTTTTCTGGTTTACAGGTATTGATGAACATAAGAAGATAGAAGAATGTAAAGATAGAATTATAAGTTTAGAAGTAAGGCAATATTGTAAAGCGTAGGATATAATGGTTTAAAGGTGGTGAGCGGAAGAGAAAGTAAAGATAAAGGAGGAAATGGTAAAAAGAATGGAAAAGGGGAGAACGGAAGGAAAAAGCGGTAGAAATTTTACGTTATAAATTGTTAATAGATGTTTAAGTATTATGTTTAGTAATATAGTTTATGAAGAAAAGAATATGTAAAGAATACGTAAGGGACAACGAAAGTCCTGGTGTACCTCATAAAAGTTAATAAACACCTTTTATACATATAAAATATATTATTAGTATTAAAGAAAAAAGGGAAAGATTTAAGACTAAATTTATTAATACTTTAAACATATTCTAAGACATTCCTTAGACAATTTATGTAAAGTATGTTTAAAGCCCATCAGATAAAATAATAGAAAAACAAAGTTTACTTTCTGAGTCATGATAAAACATCTTCTTGAACCAAGGCCAGCCTTACAAGCCAATAGCTAAATTCGTTACCATATAAGGAACTAAGGTTAAACCTACGTGGACCAATCTGAAACTTTATAACCAAATAAGGATTAACAAGATCGAAACTACTAATTTCCATTGTTCTAAAATAGTATATAAGCAGTTTAGAAAACCACAAGCCACCGCTCTCTAGTAAAAGCTCTGAACCGGTCTAGTAAAAGCTCTCGTAGGGTTTAAAAGCTCTTGTTGGGTCTCGTAAATTTAGAAAGTTTTTAAGTGTAAGCTCTCAGCTTTTAGATAGTCTCAGAAGGTCTCAAGTAGAATGATTTTTTATAGCATTATACTATAATTTGGCAAGAGTCATAGAGAGATACAAATAGAAATACGCATATTGTAAATTCGTTAAACCATAAAACCGAGCTTACTATTTATATCAAAACGTTGTAAAAATCTGTGTTTAGTAATAAATCTACTCTGAGAACAAATTGTCAACTTCTCTACAGTGAATTATTAAGTGACCTTTATCTTGGAGTTTTAGCCTCCTTAACCACAGAAGAACCCTTTAATTATTATTATTTATCATTACATGGTCGAATCAAGTCTCGAAACCACTTCGAACACTGGGACGTCACATCAATTGCTTTAGGTTGATATATAAAATCTATTTATATCTATTTATTTATTATATTTTTATTTATTTAATAAATTTTATATCTTATATCTATATCTTATATCCATATATATCTTATTTATTTTAACATATCACCGAATTATAATGCCGAGTTATACATAATATACATATATGTTTATAAACCGTTTATTAAAAAATTGTTATTTTTTCTATAAAAAAAGTCAAATATGTATTATAAAATGTATTTTTAGACGCAAAAATTAAATTAATAATAAATTTTATTGCAACGTACAATAATATATTAAAAAAAAAAAAAAAAATATGGAAAAATGGGACGCGAACCGGCAATGTGCAGACTTCTAGCTTGTCGCCTAGTTCTGTGCACTACGCCGTGATTCGAAAATTCGTTCTTACGCAGTGATAGTAAAGGGTCACGCAAAACTTTAAATCGCGATTTCTCGCAAATGCTTGAGAAGTGCATCGTCTCCGAATAACATAGAAGACTTCTGTATCAATATAATATACAGGTTGAATCTCAAGAAAATCGGTGACCCAGTGGGTCTGGGCTCTCCTTGTATTTTGATAAGTTTGAAAAAAAGTTGTCTCTACGACACTTTCAGTCGATATAAAATCAAAAGTTATGCATTCTGGCAAATTTTGAAAATTAATTTTTTTTTTTTAATTTTTTCAAAAAAATTTTATTTTTTTATTGTAAGGAACTTTTTATGATCCGTGCTCATCTATAAAAAAAAGTAAAAAAACCGGCTGCTATCTTAAAAAAAATAAGTTTATATTTTTAGAGAGGGAACCAGTGGAGCTAGAAGTTTGGTGTCAAAAGAGGAATTGTAGAGCTCGTCGAAATTTTTCATTAAAAAAAAAAAGAATGCGCCACGACCAACCGTTTAAGTTATAAATTTTTAAAAATTTCATAATTTTTTTTTTTTTTCTTTTGGATTCAGAAGGAACTTTTTACGATCCGTGCTCATCTGTAAAAAAATGTAAAAAACCGGCCGCTATCTTAAAAAAAATGTGTTTATATTTTTAGAGGGAGAAGGAGTGGAGCTAGAAAGTTAAGATTTTAAGTGAAGTTGTTTCTCTTGACAAGGTTTATTGATTGACGTAATAAAAGTTTTTTTTTTTTTTTACCAAGTTTTTTTAATATACTACTAACAATACTACTAAATTTTTTTTCTCTCCCAACGATTTTGGGGGAATTTGGGGAACCGGGGGTTTTGGGTGAGGGACAAAACTACTAATTTTTTTTTCTCCCACAACGATTTTGGGGGAATTTGGGGAACTGGGGGTTTTGGGTGGGGGACAATACTACTATTCTTTTTTTTTTTTTAGGTTTTTGCCTTCGTGCGTGAAGGGGGAGAGAAATAGGACAAAATTTTATCAACAAAAAATGCTTCTACTGGTCTCTCCCACCTTTCTATCTGCCCAGATTTTTTTTTTTTTGGTTTTTGCTTGCGTGCGCGGAGGGGGGAGAGATAAAACAAAATTTCATTAACAAAAAATGCTTCTACTGGTCTTCCCCACCTTTTTATCTGCCCAGATGATTTTTTTTTGGTTTTTGCTTTCGTGCGCGGAGGGAAAAAGAGATAGAACCAAATTTTATTAACAAAAAATGCTTCTACTGTTCTCCCCCACCTTTCTACCTGTCCAGATTTTTTTTTTTTGGTTTTTGCTTTCGTGCGCGGAAGGGGAAAGAGAGAAGACAAAATTTTATTAACAAAAAATGCTTCTATTGATCCTTCCGACATTTTTATCTGCTCAGAATTGGTTTATTACTTAATTATGGTAATTGTTATTGGTATGGTATTGTTGTTGTTGTTGTTATTAATATTATTATTATTATTATTATTATTATTATTATTATTATTATTAATTAATAATTATTTATTAATGTTTTTTAAAGTATTGATCGCTTTTGGTTTGGACTTTTCCACGTTTAAGAACAAGGGAATGTCCTTGAGCCGTGTCACCGCGTCAAGGTAGCGATCATCGACAAGGTTCGTCTAGTCCGTCAGTCAGTCAGTCAGTCAGTCAGTCAGTCAGTCAGTCAGTCAGTTTAGTAGGTTGATTGGATGGTCAGTCAAACAGTTAATTGCTCGGTTAAAAAAGTTAAGATTTTTTTTTATTTTATAATTTTTTTGATTTTTTAATTTTATTATTTTTTTGTGTTTTATATTATTTGTTTTTTTTTACATTTTTTTATTTTTTATATATTTTATTTTGTGTATTTTTTTTATGACATTCCTTGGTATTTAACTAAATGTCTTAATTTTATTAAATTTTAAAAAAATATGTTGTTTAATGTTGTATTTTTAATTATTTGTCTTATTTTTATTATCATTTGAGTTGAGAATATGTTTTTAAATACGGTCGGGAAGTCTGCTTTAATGTTGGCATACGTTCTTTTATTTGTCAATGTAGCCTTTTGAAGTAAGGTGTCTACTAAAATTTCGTCTATTTCGTTAAAAAACATTAATGTTAATCTTGTTTGAAGTGGTATTAATTGTATATTGCTTAGTATTTTTGGCACGTTTTTCTTTTTATCCTGTAACTCTTGTACTCTAAAAAAAACCCCGAAAATCAAAACTCCTCTCAAAAAAAGACTTCTCCAAAAAAATAATTCTCAAAAAAAACTCCTACAAAAAAACTACAAAAAAAAGACTCCTCCAAAATAGAATATAAAATGTGTACATTAATATCAAATACTCTCTATAAAAATAATGAGATCAAATAATTGCGCCAAGAACCTAAAGAAACTAGAAAATTATATTTAAGCAAAACCAAGACTCCTCCAAAAAAAAGACTTATCAATCTGTTAGGTTTGTATGTTTTCAAATAAGGACAGAATAAATCAAAAGATGACTAAGTCTATTTATTTTTCTACTTGGATTCTCACTATGCTATTACAGGGAGAGTACGGATGAGAATGAACGTTCTCTCGGGGCGTCAGTAATGCGCGGGTGCCCACTCATGAGCTCGTGTGCAAAAGTCGTGTGCACAAGTCGTGCGCAAATCTATTGTTCTTTCAAAGAACTTAATGGAAGCTGACAAAGCTTAATGACGCACGATTCTTCTTAGGAACGGCTTGTGTCACTTAGTGTAATTTAATATTTGTAATATCTTATTCTAGCTATCGCATCCTAACACCTTCCCTTGTAAGAAAAAAAATCAATATTGTAATGTTTCACCAAAACGAGAAGGCGGCTGCCGTTTTCTAGAGGATCGTCGTATATCCGGTGTAATTTGTGGACTTTTTACAATTTGTTCTGGGCGGTGTGGCGATGGGGGTTTTGTAGGGGATCTTGAGAAACTTTTTGGAGAATTATAAAGAATAGGGGGATTATGATCTTGTAAAATATCTTCGACGGGTCCGTAGCTTTCATGACCATCGGATGCCGGTGTATAAGCTCCGATAGCGCGCAGTTGGTTAATATGACGTTTTCAAATTCGATCATCATCAAGCGTAATTTCATAGTGTAGTTTACCAATCACTTTCTTAACGTATCCGTATTTCCATTTAACATTTCCTATATAATTTCTACACGCTACTCGCTGGCCTAATCGTAATTGCTTAACTTTTATCGCAGAATTTGCCGTAGCCTCTTCCTTTTGTGAAGGAAAGATTAAATCTAATTTAGTGCGAATTTTATGACCTAAAAATAATTCCGCCGGAGATACATTTGTGCTCGCGTGAGGAGCCGCTCGATAATGTAACAAAAATTTTTCTAGATTAGAGTTTACATTTGTTTCAGTAGCATTTGCTCGCTTTAACGCATTTTTGAGAGTTTGAATAAAACGCTCGGCTTGACCATTAGTAGCGGGATTGTATGGTGAAGTGCGTTTATGTGTAATGCCATGAAGTTTGAGAAATCTTTGAAATTCCTCAGATACAAAATTTGTGCCATTATCTGTAACTATAATTTTTGGAAAACCAAAAGATGCAAAGAAATTTTTGAATTCTGTAATTGTAGATTTTGCTGTAATATTTTTCATTATTTTAACTTCTGGCCATTTCGAATATGCATCTATAATTACTAAGAACCATTTTCCTAAGAATGGTCCCGCAAAGTCCGCATGTATTCGGTGCATTGGAGCAGATGCTGGTTCCCATATATGTTTTTCAATTTTTGGTGGATTATTTCTTGTTGCATTACAGGCAGCACAGTTGTAAACTAATTTTTGTATATCTGTATCAATACCGGACCACCAACAAAAACTACGGGCAATAGCTTTCATTTTATTTATACCAAAATGTCCGGTGTGTAATTGATTTAGAATTTTTGATTGTAGTGATTTCGGTATAACAACGCGAAAGCCTCTAAAAAGTATATTATTTTGAATTGTAAATTCTTCTTGATTTAGATTAAATCTCTCTTTATTTTGTACTTGTTTTCCGGATTGCAAGGCATGTACTAAATGTATTAATTCAGGATCGCGTTTTGTTTCTTTTTCAATTATTGATGCATTGATTGGAAAATCTTGTAATTCTTCTAATTGATAGGCTTCTACCACATCCATGATTGTATTATTATTATTAGATACCGGTAATCTTGAGAGGCAATCCGCATTGCTATGTTCAGTTGATTTTCTGTATTTAATTTTGTATTGGAATCCTTGTAAGAAAATTGCGTAATGTTGCATTCTCATTGCACTGTATACAGGTAAACTTTTATTCGGGGCAAAAATTTGTATTAGGGGCTTGTGATCTGTAAGTAATGTAAAGTGATTTCCGAATAAGTATTGATGGAACTTTTTAATACCAAAAATTATGCTGTAAGCTTCTTTATCAATTTGTGAATAGTTTTGTTGTGTCTTGGTGAGAGTTTGCGAGGCGTATTGTATTACTTTTTCGGTTCCATCCGGGTGCAACTGAGATAGGACTGCTCCGACGCCGTACGGACTGGCATCTGTGGCTAGTATTAAAGGGAGTTTTGGATTGTAATGTGCAAGAATTTTATTGCTTAAAAATGCCTTTTTAGCTTGGAGAAATGCCTGTTCTTGCTTATTTGTCCATACAAATTTTGAATTTAAATGAAGCAAGGTATTTAATGGATAAAGAATTGTACTTAAATTTGGGATAAATCTACCGTAATAATTAATCATTCCAAGAAAAGCCCTAAGTTCCTGGGGGTTTCGAGGATGCGGCATGTCTTTAATAGCTTCCATTTTTGATTTTTGTTTAATTATACCTTCTTTTCGCAAAGTAAACCCGCAATACTGAATTTCATCCATTAAAAATTTGGATTTGTCCATATTAATTCTTATGTTGTGTGAATGTAATTTTTGCATAACAGATTGTAGTCTTTGTAAGTGTACTTGTTCGTTTTCACCTGTAATTACGATATCATCTAGAAAAACCGCGGTACCGGGAATGTCTTGTAATATATTTTCGATAGTTCTTTGCCATATGGCCGGGGCCGAAGCGATTCCGTACATTAAACGGTTTACTTTGTATAGGCCTTTATGTGTGTTAAGTGTAAGCAATTTACTACTTTCGGCATCTACTTCTAATTGTAGATAGGCCTGACGTAAGTCAATTTTTGAAAATTTGGAACCACCCGCTAATCGGGTAAAAATTTCATTAATGTTAGGAAGGGGGTGTTCATCCACTTTCAGTTGTGTATTCAATGTAGCTTTATAATCGCCGCATATACGTAAACGGCCGTTGGGTTTTAAGATCGGCACAATAGGTGTAGCCCATTCCGAAGTTTCAGTTTTCTCCAGCACCCCGGCTTGGAGTAACTCATCTAGTTCTTTCTCAAGAAGTTCTTTAATTTTGAATGGCACGGATCGAGCTTTTAAGAATACTGGTTTTGGATTCGGAATTAAATGTAATTTAGCTTGTACTCCCGCAATTTTTGACCAGTCATTTGAACGAACTTCCTGGTATTTATGTAAAATATTTTGTAAGCTCATGTTTTTGGAACTGCCGGTTGTAATATTATCCATTGCATCACAAGATAAAATCTTTGGAAAATCTACACAACTGAAGAGTTGGCGAATCCACTCCCTGCCTAATAACGGTTTCCTTTTAATATTAGTTAAATAAATGTTTAGTACGCGCAACGTATTTGTATGTTTAACTTTAACGGTAATATATCCTACTACCTTAATAATAGTTTTACAAAACGCAAGTAACTTCAGATCGGTATGATTTATGATCGAACCTGGAAACAAACGACTCGCATCGTTTTTATTCATGATAGTGACGGCCGAACCGCTATCCACTTCAAAGCTGACAGGTTTGTTGTTAATTTCCAATGCGCAGAAAAATTTGTCTCGAAATTGGGGATGTTCTAAATGTAAAATATCCTCCAGTTGATTTGCCTGCTCCCTGGATTTGAAGCACACCTTTCTCAAATGCCCTTTTTCGCCACAACCCGAACATTTAAGATTCCTATCCAAATCGCATTGTGAGGCCAAGTGGCCTTTGCCGCATCTGTAACATGTAACGGTTTTAGAGAGAGGTTCCCTCTTGAATTTAAAATTACCTGTCTGCGCACGAGAATTAAAAGTTTGATAACGCGGAGTAGGACTAGAATTAAAATTATTGGTACGTCCCTGGGTTGGTTTCCCCTTAAGTGTTGCCTTAGTGAACGAAGTCTGCTGTCGCCGCGGGTTCCTTTTTCCTGTCAACACCGTATCCACCTGAACAGGCGCCCCCGTATGTGCCACTTGGAGCGAAGATGATCCTTTTTCAGATAATTCCATGGTGGTGGCCACCTTGAGGGCTTCTTCGTATGTTAAGTCCTTTTTTTCCAATAGTCGGGTTTGAATTTTCTTGCTGGCCAATCCGAACACCAGTTGATTTCTTAATGCCGTTTTCAGATAATCCCCAAATTTGCAATGTATACTTAATTTGTGCAGCGCGGATGCAAACTGCTGCACATTTTCTCCGTTTTCCTGGCGGCGTTGATGAAAACGGAAATTCTCCGCTATTTCCAAAGGCGGAGGCTCGTAAAAATTTTCTAAAAGACTTGTCAATCTTTCAAACCGTTGTTGAAAAGGATCCTCTGGATCCAAACGATCGCAGAGAATATCAAAAGCCGAGGACCCCACATAATGTAAGAGGTATGGTACTCTCCCGTCCTCGCGAATATTAAAAATCAAGAAGGCCCCTTGTAGTCGTTGTAACCATCGACACCACGATGTCTTTTCCGGGTCAAAAGCTTCAATGGTTAGTGAATTGGGGACTACTCCGGCTTGTACCGCCGGTGTCCTTGAACTTCCCGGTACCGCCGGGGAGGCTGGGCGTGACACTGCCTCTTTTGAATCCAAAGTCTTCGACATCTTAACGATTCACCAATTTGTGTGTAATCACTTGTATGTGTAAACAAATGCTTGACTGAAATGTTCGTTCTTCAAACTTCTTCTAGAATTTGTAATTAGCACCGCATCCCATCCTCGTCGCCAATTGTTAGGTTTGTATGTTTTCAAATAAGGACAGAATAAATCAAAAGATGACTAAGTCTATTTATTTTTCTACTTGGATTCTCACTATGCTATTACAGGGAGAGTACGGATGAGAATGAACGTTCTCTCGGGGCGTCAGTAATGCGCGGGTGCCCACTCATGAGCTCGTGTGCAAAAGTCGTGTGCACAAGTCGTGCGCAAATCTATTGTTCTTTCAAAGAACTTAATGGAAGCTGACAAAGCTTAATGACGCACGATTCTTCTTAGGAACGGCTTGTGTCACTTAGTGTAATTTAATATTTGTAATATCTTATTCTAGCTATCGCATCCTAACACAATCAATATCAAATATTCTTTATAAAAATAATAAGATCAAATAATAGCGCCAAGAACCTGAAGGAGCTAGAAAATTTAAAACATTACAAACCCATGTGAAACCGTAAAACGTAGAGCTAGGTTCGCCCCGATGATAAAACGTAATTAACATTATAAACCCATGTGGAACCGTAAAACGTAAACCTAGGTTCGCCCCGATATGATATAACATGGTAAAATGTAAAGAATAAAGAAAAAAAAACTTGGCGCTGCGAAACCAAATCTTTAAAATCGAAAAAAAAAAAAAAAATTTGGCTCTACGAAACTAAATCTTTAAAATAAAATAAAAAACAAAATAAAAATATTGAATAGAAAATGTAAAAAAAAAAAAATAAAAGTAAAGATATCTAATAAAAAATATTGAAACTAAGCAATGCAACAAATTTTTCCCGTCCTTAAAAAAAAGATGGAAAAAAGGTGAGAGAGAAAAAACAAGAAGGGTGATGACATAAAAAATATGTTTAATATAAAATAAAAATATATTGAAAATGCGCAATACAGCAAATTTTTTGCCGTCCCACTTTTACAGACTGCGGACTGTCGGATGTATTACAAATCTTAATATACATCCGGTGTGGTTACAAAAATCTGATGCATAGCACATCGTAAAAAGCAAAAAATTATAATTTGAGATTTTAAAGATTGTTTTTTTCGATTTTAAAGATTTGGTTTCGCAGCGCCAAGTTTTTTTTTCTTTATTCTTTACATTTTACCATGTTATATCATATCGGGGCAAACCTAGGTTTACGTTTTACGGTTCCTCATGGGTTTATAATGTTAATTACGTTTTATCATCGGGGCGAACCTAGGTCTACGTGTGTACGGTTCTACATGGGTTTATAACGTTTAAAATTTTCTAGCTCCTTTAGGTTCTTGGCGCTATTATTTGATCTCATTATTTTTATAAAGAATATTTGATATTGATTGATGAAAGTCTTTTTTTGGGGGAGTCTTGATTTTGCTTAAATATAATTTTCTAGTTTCTTTAGGTTCTTGGCGCAATTATTTGATCTCATTATTTTTATAGAGAGTATTTGATATTGTTACGCCCGGTACACGGAGCAGCGTGAAGCTGCCGGCTCGCTCCGAAGTCTCGGTTCCCCGTTGCCAGGGGAACGAGGATTGATTATTTACGAAATGACAGTTCTGCCCGTGCCTTGAATCGGTGCAGTCGTTGTATCTTGCATGCTTTAATTAAACTGTTTACGTTCCTTTTTATAAATCGTTTCTTTCTTTCGCGGAGCTCCGGCGCCGCGGGTTAGTGTGTGTGAGTGTGTGAGAGACGCGAACGCGGAAACGTTCGCCGACCCGTTCCCGGCGTAACATTTTGGGGGCTCGTCCGGGATGGCACGCATGCGGCGAAGAGGAGGCGATCCCGTCAGGAGGATCCTGCTTCGTCTAAGGCGGCGGCGTTCGAGTCGCTTCGCCAGGAGATGCGTCAGCTGCGGGTCGAGCAGGAACAGAGGGAGGAGAGTCTGCGAGCTGAGATTCGTCTGCGTGATGATGCGATCACGAGGATGCAGAGCCGAATATTGCAGCTAAGTCCCTCCAATAATTTTTCGCGCGTCTCCGGTGTTCTTCCGGCGGAGGAGGGCGCGAGTTTTGTTCCGGATGTCCCTCCGGTCGAGGGTGACGCGCGTTCCGTGTCCGGGTTGAATCTAAAGCTAGATACATATGACGGTTCCGTTCCGTTGCGGGAGTTCTTTTCCCAATTTGATTTAATCGCTCGGGCGAAGCAGTGGGGACAGGAGGCGAGAACTGTTGCCCTTGTTTCTTGTCTTCGGGGTAGAGCGCGTTCGGTTCTCTGTTCTTTTCAAAATTCCGAGGGCATGGGTTACGCGGAACTAAGAGCAAAGCTCGAGTTATGTTTCGGGGAGCCGCGGTCTTCTCAGAATTATTATTCGCTTTTTACAAATCGGAAACAGAAGGAGGGGGAAGATTTTGCTTCTTTTGGGACGGAATTAGAGCGGTTGTCTCAATTAGCTTATCCTGAATGTCCCTATGAGGTACGGGACAAGATCGCTTGTGCTCAATTTATTTCTGCGTTGTTAGATGGTAAGGTTAAGAGAACGTTGCAGTTAGAAGGAATTTCTTCACTTAAGAAGGCGATTGAGAGATCGAAAGTGATCGGGACGATTTTCGGGGAATCTTTTGATAGGAGAGTGTTAGGTTTTCAGGGACGCGCGAGTTCTTTTAGAAATTTTAATTCTTTTCGTTCGGAAAAGTCCAGGGGGGACGTTAAGGAAAACGAAGGAAAGGGGGAAAATTCAGTAAATTCTAGGAAGTATAAAGGGAGTAAGTTTTCTCGGGAGACGAAGGGGGGGGCTCGAGGAGAGTGTTGGCTTTGCGGGAAGCCAGGACACTTCCAAAATCAGTGCCCTACCCGTAAGGGAAACTCGGAATAGTCGACCTCTTCGGGGGGGGGTCGGCTAAAGTAAAGGGGGCCCCGAGAGAGTTATTTTCCAGAAGAATCGGCTATTCTTCACGTGATTTTTGTTTTGCAGGAAAAATTAATGGTAAGGAATGTAATTTCAGGGTTGACACGGGCTCTGATATTACTATTTTGAGTTCTAGAGGTTTTTCGGAAAGGGGAATTTAGTTTTGCAATCGCTTAGAGGGGGGCTAAGATTTCGATATCCTACAGGGGAGGATGTTTCCATTAGAGGAGAAGCTAAAGTTTTTATGGAGGTAGGAAAGTTTGCGCTTGAAATGAGCATGTTTGTAGCAGAGATTTCGGATGATTGCCTTCTTAGAGCGGATTTTCTGAGGAAGGTTGGTTTTTCTAAAATTTTTGACGAAGCTTTTGGTTCTTGTCGGAATTCTTTGAGGGTGGCCAGAGTCGAACAGACTTCCGGGGTGAATTCTTCTTTTCCTCAGAAACTTTTTGAAGAAAGCTTGAAGGAATTAAATGATGAGCAGAAGAATGTAGCTTCTTTATTCTTTAAAGAATTTCAGGGGACATTTTCGGAGGAAATTGTTGCAGGGAATTGCGAGTTAGTGAGACATAAGATTGATGTAGCGGACGCTCTTCCGATTAGACAGGTTCCTCGTCGGATTCCTTTTTGAATGAGGGATGAGGTTGATGGGATTATCGAAGACATGAAGAACCGTGGGGTAATTGAGGAGTCGCGAAGTCCTTGGGTTTCTCCAGCAGTTTTAGTTAAAAAGAAGGATGGAACAATTAGATTCTGCGTCGATTATAGGAAAGTTAATGCGGTTACGGTTAAAGATTCTTTTCCTCTGCCGAGGATAGATGATATTTTAGATCGTTTGGCTGGGAATTCCTGGTTTGCTACTCTTGATCTTAAGAGTGGGTATTGGCAAATCAGGATGGATCCAAGGGACAAGGAGAAAACAGCTTTTTCCATAGGAAAAGGACTTTGGCAATTCACTGTCATGCCTTTTGGTCTCACGAATGCTCCGGCAACTTTTGAACGATTTATGGAAAGGGTTTTAGAAGGGCTTCTTTCTAAGAGTTGTTTTGTGTATTTGGATGATGTGATAGTTTTTGGAAGAAGTTTCGAAGGACTTATGGAGAATCTTAATGAGGTGTTTCTTCGTTTAAGAAAATTTAATTTAAAAATTAATCCAGGGAAGTGTGTTCTTTTCAGTAGGAAAGTTAAATACTTAGGTCACGTGGTTTCTTCTGAAGGGGTAGCTACTGATCAGGAGAAAGTAGCAGCAGTAATAGATTGGCCAGTTCCTCATACGAAGAAGCAATTGAGAAGCTTCTTAGGTTTTTGCTCGTATTATAGGAGATTTGTGAAAGGTTTTTCTTCGATAGCGAAGCCACTTCATTATTTGACGGGAAATTTGGTGAAATTTTCTTGGACGGATGATTGTCAAAAGGCTTTTGAATCCTTGAAGCGGGCCTTAACTTCTCCTTCAGTGTTAGCGATCCCGAAGGAGGAAGGTCAGTTTATTTTAGATACTGACGCTTCTGGAATAGGAATCGGGGCTGTTCTTTCACAGAAGCAAGGGGATGAGGAGAAAGTTATAGCGTATTTCAGTCGGGTTTTATCAAAGTCTGAAAGGAATTATTGTGTTACTCGACGCGAGCTTTTAGCCATTGTTGATGCAGTCAAATCTTTTCGTCATTTTCTTTTAGGAGGGAAATTTTTAATTCGCACGGATCATATTTCTTTAAGGTGGCTCTTGTCTTTTAAGGAACTCGAGGGTCAGTTAGCTCGCTGGGTAGAAAGATTACAACAATTTCAGTTTGAAATTGCTTACAGGAAGGGGACTTCTCACGGGAATGCCGATGGTTTATCGAGACGGCTTTGTGAAGCGGAAAACTGTCGATATTGTTTTAAGGTTGAGCAAAAAAGTCTTTCCGAGGGAGGTGAGACTGTGGCTTGAATAGTCTTCCAAGTAAAAGAGTTAGATCTTTGGAAAAAGGATCAGCGGGAAGATCCGAGTCTTAATGTTTTAATACAGGCGAAGAAGTCTGGGGAACGTCTTTCCCGTTCGGGATTTTCTTCTTCAGATACAACGGGAAGAGTTCTTAATTCATATTGAGATTCCCTCGTTTTAGAGAACGGAGTTCTTTATAAGAAGTGGATAGCTCCGAATTTGAGGAAGGTGCTGTTTCAGTTAGTGGTTCCTCGTAAACGGATTAAGGAGGTTCTGGCTGATGCCCATGATTCTCCTTCGGTTGGGCACTTTGGAATCAATAAGACTTTAGATGGAATTTGGAAGCGTTTTTATTGGGTTTCTTGTAAACAAGATGTAGAAGATTGGTGTCGTTCGTGTTCGGTTTGTTGTTCAAAGAAGGGACCTTCCGGCAAAGAAAAATCTCCTTTGCAAATTTACAATGTTGGATCTCCGTTTCAGAGATTACAGATGGACGTTCTTGGTCCTTTTCCTATATCTTCTTTTGAGAATAGGTTTCTTTTGGTAATTGTTGATTGTTTTTCTAAATGGGTGGAAGCATTTCCGGTGAGGAATATTAGGGCAAGAACGTTAGCTGAGGTTTTTGTTAGAGAAATTATTTCGAGATTTGGAGTTCCTGAGGAAATACATACGGATCAGGGACGAAATTTTGAGTCCGGTCTTTTGAAAGAGTTGTTGAATCTTTTGGGAGTTAGGAAAACTAGGACTACTGCTTTACATCCACAATCGGATGGGCAGGTGGAGCGACAGCATCGTACAGTTTTGGAATATTTTTCAAAATTTGTTTCGGAAAATCAAAAAAATTGGGATCGTTGGATTTCAATGTTTTTGTTAGCTTATAGGTCTTCGAAGCATGAGGTTACTGAGGTTTCTCCGGCGGAGCTTTGTTTTGGCAGGGATTTAAGGTTACCGTTAGATTTGACGCGGGGAATGCCTCCTCAATCTTCTCAGTTTTCAGCTTTTCAAGGAGAATTTGTTAGGGGTTTAAGACAAAGGCTTGATGAAATCCATTCTCAAGTCAGGAGGAAGATGGCGGTTAAGTCCTCTCGTGTTAAGGCATTTTATGACAAGAATGTTAGGGATATTTTATTCCGAGAGGGACAGAAGGTTTGGTTTTTTAATCCTTGTAGAGTTAGAGGTAAGGCTCCTAAATTACAAAGTAATTGGGAAGGACCTTACTTGATTTTGAAGAAGTTAGGGGAGGTGGTGTTCTGTATTCAGAAGTCGCCTAAGCATAGGAAAAAAGTCGTTCATGCGGATAGGTTGGCTCCGTATTTTGAAAGGAAAAATTAAGTGGATTTTGGGGGCCGTGTTTTTTTTTTTTTTTTGGGGGGGAAAAATTGATTTTTTAGATACTGCTTTTCTTCTTTTTCTCTTTTGAGGAGGAGTTTAACTAGACGGGGAGGAAGGAGAATTTTCTTCAGGAGAGACGTGTTCCGCCCCATTTCGAGATGAAGGAAGACTTTTCGTTAAGAAGACTGTTCTTCCCATGGTTTTTGATCTGTGGTTTTCTATGGGACGAAGGGCTAATGCCGGAACAGAAACTTGGGGAGACCTTGAGTCGGAGGGTCCACAGAAAGTTTTGCCCCCCTCCCTTGTTTGAAGATTTTAATTTTGAGAAGAGGAGCAGCGGAAGCGAGCTGAAAGCCAAGGACAAAAATATCTTCGCGCTGAGGGAGATTCTTCGCGTCGTTTCGTGGTGTTCGAAAACTTGAACAGGAGTCCAAGATGGAACAGGAAGCCACGGAGGCCCCCCCTGATTGTCGGGGCGACAATCTGGAGGACAGGGGGGGGGGGCAGTGTTACGCCCGGTATACGGAGCAGCATGAAGCTGCCGGCTCGCTCCGAGGTTTTGGTTCCCCGTTGCTAGGGGAACGAAGACTATTTATTATGGTTAAGAAATGACAGTTCTGCCCGTGACTTAATTCGGTGCGGATGTCTCTGTATTTGGTTAAGTCTGATTAAACCTTTATCGTTCCTTTTTCTAAACCGTCTCTTTTCTTTCGCGGAGTCCGAGTGCCGCGGGTGAGAGAGTGCGAGAAGAGTGAGTGTGAAGCGCGAACGCGGAGACGTTCGCTGACCCCGTTCCCGGCGTAACAATATTATATAATAAAATGGATAAATTTTAAAGACTCACGGTCCGTTGCAGCTTTTCGTAATAATATCTTCTCACGAAAAATAGAGAACTATTATAACAAACTACTGACAAATTTAACTAACAGTTGTAAGCAAGTTGCCAACATATACTGTTTCAGAATATATACAAATGTCTTACTATTCATAATGTTTTTGGTTCGATATTTATCGTTCGCGTCCCGAAGCGCTCGATGTTAAATAAACATAACAAATTCGCGCTATACGCGTTTCCGTGGTATACGTTCATAAGACTTTTAGAAGGCAGAGGAAGATGACGAGTAACGATTCGCCTCGTAAGTATAACATATTTTTGTATATTTTTATTCTTTTGTAAAAACTTACAACGTAAAATTAATAACAATTTTTATTTTTTAGAACAAATGGACGAATTAAAACGGCTGGAAGCGTTAGAAGAAAAGATGGCTGCTATAATATATTTACAGCAGCAGTTGCAATTGCAGCTACAACAGCAGCAGCAGCAATTGCAACAAATTTTTCAGCAGCCACAGCAGCAGTCGAAGCCGCAAGAGCAACAGCAGCAACAACAGCAGCAGCAGCAAAAGCAGCAGCCGCAGCCGCAGCCGCAGCCGCAGCCGCAGCCGCAGCCGTAGCAGCCGCAGCCGCAACCGCAGCAGCCGCAGCCGCAGCCGCAGCTAATAAATCAAAGTATTTATATTTATATTAAATATTTATATTCATATACACATATTGAGTACTAATTTTATATTTATACTTTGTAGAAAAAAAACGAAGAGGATACGCGGCCGGTAGATCACGCGGTGGCGGTGGAAGAGGCCGTGGTCGCGGTGGAAGAGGCCGTGGATATCAAGAATGGCAACGAGGCTGTGGCCGGCCATTACAAATTGTGTATAATTTTAAAAATTGAAAAAATAAAAAAAAATTAAAAATTATTTGTTTTTTTTTTTTTAATTTAAATTAAAATATTGTTACGTCCTATAAACTCCACATCTCCTTTTTTCAGACACATGGTTGATAAAGTAGATAATGAAAGTACACCGAATGTAATGGTATCAAAGGAGAGGGTTCTAAGCTTCCAGAAAAATAATTTTTACTGACAGAATATCCTGAATCGCCAGATGTATAAAATAAAAGAAGGAACCTGAAACAATTGTGCAACAGATGTTGAATATAAAAATTGAAACGAAAGGATTTGTCAAAATATACATAAAACATTAATAGCTCGGAAAGATTTGGAATGTCTTAAACTAACAACAAATGTCTAGCGGTAGACAAAGGAAATTCTGGAAAAAAAACAATTCTTTAAAATCAAAATTTCGCCGTGGATCCTAGGGATTAGAAAAACAAGAGGCAAAACGCCTGCGATAATAAAAATAGGATACGCGACCGGAAACTATAAAAATTCAGGCAGCAATTGCACGCTGTCGATAAAAAGGGTTACCTAAGCATTTTCGAATCTGCTATCTGGAAGCTTGGAAGGGCTGAAGCCATGTGGAGGGGAGCCTATAAACATTTTCTCCTGGACCAATAGATATCGGGAACTCCTCACCAAAAATTAGAAACTAAGGGCGAAAACTTAGAAAATTAAGAAAACTGAGAGAAGGGCGACCAATAATTGCGAAGACGGAAAAGTGGAGGAATAAGCCTAACGAATAGAATTCAAATTTTGGATAAGACTGAGAATCTGGCGCTGGTCCTCCCCTTTTCCGAGCTTATAAAACCGAGCGCTTCGACGGCGCTCGCTCTCGTTCTGTTTTAGAATCTGATTAGCTCAGCTAAGTTACTCTCATAATTTTTAAGAAAAGTGTTTATGTGATTATCTTGTGTGGGCGAAATAAAAGGAACCTCTCAAGGAATCATCCGAGAGAACTTGAAGTCATCAAGTAGTAAGTGTCATCAATTATTTTATTCTCATCTTTCCTTTAATTTTGAAACGGTTCCATTAAAATAGTTTTTATTTAATTCATATACATATATATATATAAATGAAAATCGAAAGAATGGTCAGGGTGCCGTTCATACTTTATAATTTCGCTATCTCTCTCTTGAATCCTCCCATTTTCTCCAGTAGCTCGACCCGTCTAGTGGGCTTCCTTTTGTCGGGGGTTGCGATACGCCGCCAATAAATGGTGACTATCAAAACCTTGACTTGAGTAAAGCCCCATTCGGCTAGAGGAACTCTGAGAAACTTTAAAGTGACAACGGAGAGATCTGAAAGAAAGTATGAGACGTGATGCCCTGGCATTTTTTCCTCTCAATAATTCATTTATTAATTTAATTTATTAAAATGTTATCCTTTTAGTGGAATCGTCGAATATTAGAACCATTAAGAAAAGTCGGGCTCGCCGTAATCGGCAATTACGGAATCTGAGGAGCCTAGTCCAAAGTTTTTTCGTCCAGTACTTGTTCGCGGCGGCGCCAGGGGAAATAAAAACCGACCCTTCCCGAAGAAGAGGAGAGAGGTCGTGGTCGCCTCAACCTCCAGCTCCCCCGAACTCACCGGCTCCCGAAGAGGTTCCCCAGAACGCTAATATATCCAAGGAACTGCCCCATTTTTCGAGTCCGCCGCGCATTAATGACCACGCGACCGAATCCGAGCCTGACTCGGAGGAGTTCCGCCCTACGACTCCTTCCTATTCTCCGGACATTTCTATTCACTCTCCAGGAGCTGCACCTAGAGCATGCTCCTCGCCTATCTCGTCCCTAATACCTTATCCTGGGGAGGCAGAGGAGATCGGCTCCTTCGCTGAAGACGATACTGTCTTCTGGCAAGAGTCTGACGGCCCGGAGCCTTCCCTTTCCCCCGCCCCGAGTGTGGAGTTCCTCGGTGAGCAAGAGGAACCTAGAGTGATCGTAGATCCTCTCCTCGAGCTCCTCCGGAAGACTTGCTCTCCGTGGACGGATCTTGTCCCCGAAAGGGCCTTCACTATAGGCCCTGATTCCTTTGATCCTGAGGAGATCAGGAGAGAGGCCAGTAGGGCATCTTCTGACCAGAACATCCTCATTTACTATTCCGGGGTGGAACACCCTTTCCTGGCTCCGATCAGGCTAATTGATCGAGTATTCTCGAGATCGTCGGCTAAGTTCTCGGAGATTATTGAAATCGATCTCGACTAATATACTAAAGTTCTTTGTAAATTATTTTTATTATGTCCCGCGTAGTCTTAATCAAGAAAAATGTTCTCTTTATTTTTTTAATTAGTTAGTAATTTCTGTTTTCTTATTATTATTATTATTTTAATTACATTTCACTATTTCCATTTTTGCATCTGTTAGAAAAAATAAATGTTAAACTAAATATTGCAAAAATCAGAGTTCTGCATTTTTTTAATAACCTTTGAGATCCATTTGTTGCGAAATCACTTCCGATTCTTTCCCTGGGAACAAGAAGTAAAATTCTTTCCCTCAAAAGGACAAAAATCGCGCTAACTCGAACCTTTTGTCACTCAAATCTATTCCTAGCGCTCTATACGCGTGGCGTTGCGTCGCACGCGTCACTCAAGAATTGGTAGTTGAGTCTCTCTCTCTCTCTCTACCCTTTACCTGCTCTTAAACCATTTCCTTAATCACCGAGAAGCGGTAATCCTTCTATTAGAAATATTTCCAAACCTGACGTAACATACTACCGATTTTTGGGGGCTCGTCCGGGATAGTGAGCGTGGTTTTTTGCAGATGGAGACCAGAGCAAAATCCGATAAAGAAGAAGTAGATAAAAACTATAAAGCTGCGGTAGAACAATCGTCTAAACCAAAACAGACACAAACTTAGATACACACCTCGACACCTACTGTGTCTAAAAATCCACAACCTAAACAACCTACTCCTTTACAAACCATCACTGAACGCGTATCTACTCCTTTGCCTGATATATCCGAGGTAACGGAGGGATCCACAATTAAATTAGACGATACCCGAATACCCCTGGCGCTAAAGCGATTACAAACGTCTTATAGTAAAATCGAACCTGTAGTAGAACCTAAGAAAATGGCGAATACAAATCCGTTCGCCACATTAAAATACGCGGTAGAGGCGGTTCCCTTCTTTGATGGCAAAAACATCTCCATAAATTATTTTGTGGAAGGATGTGAGGAGGCAAAGAATATGTTGCCTCTCGAAGCCGAGGAACAATTCGCGAAAGTAATTAGAACGCGGTGTTGTAACCCGACAGCGCACGCTGGTCATTGACCACCACGCGCGACACATTTTTACACACAACTCAGCAGATTACCAAACTGTTGGAATCTGCTGAGCTCAAGAATCCGTCTTGTCAGCCTTTCGACATCACGCGCTATCAGCAGAAGGCAGTAGGGTACGCGGCCACTTCCTTCTGCTATTTCGCTGACAAGACCAAAAATAATAATATATAATGCACGAGCTCCGAAGCTTGTGCAAGTCAGTTCGGGAGTTCGAGGTAGCGACTCGTAACTCCATCACCAAAACATTAAGAAGAAATAAATCCATTACTATACTTTGTACAACTAAGTATATATTTATTCACACCACCGTACACCGACTACACTGAAAAGTGTAATATTCGGAGGACGGACCCCATGCACCGCTCGGGTGCAACAAATTGGTGGCAACAGTGGGATCCGCCCCCCGAAGAAAAAGCGAAGAAAATTTTTTTTTCTTTTCGCCCTTACACCGCCCGGTGTTGCTGGTAGTACACGGCTGAAACAGAAAAAATAAAACAAGGTGAGGACAACGTCAACGAAAAAGACAGCCAAGCAGCTCACGTTACGGTACCCGCCAAATATACAAGCATAAGCGAAAGGAAAGAACCAGCAGAAGACAGCATGCGTTCCACCCTACTACTGTAAGTTAACGACTAAATCTTTCTTACAACAAATCAAACGACTGACTTCCTGCCTTGGCAGACGCTATAAACAAATACGACCGCAAAATTCGCAGAGACGAAAGACCGACAAAGTAAAATGTCGCGAAAGCACGCTGCAAAACCTACTGCCACATGGCATACTGACGTTTTTAATGATTCGAGTGACGAATTTGACGACGATCCGACAGCAACGTACAAAAACGTTGAGAGACCCTACAGACAAACACGCACCTCCACACAAACGACTATCCGCACAGCCAACGGAAAAAATTTCATGTTGACAATCACTGACAAAGGACATGACACGGAAAATCCCGGACCTTCGGAAAGTGAAAATCCGCCTAAAGAAAGTACAGAGGAAGAAGAACGATCCAAGCACGCTCATTTCTCTCCTATTACGAACTCGAAACCCGAGATCTCACAAAACGACACCACCCTCATGCTACTAGAAGCAATGCAAGAAATAAACAAAAGGATGGATCGAATGGAAGCCGGGCTTAACGCGGTAAAACCCGAGTTACAGCTCACGCGAATGATAGACTAAATACCAGAAGAGGAAGACGACGAGGACGCAAGACTTACACTCGATCAGTCGGAAGAATTCATATCATTAAAAGAGGCAGTTAAGATAATCCCGACTTTTTACGGAGACGCAAGAGAGGTCCGTGATTTCACACGATCCTGCGAATTCGCCGCGCGTAGAATTAAACCAACGCAAGTAAAGTTATTACTAGCCGAGGTATTATATACAAAATTAAGGGGACGCGCACTAATGCGATTCGAAACAAAGAAAATAACTAATTTCCGGCAATTTATAAAGGCCGTAGAAGAAGCATATTTACAAAAGGAAGGAGTCGTACACCTACAAACCGACTTCCTTAAATTAAAACAGCGAGCAGGCGAAAGCGCTCAAGCATTCGGAGCAAGAGCAGACCGACTAAGGGCGGATCTATACGACGCATTGAGTGACGATGCCAAATACTCGCACGAACAAAAATTAGGTATTTGGAACTCCCTACAAAAACAAGTACTGGTCGTATATCAAAACGGACTGCACAAGCATCTCCAAATGATAATACGTTCCCGCAATTACACGACCCTCCCTGAGGCAGTCGCAGGAGCCACAATTGAAGAACGGCAACAAGGAACCCCCGCGCGGGTTTACACAGAAAACGGGAAAACATACCCGCCAGTAATTGCACGGAGTAGCATAAATTGTCAAAAATGCGGAAAACAAGAGCATACGGGAAACGACTGTAAAAATAGCCGTCACGCTAAACGATTCTCGTTGCCACGAGCCGACGCAAACGAAAAGGTAAATGCAACCTCGAAGTATTGCACGCATTGCAATATCAACGGGCATATACGCGAAGAGTGCTGGAAGATCTACGGGCGACCAACAACCTCGCGTAACCCGACCCGCGCCACGCGCGACGCATCAAATAACCGCAGAAAACGCGAGGTGAATACCACGACACGAGCGTATGCACAAGACGCCGATAGCAGCGACGAAGAGACACTCGCCGACGTGGGCCACGCAAACGGTAAGAAGGCATCAAATATCACAAATGATGACACAAGAAAAGGCACGCGGGCTAAAATTAATCACCCTGCTAGTAAAAGAAGCGAAACAAGGGAAAATAACCTTCCTGTTAGACTCAGGCGCAACGATAACTATAATAAAAGTGGGAAAATTGAAGGGAAGCACTCCCCTAAATGTCCACAAATTAACATTAACAGGCGTAACCGGGCATAAAGCAATTACTCTTGGACGAATTAAAGCCACAATTAACTTAGGCCGGACAGAGATAATACATAAAGCACACATAATAAAAGATAATTTCCCCGTAGACTATGAGGGAATACTAGGGATGGACTTCCTGGAAAAACAAGGAGCAGTATGTGATTTAAAAAGAAGCACCCTTACAATGGGTAACACCATATTTAAATTAATGCCGTACGAACAGATCCTTCTACCGCCTCGCAGCGAGACAATCTGCCGAGCCATCACCAATACAGATCACATCGGGATCATTCAGGCGAGAGTATGCAAACCCGGAGTATTCATGGGAAGCTGCCTGGTTGAACCCATAAATAATATTTGTCCGGTAAGTATATTAAATACTTCGGACAACGAAATTGTCTTTAGCACGCCAAACGTCGATATAAAAAGAATTAAAACCGCTGACGCAGAAGAAATACTCGTGTTGCGCGGAACGCGTGACTCGGAGCCCGTACAGTCACGACAAAAAAGATTGAGAGACACCTTACGCACCAAACATTTAAACGAGGAAGAAAAGAAGTCTCTATTAGAAATGTGTGACAACTTTTGTGACACATTCTACTTAGACGGAGATACCTTAACATGTACGAAAGCGGTAGCACATGAAATCTCCATGGACGAAAAAGCTAAACCAATAAATAGTAGACCATACAGACTGCCTGAACGACATAAAACGGAGGTAAACAATCAAATACAAAAAATGTTACAAGAAAAAATAATACGAGAGAGTACCAGCCAATGGAATGCACCCATTCTGGTAGTACCGAAAAAAGCGGACGAAAACGGAAATCCCAGAGTTCGAATTGTGGTGAACTTTCGAAAATTAAATGAGATCACAATTGGAGACTCATTTCCGATTCCTAACATCACAGACATACTAGATCAACTAGGACAAGCAAAGTACTTTTCCACGTTAGATTTAGCATCGGGATATCATCAGATCCCGATGCACGAAAAGGACCGGAATAAAACCGCCTTCTCAATGACTCTGGGACATTACGAATTTAATCGTATGCCGTTCGGACTAAAAAATGCACCAGCCACATTTCAACGGCTGATGAATACAGTCTTATCCGGTTTACAAGGCATCAAGTGTCTGGTATACCTTGATGATATAGTAATATACGGCCCTACTCTCCACGAGCATAATGAACGACTAAAAGAAGTTTTTAAAAGGCTAAGAGAACACAATCTAAAATTACAACCGGGGAAATGCGAATTTCTACGGAAAGAAGTCCTGTACTTGGGACATATAATAGCAGAAGACGGAATACGGCCAGACCCGTCTAAAATATCCGTCGTAAGAAATTATCCGACTCCGAAAAGAATCAAGGATATTCAATCTTTTATCGGATTGTCCGGATACTATAGAAAATTCATCGCTAACTTCTCAAAAATAGCAAAACCATTAACAAATCTAACTAGAAAAGGCCAAGAATTTAAGTGGGAGATAGAGCAACAGCAAGCATTTGAAATGCTCAAGGAAAAATTAACTACCGCACCGGTATTAAATTACCCAGATTTTGCGAAAAAATTTCTAATCACAACGGACGCCTCCGACCAAGCAATCGGAGCCATACTTTCGCAAGGTGAAATCGGAGAAGACAGGCCGATCTCGTATGCAAGCCGCATATTGAATAAAGCAGAGAAAAATTACACAACAACCGAAAAAGAATTAATAGCCATAGTCTGGGCCGTAAAACATTTCAGGCCATATATCTATGGAACAAAATTCACCATCATTACGGATCATAAACCACTAACCTGGCTGTTTAATGTAAATGACCCAGGGTCGCGATTAATCCGATGGCGATTAAAACTAGAAGAATATACATACGAAATTCTACACAAGGCAGGAAAGAAAAATACGAACGCAGACGCGCTCAGTAGAAACCCGCCGATCGAAAAAACTGTCAGCATAAATACGACCGCTGAAACGCGAAACTATACGACAGAAGAAAAAGAAAAAATTCTAAAAGAATATCACGACTCTCCACTGGGAGGACACCAGGGAGTATCACGAACAATAAATCGATTGAGATTAAAACATAACTGGCACTGACTAACAAAAGATGTCGAGAAATATATAAAGAAATGTGAAACATGCCAGAAAAATAAATTAAGTAGGCAAACAAAAATGCCACTAACGATCACGGATACGCCTAAACGACCTTTTGAAAAATGCGCCCTGAATATTGTAGGGCCACTTCCCGTGTCAAATAAAGGGAACAAATATATATTAACGTTCCAAGACGCCTTGACGAAATTTAGTAAGGCGATTCCAATTACAAACCAAGAAGCGCTGACAGTGGCAAAAGCATTTATAACGAAAATCGTATTCGAGCATGGAATACCGGAGAAAATACTCACGGATCAAGGAACGAATTTTACAAGCGAAATGTTTAAACAAACCTGCAAGTTACTAAAAATTGAAAAAATACAAACAACCGCCTACCACCCTGAAACAAATGGCGCATTGGAAAGATCGCACAGAACACTCGCCGAGTATCTAAGACATTATCTAAACGAGGAACAAACAGATTGGGACGAATAGTTACCGTATGCTATGTTCACGTATAATACCACGCCACACACAGCTACGGGTTTCACACCATTCGAGCTCATCTATGGACACCAAGCTTTGCTGCCTACAGCAGTGTCAGGCACACCAAAGCAAACATATTCGTACGGAGATTACGTACAAGAACTCCGAGAACGACTACGAGCATCAAATTTCTTAGCGCGAGAACACGCTAAGGACGAAAAATTAAAAGCAAAAATAAACTTCGACACACGAACAAACCCTAAATCATTCAAAGTCGGAGATTCCGTACTATTACACGACGAAGCAGTACGGCGAGGGCGATCAAAGAAACTCGACGCGCAATGGGTGGGACCGTATGTAATAATAGAGAAACACGGCGAAATAAATTATACGATAAAAAAGGGAAGAAAAACCGTTCGCGTTCACGCTAACCGGTTAAAACTATTTATCGAACATTAAAAGAAAAAAGAAGATGGTGAGTCGGTAAAACAGAGAGAGAGAGAAGAAGCAAAAGAAGAATCATGCCACAGAGCAAACAGAAAATTGATACCCAGGAGCATTGGATGAGGGGACTGGACGACGGATCAACAGCACGAAGGAACAGAGTTCAAAGCCCAAAAGCGGCAAGTAAAAAATAACTCACCAGACTGCAGGACATCAACGGTGCGAGAGCCATCCTCGGCGAGCCACACACACAAGTCCCGGTCCTCCACCCGGGTGATGATCTCCCGCAGACTATAAGGGGGCGCCGGCAATGACCCTGGGTCCGGGGCCGCGGACACCCCCGAACGGTAAGCCACCAAAGAATACGGTGGCGGCGGCGATTCGGGAGGCGGCGACCGATAAGGAGGATCCAGGGCCGGAGGATCAGTATCCGGCGTCCTCGGCTCCACAGGTGATGACATCCGCGAAGATGCCTCCGATGGCAGGGGGCTTGATGGATCCTCCGGGGGGAAAGGGGGGAGATGAGAAAACTCAGGTATCTCCTCCACCACAATCCCCCCGGTAATAAGCCCTACAGACCATCGGAGGAAATCCACCGATGGACGGCATGTACAACGGGGGCGGCAGCCCCACGGGTGCCCCCCCGGTCGAAGTCGACGGGCCTGCCGAGTGCTCCGGCACCGTTGTCGCCGTTGAACTAGGCGACAAGGCAACCACGGAGCACTCCTCGCAATACCGAGGAGCATAAGTGCTCCGGCACCGCGGGCAAAAATGCAGGCAAGCCCGCGACATAGTATGCCCCAAACACAGAGGGGCAAATTGGGGCTCGTCGCACCGGTAACATCCAGAAGACACATTCTCACTCACTGGAAACAAAAGGAAAGTTATAAAAAACCGACCACCACGCATCACATATATGTATATATAAAAAAAAAAAAAAAAAAAAAAAACAAACACATTAAATAAAAAACAAAATTTTTACTTTTTTTGATAAAAGAAAAGAACACGGACTCATTAACGATACACTGCTCAAGACAGACTAAAGAGTTTCTGAAAAGGTAGCAGTAAAGGAAAGAAGAACTTGAGCCGTGCAAAAAAATAAAAAGTTTAGATAAGTGAAATTTTAATCGTAATATGCACTCACCTCATCAAAAAAGACGTTCCCACTATAGACGTTGGACACCACGACACTGACAGACACTCCCACTTAAAAATATAAAATCAAAACTAACACACAGTAAAAAAGGCTACTCATTTTTCAGACTTGCGTTCACGGTAACGCAAGCCAGGAATTCAGGAGAGAACACGGATACACACACACCACCGTATTCTCTCGCCCGGTTTACACACACCCCCGGATTATATTATGAGAGCCAGGGATTTCTGCAAATAGCTACGTCTACATGGAAGTTCGTAATTATGACAGATGTCTCAACTATCGAAGAGCGATACAAGAAAATACAAAATTACACGGAAAAAGCAGAAAAACTCTGCAATTACTTCCATGAGGCACATGAAGAAAACATAGGTGGCAAGTGCAACGAGCTATTATATACAACGCTCGCCGAATACGACAAATTAACAACCGCAATAAACCGGCTACAAGTTATATATGGGTCCGCAACACAAAAGAGAGGTCTAATTGATTTCGTCGGGAAAGCGGGAAAAGCATTATTTGGCCTGATGGACGTTGACGACGAGAAACAAATCGCGGAACAACTAGAAATACCACACTCGCAACAACAAACGTTGCAACATATCGCAAAAAACCAGATAAAAATTCTGAACACAACGATAGGTCACATCCGAGAAACAGAAAGCAAGATGGACCAACATATTAAAAATCTAGCTAACGCGACAGCAGCAGTGAGCTGGAAACTCGACCAGATAACACGCCGACTGTACGCATTAGATTTCGTGTCTATCGTAAGAACATTGATTACAGACACATTAAATGATGTGCACGATATCACGGATTTCTTGACACATTTAAAATCCGACATGCTGAATCTGCGGCTATTTCCGTTAGAAAAAATACTAGCGGAATTAAAGAAGCCGCAGGAAAATTAAGAAGGGGAAATCACTTCCCATTTCGTATCAACGAACAAAGTTGGTACAATATCCACGAATACGCAGAGATCAGCGCGTATTACAAAGGAAATGCAATCATAACAATTATAAAATTCCCGATAGTGGGATATGAAAATTTTGAAGTAATGCGAGTCACGGCAATTCCCGTGTATAGTGGTGAAAACATATTCAACGTCATAAATAACGACAATGAAATAATCGCTTTCGACAAAGAAAATAATAACTACCTAAAATTAACCGCGACCGAGTTAGAAAAGTGCAAACGCAGCGACAAACAGTACGTGTGCACTCAGAGCCATCCGATATATCACGCAAAGGCAAATGCCCCGTGCGAAATACAAGCACTCACGAGACCGGATCGACAACCGACGCAGTGCAAAACCCGACACCTCCTATCAAGAGCGACCATATGGATCTCCCTACACGAAGCCCAATCATGGATATTCTCAACTACGGAAGAACAGGAAATCCAAATATTTTGTTTAAACCACCCTAGGAGTATTATTAACATTAAAAACACCGGTAAACTTACTATTTTCGGCGAATGTCAGGTAATAACAGCTGACATATCAATACGAACCAAAAGCGTGCATGAATCACACATCATGACACGCTTACCTGCATACAACCTGACACTCGACCGAAAAAACATTATATTAAGAAACCTCAAACTAAAGCAGAATGAGTTACAAGGCGAAACAATTATATCTAACCCGCGAGAACTACAACAATTAACGAAAATAGCCTCGACGAGTTAGACGACGAAGTAGACAAAGTAAACGAAATACCTATACATAAAATACTTGTATACTCTACCAGCGGCGGCACATTCCTCATAACAATAATCATCATTATAATTATAACCATCACAATAGTTAAAAAATGTAATAAAAATAAAACTCCTGCCATTCCGCCGCGAACGCTAAAACCAAAGGCAAAAAACTCCGCTGCGACGGAGATCGAAGAAGCATAAAAATGTATAATATAATTAAGAATTGTAAAAAGAAAAAGATTGAAGTACTCACTTTTTTTCTTTTCCCCTAGGGGGGAGGGATGTTGTAACCCGACAGCGCACGCTGGTCATTGACCACCAAGCGCGACACATTTTTTACACACAACTCAGCAGATTACCAAACTGTTGGAATCTGCTGAGCTCAAGAATCCGTCTTGTCAGCCTTTCGACATCACGCGCTATCAGCAGAAGGCAGTAGGGTACGCGGCCACTTCCTTCTGCTATTTCGCTGACAAGACCAAAAATAATAATATATAATGCACGAGCTCCGAAGCTTGTGCAAGTCAGTTCGGGAGTTCGAGGTAGCGACTTGTAACTCCATCACCGAAACATTAAGGAGAAATAAATCCATTACTATACTTTGTACAACTAAGTATATATTTATTCACACCACCGTACACCGACTACACTGAAAAGTGTAATATTCGGAGGACGGACCCCGTGCACCGCTCGGGTGCAACAATTAATTAATTTTTTTTTATTGTTAACAAGACTACAATTGGCAACAAAATAAAAATTTTTTTATTGCTAATTTATGTATTTTTTTTATTTTATAACAACCCTCGCGTAACGCACAAATAATAAGCTCGAGATACCTAAATAAAAAAAAGCGAAAAGAATTTTTTGTTTTATTGCAATTTTAAAGTAACTGTTAACGCGATAGTTACAAAATTAATTTTGAGACAAAGAGATGAGGCCAGACAGGTACATCGGCATTGACGGGAAACGGTGTATATAAACAGCCTAGCTACGCAATGCAATAACAGCGGCCGATAGACAACATAGTTTAGCGAAAAGACCGAAAAACTTACACATTACCGAGGAGGTTATTGACCGCTTCAAAATAATTCAAAACAAAGAAATTTAGCGAAATTTTTTGTCTCAGCGCCGATATTAATAGCGGAGTATCGACGTGCGAGAGTCAGGGTCGTAAAAAAAAAATACCTATCTATATTTTTAACTTATTATCCATCGCGTGCGAGAGAGAAAAAGAGAGAGAAAGAGAGAGAAAGAGAGCGCTTATATCACTCATACTACATATATAATCATTTATTCCTTATTCATTTCTGGATTTCCGCTTCCGACGTTTTTTCATTAACCATACTTTTGTCCGAGCATTTAATTAATTACGCGTTTTTTTTTTATTAACGACAAGCGAAAGACGCTTGATATAAAAACAAGTATAATGTAAACGCGCGATGACTCACAAGTTATTATTGTCTAGCGCGAGAAAATAAGATAAAAATGAACAAGCGTCGACCTAATACTAATAAGATCAAAATATATAATTAACACCTTCAGCAATCAATCCAATAAACACATCCTAACAACGACAATTAAAAACAGCGTTCAAATTTTTTTATTTCTCCTTTTTATAAAATAGTCTAATAATTAAATAAAGTATATAATTGTTAATTTTTGTATAAACATGTAAAAACATTAAAAAAATAAAAAAGTTACATAGGCCTGACTCGAACTAGCGATCCTGCGCTTACTAGACCAGAGCTGTCCGCACTGGACTACCACGCTGCTTCGAAAATAAGTCTAACTTCTCGGTACTTCAATACATTGCAAATGTTTAAACTCGATTTTCTTTTTTTATTTTAGAGAAGCGCATCAAATGGCTTTACAATATTAATGTAGGAACACCAATTTTTAAACTCTGCAAATTTGAATAAAATCAGTGTTCCGTTGAGCGCGACCTCCCCTTGTTAATAATATACAGGGTAATCAGTGGACGAAGTTGAAAATAGATAGAACTAATCGAATTAAGACGAAAAATCCTTTACCATTGGTTCATTTTGGTCTAAATTTTTTCAAACTATCCAATGGCTATTCGTTATACGTTTTGAAACTATGCGATAGCCAGCTCACGTCGCGAATTTCGCGCTTTTGCTTGGGATTTAGGAAATTGAAACGGGTTCTTTGGTCAGTCGTGCACCGTCGAAGACGCGAATAAGTACTGCGTTGATATCGTAGTATCTTATTTTTTGAAGTAATTTAGAATCTAGATGTTTAGTCGAGATTCTTCGGGCGCGTGTTTTTGCAAATGTGAGTGTACGATTAGTAGATAGTAGATTTACAAGTGTTTTGTGGGGTGTACAGCGAATTAAGAACACAGTTGTAATTAATATACCTCGCTGCACCTATACTTGGCGCGAGGCACTACCGTGCCTCTTGATAACACTGCTGGCTTAGTATAAATTATAAGCTAGAATTTAATGGTGCAATAGTGATAAGCAGTAATAAGGTATATTTTAGAATTATTTATATTTTTACATTTTTGTTGAAATTATATTTTTATTAAAATGGAAGCATCTAAAGCATGTGATGGCGCGAAAAAGAAAATAAAATCAGTTTTTTCGGACAGTTGGCTTTTTGACGATCGATTTAAATCTTGGATAGGTAGAGTTCCTGATAATAATAGTCTTTTTCATTGTTTTATATGTAATAAAAATTTTTCGTGTCATTTGTCACATGTTTCTAGGCATATGGAATCTGCATGCCATAAAAATAATATAATAAAGAATACATCAAGTAGTTCCAGTATTTCAATAGAAGATACTGATAAAAAATCTATATACAATATAAATTTTCGAAAACAATGGCTTGATATTCCAAAATTTAAGCCTTGGTTGCGTGAAGTACTTGACGATAAAAATACATATTTTTGTACTATTTGTAAGAAATCGTTTAAATATGTAACTAAAAGAAATATTTATCGGCATGCAGAATCCAAAACGCACATTGATAATTTAAAAGAGTATGAAGAAACAAACACAGAGTTATGCACAGAACATAATGAAACATTTTTATCTTTCGATGATCGAAAAAAAATAGCGGAAATTCGATATGCCGCGTTAATTGCTGACAAAAATATTTCATTTGATACTGCTGAAATAATTCTGAATTATTTTCAAGATGTAGGGAAAGATCCCGATGTCTTGAAAAGTATGAAGTTAAGCGCGGCAAAATGTTCAAATATAATTTCGAACGTTTTAGCTCCAGTCGAGACAAATCGCGTAGTAGAAACGTTACAAAATACGAAATTTACAATTTTTATAGATGAAACGTCAGATATTACAAATGAAAAATGGATGACGTTTCACGTTCGATACGTTGATCCAGAAACATTAAATATTCATTTACAATTGGTAAAATTAATAAATTTAGATGCAAAAGATTGCAGTGCAAAGAAATTATTTAATGCTTTTAAAACAGAAATGTGGAAATTAAAAATTCCATTTCAAAACATTGTTGCTTTATCATGCGATAATGCAGCTGTAATGAAAGGGAAAAATTTATCATTTAAAACACAGCTTGAAAAAATAAATTCAAAAGTATTAACTCTTTCATGTCCATGTCATTCTATTGCGTTAGTTGCAAATGCTGCATGTGATAAAATACCTCATGTTTACGAGGATTTTATTAAAAAAGTGGCATATTATGTTAATAGTAGTCCTAAGCGCTCAGCAATTTTTCGTGAATTTTGCAATTGCTTTCAAGAAACGAGCCACAAACTTTTAAGATTATGTGAAACGCGATGGCTTTCTCGTCATATGTGCATTGAAAGAATTTTAGAGTCTTGGGATACTATAAAACATTTCTTGACTGACATGATTGTGAATGAGAAATCGAGTGTAGCTGAAAATTTAAAATGTACTATGCAAAGTATAGACTTAAAGGCATATTTCTTATTTTTAAAATATGTTTTACAATTTTTAATAAATTTAATATATTTTTCAAGCAGTTGAAACAAGAATACATCTCTTGCATCCAAAATTAATGCATCTTTTGATTCAACTGTGTGAAAATTTTTTAAAACAAGAGGTATTAAAAAATGTATTTAATGTTACATTTGCTTTAAATGAAAATCAAAAACCTCTTGAAAATATTACTTTAGGATCAGATTGTGAAGAATATCTAGATGATTTATCTAATAACGGACACGCGGATGAAGCAAATATAAGAAAAAATTGTTTAGAATTTTATGTTACTGCAGCGGAACAAATTTGTAAAAAATTACCAATAAATAATAAATTTTTATTTAAATTAAAAGTCTTCCAACATGCAGCGTTATTTGATGCTCACAGAGACATTACGTTTAATGACGTTTCTTTTGTTGCTGAAACCATCGGTGGTTTTGACAAGAACGGTTTGAAAAATGAATGGTCTAAAATACATTTAGATTTTACAGATGCAGAGAAACAGCATCTCGCAACATTAAACTTTGATAATATGTGGAAAGGAATTTTTAAAAGTAAAAATAACATACAGAGATATGAAAATTTAAAATCACTTATTAATACAGTTAGAACATTTCCAAATTCTAATGCCGATTCTGAAAGAGTATTTTCATTTTTAACAGATATAAAAACGAAAAAACGTAATCAACTTTTTTCGGCTAGTGTTAATGCTATTTGTGTTTTAAAATCTGCATTACAAACAAAAAAACAAAATATTTTAAATATGAGTATAGATGAGAATCACATAGCTTTAATGTCCACAGACAATTGTACGCTAAACATTGTATTAAAAAAAAAAGTACTTTAACATTGTATTCCGCATACGACAATGATGACAATGATGCTGTTGCATCTTCATCTAATAATAATGAAATAGTCACAGCTGTAATATCCACAGATCATTCGTACGCTAAACGTTAAACTAAAAAAAAAAGTAGATTAGTATTCTACTTCACGTATGACAATAATGAAGATAATACTATTGCATTTTCATGTTATATTATTTTATACCATATAAAGTGAGAAAAAATTAATAGCATATGTTTTAAAATATGTAAAAAATGCTAATTTAATTATTGTCATGAGTAGACACCATGTCTGTAAGAGACACCATGTCTGTAAGAGACACCATGTCTGTAAGAGATACCATGTCTGTAAGAGACACCATGTCTGTAAGAGACACCATGTCTGAAAAAGACACCATGTCTGTAAGAGACACTATATTTTTGGGTTTCAAAGGGTAGTAAAAGCATAATACACGACTTTTGTTGTTTTTGAGAAGACATTACTATTGTTATATAAAAAAGTTATGCATTTTATTTTTGTTGTTAATAATGATATGAATAACAATAATGCAATGCGTTGCTTTCACATTAATAATGCTAACAATGTCTACTCAAACATAACTTTTATCGTCGTATAGTTTTTTCTACTCAATTCCTATCCTCACCTCCACGTGGTGATGCCTAGTAATCTTATCGATTTGAATAACCAATGTTAATCAAATGATAAGAGCTAACGAGGAAGGAGACAAATTTTAGAGCCTAAAAAAACTAAATTTTATTTAAACACTAGAACAATACAGGCGCGCGCTGCGTGCGCGCATTATTTCAAGAAAATAGCAATTAAATAAAAGCCAATGCCAAAACCAAACCTCATAACCTCTTTTTTGACTGCTGACATTTTCTTTCGCTTGGCAAGAAGCAAGCCAAGCAAAAAAGAACCAATCAGCATGGGTTTTAAAATTTTAAGTCTTTCGACGTGGACAATCAAACCTTGTAATGTGCTTTCTGCCCGCCTTGTTTTCTCCGCGCTATCCGTTCTTTCCGTCCGCCTTGTTTTCTCCGCGCTATCCGTTCTTTCCGCACGCCCTGTTTTTTCCGCGTTCTATCTACTCTAAATGTTTTTTTACGTATGTTTGTGACATCCAGTATAAACGTGCATTGCAACAAATTTTTCCCGTCCCACTTACACAGACTTCGGACTGTCGGATGTATTTTTAATATTTTTTAAAAATACAACCGGTGTGGTTAGAAAATTTTGATGCACCGCACGATTCAAGAAAAGATAAAAAAATAAAAAAGATAAAAAATAAAATAATCAATAATATAATAATATTAATATTATAAAAAATATTAAAAAATAATAAAAATAATAAATAAAATAAAATATTATACTATATTATTTTAATAGTTTATATATAGAAATAAGAAAGTATGGATATACAAAAAAATATCTAACGAAAAGCCGAATACGTGTATATAAATCGTGTTTTATTATTGCACATCATAAATTTTTTGTTTTCATTGAAAGAGATATTAATTTCCTTTTTCTCTATTTTTTTTGACGTTATAATTAATAAAACATATTTATCAATTTTTTATTTGTGTAATAAATTTAAATAATAGAAATAAAACTTAAAAAAATCATTTCTCCGCTCGCGCTCGCGACTTGTTTACGGCGTCTCACGCTTTATGAATGAAGGAATAAATAATTGCATAATTGTTTTTAAAAATTATTTTGTTATTCTGCAACGTTTTTTTTTTTATTATTTTAACATTTATATACAACTTGAATAAAAGAAATAGATAAAAATATATTTACAGTTTTTTTATAAAATAAATAATTAAATAAATAATTGTGTTTAATTGTGTTTAATTAGTCTTCAATGTCTGAAAAAAAAAATTAATATTATAAATACATAATTTTTAACATAATCATAAATGTAAAATGATATGAATTATACAGGGTGTATCATTCCATATTGACAAACTGTCAGTTAGATTGGTCTGGTGGATACAAGTTAATAAGTCCTGTGCCGTTTTGCAAAATTCTCAATAGTTTTTTAGAATCTTGCAAAACGGCACAGGACTTATTAACTTGTATCCACCAGACTTATCTAACTGACAGTTTGTCAATATGGAATAATACACCTTGTATTAATACACAATATTAATACTTACTGTGTTGCGTATATAAGTGTTTTTTGTAGACATCGCTACGTTTAAATATTTTCTTGCAATACTCGCAATTAATTTGAAAGTTGGTGTGGGCCGATTTAATGTGCCTTTTTAAATTTTGTTCTAGTGTGTATTTTTTATCACACTGTGGGCATTGAAACTAAAATATAAAATGTAAAAAAAATTAAAGATAAACTTCCGAAAACGATGCTCTCCCGATATTGATGTCCGTCTGTTTTCAAAACATTCAAAACAAAATCTAAAAACATTGTTTAAAATTCTTAATATTTAAAAAAATAAACAAGAAAAATCGTTTTATGGTTTCTTTTATCGATTCCACCATAAAAATCAATTTCTGCAAATAACCACTATGGGATTCGTAATCAGCGCGTCAAGATACAAAAGTACACGGACAAACATCAAAATCGGGAGAACATTGTTTTTCAAAGTACTGTCAAAATTATTTTTTTTACTACTAAACGTAACATATGGTTACAAGTACTTACGGTAGATTTATTATTTTCTTTTTTACTTTTATTTCTTCCGTGATTATGGCAACATGTGAAAATTCTATTGCATTCTGGACATTTTATCTGAAAAAGTGTAAAATGTCCCAATTTTTAAATAACAAAGAGACAAGCGAGTATTCTAAAGTTAATAGATGTGTTTGTTAATAATAAAACCTTTAAATAATACTTACATCGACAGATTTGGAAGGCCCCGCCTGTGGTCTGAAATATTAATTTTTTAATAAAAATTGTAAACAAGTATATGATTAAAAATACTTACGACGTATCACTGTCCGTATCTGCTGCTGCGGCTGCTGCAACTGCCACAGAATAATTTGTTGTCATATGAGACGGCCCCGCTTGTGGTCTGAAATATTAATAATTTTTTAATAAAAATTTTAAACAAATATATGATTAAAAATACTTACGTATCACTGCGGTTAGCCGAATGAGCAGCAGTCGCAACCGCCACAGTAGAATTGATGGGGCTAATCTCTTGCACACATCTAAAAAATTAACAATTTTGTAATTAAAACTTACAGGCTCACTTATTTCATAGCGTACTTTTGTATAAAAATATCTTACTCTGTCTCATTATTTAATTGTTTTCTGCAAGGACTATACATTGGCACCCGTAAAAATGATTTATTAAGTAGTATCGGCGGCGTTTTTCTGTTGGCGTTTTTACTTCACTACTGAAAAATTAATATTGATATTAAATGCAAATAATTTTTTAATATAAAATAACATGCGCTAACATGCTCTTAATTAGTAAATTTATACTATTTAATATAAATACTTACGCGGTTTCAATAAAAGAGTTGTTAGGCATTGATTGCTGTGAAATTTCTGAAAAATTATCTTCTCTTAACGCTGATGATAGATTTAATCTAAAAAATTAATATTTATATTAAGTTTAAACGTTTTTTTTTTAATACATGTACTATTATTACTACTTACAGAGAAGCGCTTCTGACCACTTCTACGTGGTCAGTTGCTGTTGCCGAAGCCGTTATAGTTAATATAGGCAATACAGGCTGAGCCGTATTCATTTCTCTGAAATATTAATGTAATGAAGAAAAAAAAGAGAGAGAGAGAGAGAAATATCCTACTGTACTACTACTCACAAAAATACATTTGGTTCTTGCTCCAAAAGCGGGTGTTTTCTGGTTTATAGATTTGTCCTCTAAAAATTCATATAATAAAAATAATTCATATAATAGAAAAGAGATTAAAACAAAACAAACGACAACATAAAGTTAAATTAACAAAAATACTTACGCAGTTGCCACTTTAATCTCTTGGATTAAAATTGGACATTCTTTTTTCCTGCATTGTATAAGACGTCCATATATTTTTACTTTTATAATATAAAAATATGTTTCTTTATTATTTATTCCTTGTGTCTAAAACATTATTTTTTTACATTAGAACAATACAGGCGTGCGCTGCGCGTGCGCATTAATTCAAGAAAATAGTAATTAAAAAAAAGCCACAGCCAAAACCAAACCTCAAAACCTCTTTTTTGACAGCTGACATTTTCTCTCGTTTGGGAGAAGCAAGCCAAGAGAGAACCAATCAGCGCGAGTTTTAAACGGCAACAATAGATTCGAGATTTCGAGATTCAGCTAATTCAGACGTGCAACACACTTTTTAGATAGGATACAGGGTGTCCCAGATCAGTGGACGGGTTGAAAATAGTAGATAGAACTAATCGAATTAAGACAAAAAATCTTTTACCATTAAAAAAAATTCTGAATTTCCGAGAAAAAAAATTAAATTTATGTACTCGTAAGAGCGGCAAAGAAGCGTGGGCTGAGTGAGCGCGCGATAGACAGCGGCGTGTATATCTTAAAGGTGATGGACGGAATCAGCGCGCGGTGAGCGAGACGATGTGACGACACGCGAGCGAAATGAAGTGACAACGCGCGTTGTCGCCTCGTCTCGCTCGCCGCGCGCTGATTCCGTCCATCACCTATAAGATATACACGCCGCTGTCTATCGCGCGCTCACTCAGCCCACGCTTCTTTGCCGCTCTTACGAGTACATAAATTTAATTTTTTTTCTCGGAAATTCAGAATTTTTTTTAATGGTAAAAGATTTTTTGTCTTAATTCGATTAGTTCTATCTACTATTTTCAACTCCGTCCACTGATCTGGGACACCCTGTATCCTATCTAAAAAAGTGTGTTGCACGTCTGAATTAGCTGAATCTCGAAATCTCGAATCTATTGTTGCCGTTTAAAACTCGCGCTGATTGGTTCTCTCTTGCTTGGCTTGCTTCTCGCCAAACGAGAGAAAATGTCAGCTGTCAAAAAAGAGGTTTTGAGGTTTGGTTTTGGCTGTGGCTTTTTTTTAATTACTATTTTCTTGAATTAATGCGCACGCGCAGCGCACGCCTGTATTGTTCTAATGTAAAAAAATAATGTTTTAGACACAAGGAATAAATAATAAAGAAACATATTTTTATATTATAAAAAGTAAAAAATATATGGACGTCTTATACAATGCAGGAAAAAAAGAATGTCCAATTTTAATCCAAGAGATTAAAGTGGCAACTGCGTAAGTATTTTTTGTTAATTTAACTTCTTATGTTGTCGTTTGTTTTGTTTCTTTTAATCTCTTTTCTATTATATGAATTATTTTTATTATATGAATTTTTTAGAGGACAAATCTATAAACCAGAAAAACACCCGCTTTTGGAGCAAGAACCAAATGTATTTTTGTGAGTAGTAGTACAGTAGGATATTTCTCTCTTTCTCTCTCTCTCTTTTTTTTTTCTTCATTACATTAATATTTCAGAGAAATGAATACGGCTCAGCCTGTATTGCCTATATTAACTATAACGGCTTCGGCAACAGCAACTGACCACGTAGAAGTGGTCAGAAGCGCTTCTCTGTAAGTAGTAATAATAGTACATGTATTAAAAAAAAAACGTTTAAACTTAATATAAATATTAATTTTTTAGATTAAATCTATCATCAGCGTTAAGAGAAGATAATTTTTCAGAAATTTCACAGCAATCAATGCCTAACAACTCTTTTATTGAAACCGCGTAAGTATTTATATTAAATAGTATAAATTTACTAATTAAGAGCATGTTAGCGCATGTTATTTTATATTAAAAAATTATTTGCATTTAATATCAATATTAATTTTTCAGTAGTGAAGTAAAAACAACGCCAACAGAAAAAACGCCGCCGATACTACTTAATAAATCATTTTTACGGGTGCCAATGTATAGTCCTTGCAGAAAACAATTAAATAATGAGACAGAGTAAGATATTTTTATACAAAAGTACGCTATGAAATAAGTGAGCCTGTAAGTTTTAATTACAAAATTGTTAATTTTTTAGATGTGTGCAAGAGATTAGCCCCATCAATTCTACTGTGGCGGTTGCGACTGCTGCTCATTCGGCTAACCGCAGTGATACGTAAGTATTTTTAATCATATATTTGTTTAAAATTTTTATTAAAAAATTATTAATATTTCAGACCACAAGCGGGGCCGTCTCATATGACAACAAATTATTCTGTGGCAGTTGCAGCAGCCGCAGCAGCAGATACGGACAGTGATACGTCGTAAGTATTTTTAATCATATACTTGTTTACAATTTTTATTAAAAAATTAATATTTCAGACCACAGGCGGGGCCTTCCAAATCTGTCGATGTAAGTATTATTTAAAGGTTTTATTATTAACAAACACATCTATTAACTTTAGAATACTCGCTTGTCTCTTTGTTATTTAAAAATTGGGACATTTTACACTTTTTCAGATAAAATGTCCAGAATGCAATAGAATTTTCACATGTTGCCATAATCACGGAAGAAATAAAAAAGAAAATAATAAATCTACCGTAAGTACTTGTAACCATATGTTACGTTTAGTAGTAAAAAAAATAATTTTGACAGTACTTTGAAAAACAATGTTCTCCCGATTTTGATGTTTGTCCGTGTACTTTTGTATCTTGACGCGCTGATTACGAATCCCATAGTGGTTATTTGCAGAAATTGATTTTTATGGTGGAATCGATAAAAGAAACCATAAAACGATTTTTCTTGTTTATTTTTTTAAATATTAAGAATTTTAAACAATGTTTTTAGATTTTGTTTTGAATGTTTTGAAAACAGACGGACATCAATATCGGGAGAGCATCGTTTTCGGAAGTTTATCTTTAATTTTTTTTACATTTTATATTTTAGTTTCAATGCCCACAGTGTGATAAAAAATACACACTAGAACAAAATTTAAAAAGGCACATTAAATCGGCCCACACCAACTTTCAAATTAATTGCGAGTATTGCAAGAAAATATTTAAACGTAGCGATGTCTACAAAAACACTTATATACGCAACACAGTAAGTATTAATATTGTGTATTAATACAGGTGTATTATTCCATATTGACAAACCTGTCAGGATGGATAAGTCCTGTGCCGTTTTGCAAGATTCTAAAAAACTATTGAGAATTTTGCAAAACGGCACAGGACTTATTAACTTGTATCCACCAGACCAATCTAACTGACAGTTTGTCAATATGGAATGATACACCCTGTATAATTCATATCATTTTACATTTATGATTATGTTAAAAATTATGTATTTATAATATTAATTTTTTTTTTCAGACATTGAAGACTAATTAAACACAATTAAACACAATTATTTATTTAATTATTTATTTTATAAAAAAACTGTAAATATATTTTTATCTATTTCTTTTATTCAAGTTGTATATAAATGTTAAAATAATAAAAAAAAAAACGTTGCAGAATAACAAAATAATTTTTAAAAACAATTATGCAATTATTTATTCCTTCATTCATAAAGCGTGAGACGCCGTAAACAAGTCGCGAGCGCGAGCGGAGAAAATGATTTTTTTTTAAGTTTTATTTCTATTATTTAAATTTATTACACAAATAAAAAATTGATAAATATGTTTTATTAATTATAACGTCAAAAAAAATAGAGAAAAAGGAAATTAATATCTCTTTCAATGAAAACAAAAAATTTATGATGTGCAATAATAAAACACGATTTATATACACGTATTCGGCTTTTCGTTAGATATTTTTTTGTATATCCATACTTTCTTATTTCTATATATAAACTATTAAAATAATATAGTATAATATTTTATTTTATTTATTATTTTTATTATTTTTTAATATTTTTTATAATATTAATATTATTATATTATTGATTATTTTATTTTTTATCTTTTTTATTTTTTTATCTTTTCTTGAATCGTGCGGTGCATCAAAATTTTCTAACCACACCGGTTGTATTTTTAAAAAATATTAAAAATACATCCGACAGTCCGAAGTCTGTGTAAGTGGGACGGGAAAAATTTGTTGCAATGCACGTTTATACTGGATGTCACAAACATACGTAAAAAAACATTTAGAGTAGATAGAACGCGGAAAAAACAGGGCGTGCGGAAAGAACGGATAGCGCGGAGAAAACAAGGCGGACGGAAAGAACGGATAGCGCGGAGAAAACAAGGCGGGCAGAAAGCACATTACAAGGTTTGATTGTCCACGTCGAAAGACTTAAAATTTTAAAACCCATGCTGATTGGTTCTTTTTTGCTTGGCTTGCTTCTTGCCAAGCGAAAGAAAATGTCAGCAGTCAAAAAAGAGGTTATGAGGTTTGGTTTTGGCATTGGCTTTTATTTAATTGCTATTTTCTTGAAATAATGCGCGCACGCAGCGCGCGCCTGTATTGTTCTAGTGTTTAAATAAAATTTAGTTTTTTTTAGGCTCTAAAATTTGTCTCCCTTCCTCGTTAGCTCTTATCATTTGATTAACATTGGTTATTCAAATCGATAAGATTACTAGGCATCACCACGTGGAGGTGAGGATAGGAATTGAGTAGAAAAAACTATACGACGATAAAAGTTATGTTTGAGTAGACATTGTTAGCATTATTAATGTGAAAGCAACGCATTGCATTATTGTTATTCATATCATTATTAACAACAAAAATAAAATGCATAACTTTTTTATATAACAATAGTAATGTCTTCTCAAAAACAACAAAAGTCGTGTATTATGCTTTTACTACCCCTTTGAAACCCAAAAAATATAGTGTCTCTTACAGACATGGTGTCTTTTTCAGACATGGTGTCTCTTACAGACATGGTGTCTCTTACAGACATGGTATCTCTTACAGACATGGTGTCTCTTACAGACATGGTGTCTCTTACAGACATGGTGTCTACTCATGACAATAATTAAATTAGCATTTTTTACATATTTTAAAACATATGCTATTAATTTTTTCTCACTTTATATGGTATAAAATAATATAACATGAAAATGCAATAGTATTATCTTCATTATTGTCATACGTGAAGTAGAATACTAATCTACTTTTTTTTTTAGTTTAACGTTTAGCGTACGAATGATCTGTGGATATTACAGCTGTGACTATTTCATTATTATTAGATGAAGATGCAACAGCATCATTGTCATCATTGTCGTATGCGGAATACAATGTTAAAGTACTTTTTTTTTTAATACAATGTTTAGCGTACAATTGTCTGTGGACATTAAAGCTATGTGATTCTCATCTATACTCATATTTAAAATATTTTGTTTTTTTGTTTGTAATGCAGATTTTAAAACACAAATAGCATTAACACTAGCCGAAAAAAGTTGATTACGTTTTTTCGTTTTTATATCTGTTAAAAATGAAAATACTCTTTCAGAATCGGCATTAGAATTTGGAAATGTTCTAACTGTATTAATAAGTGATTTTAAATTTTCATATCTCTGTATGTTATTTTTACTTTTAAAAATTCCTTTCCACATATTATCAAAGTTTAATGTTGCGAGATGCTGTTTCTCTGCATCTGTAAAATCTAAATGTATTTTAGACCATTCATTTTTCAAACCGTTCTTGTCAAAACCACCGATGGTTTCAGCAACAAAAGAAACGTCATTAAACGTAATGTCTCTGTGAGCATCAAATAACGCTGCATGTTGGAAGACTTTTAATTTAAATAAAAATTTATTATTTATTGGTAATTTTTTACAAATTTGTTCCGCTGCAGTAACATAAAATTCTAAACAATTTTTTCTTATATTTGCTTCATCCGCGTGTCCGTTATTAGATAAATCATCTAGATATTCTTCACAATCTGATCCTAAAGTAATATTTTCAAGAGGTTTTTGATTTTCATTTAAAGCAAATGTAACATTAAATACATTTTTTAATACCTCTTGTTTTAAAAAATTTTCACACAGTTGAATCAAAAGATGCATTAATTTTGGATGCAAGAGATGTATTCTTGTTTCAACTGCTTGAAAAAATATATTAAATTTATTAAAAAATTGTAAAACATATTTTAAAAATAAGAAATATGCCTTTAAGTCTATACTTTGCATAGTACATTTTAAATTTTCAGCTACACTCGATTTCTCATTCACAATCATGTCAGTCAAGAAATGTTTTATAGTATCCCAAGACTCTAAAATTCTTTCAATGCACATATGACGAGAAAGCCATCGCGTTTCACATAATCTTAAAAGTTTGTGGCTCGTTTCTTGAAAGCAATTGCAAAATTCACGAAAAATTGCTGAGCGCTTAGGACTACTATTAACATAATATGCCATTTTTTTAATAAAATCCTCGTAAACATGAGGTATTTTATCACATGCAGCATTTGCAACTAACGCAATAGAATGACATGGACATGAAAGAGTTAATACTTTTGAATTTATTTTTTCAAGCTGTGTTTTAAATGATAAATTTTTCCCTTTCATTACAGCTGCATTATCGCATGATAAAGCAACAATGTTTTGAAATGGAATTTTTAATTTCCACATTTCTGTTTTAAAAGCATTAAATAATTTCTTTGCACTGCAATCTTTTGCATCTAAATTTATTAATTTTACCAATTGTAAATGAATATTTAATGTTTCTGGATCAACGTATCGAACGTGAAACGTCATCCATTTTTCATTTGTAATATCTGACGTTTCATCTATAAAAATTGTAAATTTCGTATTTTGTAACGTTTCTACTACGCGATTTGTCTCGACTGGAGCTAAAACGTTCGAAATTATATTTGAACATTTTGCCGCGCTTAACTTCATACTTTTCAAGACATCGGGATCTTTCCCTACATCTTGAAAATAATTCAGAATTATTTCAGCAGTATCAAATGAAATATTTTTGTCAGCAATTAACGCGGCATATCGAATTTCCGCTATTTTTTTTCGATCATCGAAAGATAAAAATGTTTCATTATGTTCTGTGCATAACTCTGTGTTTGTTTCTTCATACTCTTTTAAATTATCAATGTGCGTTTTGGATTCTGCATGCCGATAAATATTTCTTTTAGTTACATATTTAAACGATTTCTTACAAATAGTACAAAAATATGTATTTTTATCGTCAAGTACTTCACGCAACCAAGGCTTAAATTTTGGAATATCAAGCCATTGTTTTCGAAAATTTATATTGTATATAGATTTTTTATCAGTATCTTCTATTGAAATACTGGAACTACTTGATGTATTCTTTATTATATTATTTTTATGGCATGCAGATTCCATATGCCTAGAAACATGTGACAAATGACACGAAAAATTTTTATTACATATAAAACAATGAAAAGACTATTATTATCAGGAACTCTACCTATCCAAGATTTAAATCGATCGTCAAAAGCCAACTGTCCGAAAAACTGATTTTATTTTCTTTTTCGCGCCATCACATGCTTTAGATGCTTCCATTTTAATAAAAAAATATAATTTCAACAAAAAATGTAAAAATATAAATAATTCTAAAATATACCTTATTACTGCTTATCACTATTGCACCATTAAATTCTAGCTTATAATTTATACTAAGCCAGCAGTGTTATCAAGAGGCACGGTAGTGCCTCGCGCCAAGTATAGGTGCAGCGAGGTATATTAATTACAACTGTGTTCTTAATTCGCTGTACACCCCACAAAACACTTGTAAATCTACTATCTACTAATCGTACACTCACATTTGCAAAAACACGCGCCCGAAGAATCTCGACTAAACATCTAGATTCTAAATTACTTCAAAAAATAAGATACTACGATATCAACGCAGTACTTATTCGCGTCTTCGACGGTGCACGACTGACCAAAGAACCCGTTTCAATTTCCTAAATCCCAAGCAAAAGCGCGAAATTCGCGACGTGAGCTGGCTATCGCATAGTTTCAAAACGTATAACGAATAGCCATTGGATAGTTTGAAAAAATTTAGACCAAAATGAACCAATGGTCAGTCGTACGTATGTTCTCTTCTCTACTATTGGCGTTCACGTCGTTAAAGTTTATTGGCGTGACTAAATGACCGCGGCCGCGACGTCGTCGACAGACTCGACGACGGCCGCCGCACAGCGCAATGAAAAAGAGTGAGAAAGAATGAACGAGTGAGTGAATAAGCGCTTTACAAAACGCAGCGACTTTTGAGTTTTCATTGTATCAAAGGATTTTATTACCACGTATCAATGGACCGTATTACCATTGTATCAAAGAACTGTATTATTACGTCCATCAGCTAACCCATAAAAATTGTAAACACATACGAAATATAGTTTCAAAAGGCGCGCAAAAACCGATGCAATATACTTTCATGTTCTACCCGTTCTAACAATTTTGTAAATTAAAAATATGTCGACAAATAATAAAAATTGGAATTTTTTTTTTATTAATAAGGCCCGGTTTTACCAACACACGAGTAAATCTAATCGGTTGGATAAACTTTCGGAATTGTAACTACCAAATAAAAAATTGATGATGAGGTGCAAATAAAAAATTAAAATCTGCATAGCGCTGTAATCGATTTAATTTATTAAACATCTCTCGCTCAATCTTTATAAAATTTCCACCTATTCATATTTGACGAAAGTACTGTAGTTTTTACGTCGAAATCTGAAGTTGGATTACATTAAATTAACAAGAAATGTTATGCAACATTTTGAAAAATGTATAACAGTTAAAAAGTAAAAAGTTGTAGTACATTTACGACAAGCGAACGCAAGTATTATTTATTAGAAAAAGGCACAGTCAGTTTTAAATTGATCAACATAGGCAACAAGTGGTCAGCGGCGGGCGGTTAACAGATCGAAAAAGCAAAGTATCGGCTAGGCATTACTCGGCTGACCAAAAACAATATAAAAAGAAAGAAGCCGGTAAAGAATTCCAGAACAAAGATACAGAAATAGAAATAAAAATAAAGACAAAAATAAAAGAGCAATGGGCCTTATCAAATACGAGAGAACATTCACGGAAGAGGCGGTAGATATAGGAGTGATTTATTCCAACAGTGATTGGATATTAACATCAAGGGAATTGAGTTCCCAAAACGTAATTTTAACTGCTATAAGTTGGCTCCTGGGCGAGCGTTCTGATAAGACTGAGTTGGTTCATCTAGCAACAGCAATTATAGACCCCGAAGATGAAGCAAAAGTATATGATTACGCAGATGAGTTGGCTAGTTTACGTACTAACCAAGCCACCCAGCAATGCAAACTCTACCTAGGGATGGCAGGATTGATGACACTAGCTAAGGAGCTCCGACTTGAGGGACCCACTGCCAATGCTGATTATTTAATTAAACGTTGGAAAGCATTCTGTGCCTCAATCAGCTTGGTAGATTACATTGATCAGGGGGTAATAGGAATGGATATGATTAGAGATTACAATGAGCACGTTGTGGCATGGCAAGGATGGATTCGCACTCAACAGGAGGTAAAAACAGATATCCTGAACTCAACACTGAGAACACTACCATCCGAGACCAACAAGTTGCACGTGGCGATGATCGCGCAGGTTCGAATGGTCCTTCAGGACTTCGGAATGCGCTCGATCATCACCATGTGCAACTTCATCTCGTCACAGAACAAGGCCATCATTATACCAAGTGTGGCTCGGCAGGCCAGCGAGCTCTACACCACCCTCTTAGAGTTGCGTGAGAAACATGGACAGTTAAGTCCATACATTCGGGTGTACCCATTAGAGGGGTCCGAACGTCTCAATCATCGAAACTTTCCCGACCTATATTATGTGGCCATTCAGACTGCTGCCCGACGTGGAGACCTTGGAAAGGAGGGACAGTACATTGTCAGTGACGTCACTACCGAGACAAGCAAAGCGATACTTGATAGATATTCTCGCAAATCCCTTAGAGTCGAGTACAAAATAACCCCTGAGGTTACAGAATATTTGGCTAAGTGTGGGGTTAGCACGCAAGACCTAGTGACCAGAAGGGGAAGAGACGACACAGACACCGAAGACGAAGAAGACGAGGCCAGGGGGAGAAAAAGCAGGCGAGTCAGATAGTCTCTCCAACGAGACATGGCCCTCTCCACGCAGCGGTCTGCAGGCCCAACAAAGGACCATCTGAAAAAAAAAAAAAAAAAAAAAAAAAAGGCATTACTCGGCTAAGCGAAACGGCAAAGGTGGACAGCAGCGAATTCGTTGAGCAGACAACGTCGCACGCCGCGGATTGATAATCCTCGTTTTTGCGGCATTTTACACGCGTACTAGGTCTAGGATTTTGACTAATAACAGGGAAATTATAGCAAGCTTTGCGAATTAACAAATTATTTTTATTCTCGGTTTCATATAATGCATCGCCGAATTTGAGTATTGCAATTTTACATCGTGAAAATGTTTAAACTGTTTAAATAATTTTTGCAAAAAGTCACTCATCGGATTCGGTCGTCGGACGATGCTGTAACGTTGTTAAAAAAAAAATTATAAAAATCGGACACGCGATCTCGGAGATATCCATTTGTTAACTAGCAAAAATGTTAATATTGAAAAAAAGACTATACTATGTCACTCGCAACATCGTCCGGCGATCGAATCCGATGAGTGACTTTTTTTGTAAAAAAATAGTTTAAACAATTGAAATGACTTTTTTTCAGTTTTTAAACAAAATATCTGAAACCCCGAATCGATAGCAACAACCGTTACCTAATAACGAGCGTTTACGTAGAAGATATCAATTTGTTAACTAAGAAAAGAAAATAGCAATTTAATATTTTCCTTTGGCAAATATTTAGCGATAAATAAGCAACAAAGCGTTATCTCGATTAAATTCCTTTGCGACCAACTTCATCTTCTTTTACTTGAACATTATTAAAAAAATGTATTATAATAAAAGCAGAGAGTAACAAACTTTTTCTTTGCCAATTACTTTTTAACAACAAATTAGCTACGAATTTATAAAAATTAACTCTGCTTATTTCGTACTGCTAACTTATAAGATAAAAATGATTTAGTTTAAAAAAAGAAGGATTCTTTATGAATAACAATTTATTTATTTTCAATTTTTATTTTACATGGTAATGATGGTAACATGGTAAGTTTTATAGTACATGGTAAATAAGAGCAGCCGTTCGCATTCGAGCGGTTACCATCATGCTTGCGCGATACCGAAACTACCGAGTTACCGACGACGCCGTGAAAGAGTAGGACAGATAGTGTATAGCTCTGGCCTTTTCCTCTATCCGACGGCAGTCGAAGCGCTGGCGTCACACGGACGAGCCTCTGCATCTGTACGCGTGGCCGGCCGCGATCGAAAGTTCAGCTCTCTGACTGAGAGGTCCAATCGTCGCCGTGGGTGTAGCTGTGCCGCGGCAGCTGGCTCCTCTCACTCTCCGGTCCTCTCTCCCCCCCTCGCCCTTCGCGAGAAAGCGCACACTCTCTTTTATCCAAGTCCTCTCTCTTTCTCCCGTTCTCTCTCCGTCCCGTTTAGTCACGTATTCTCTCTTAACTTCTTAGGGCTCTTCGTCCTCTTCGCGCTGGTCGAAGCGCGCTCCTCGTTCATCCAGCTCGCTCCGTTCATCCGACGCTCACCCACTTCAGTCAGTCTCCCTCGTATTTTCCATCCCGCTATCACTCCTCGCGCACCCGCGATTGTCTCCGTTTCTCCTACGCGAACTCCCATCCCTCCCTGCATTTCTCCGCGTTCCTCTTTTGCATTCCAAACTAATGTATCCTTTCTCCGATGCGTAGATAGCCTTTTCTCCTTTCTATTATTTCCACTTTCGACAGCAAAACGTATCTCTTACTCTATCCCCTATTCTTTCGCGAGTCCGTGTCTCAATCATCTCATTTATCACGTCCTTCTCACGCAGTCCTTCGAAGGCGCTTTCGCCCTCTCTTTAATCTGTTGTTTTACCCTACGCCGCCTAATTTTTTTTTTTGATTCCCACCCTTCGTTTTTCTTTATTGCGTCACTTCGTTTCTATCCTATATACTATCTTGGAAAATTTCGCACCCTCCGGCAACTCTCCGCAACAAGAAACGGACGCTGGACTCGATTCGCCGACCGAGTTAACCCTATCAAGGGGAAAGAGAGAGAGCTAGCTTCGATAAAGGGAGGAACGAGTGAGTGGTGGTAACCTGGTCAATAGAAACGACAAAGACAAACGACGACAGCGCGATTGGCGAGGCGAGACGAACGAGGGAGAAAAACGTACGGTCCAAGCGTCGATTGTCGTAGATGGAAAGAGGCCCGATTTATTGAATCCAGGGGACCTATCGTGAAACTACTTGCGATTCCGATCGAAATTCCAGTTCCCGACAGCAATATTGTACGTGTTTTGCAGCCGTAAATCTTTTTCACAAACGGTTTATATCGGGAGAGTAAAAATAATAAAAGAAAGGGCAATCAAGTGCCGGTACCAACAAGAAAAATATAATATGCTAAAGCAGCTGGCAGAAATTCTTTGTTTCAATTAAATAGCTTGTTTCAATTAAATATCTAATGTTGAACAAATTTTAAAGAAATTAAACACTCCGATTAAACACGGAAGCGGTTCTGTAATGGTATGGGAATGCATTTTTACCATCGGTGTGAGCGAATTAGTTTTTATTGACGGAATATTAGATAAAAACAAATATTTAAACATTTTAAAAGAAAATTTAAGAAAGAGCGCTACTAACATGGGGATTGCGGATAATTTTAAATTGTATCAAGACAATGATCCAAAACATGAAGCACGGATTGTGCAAGAATATTTTATTGTACAATTGCAAAAAGGTCTTGCATCCAACTCCGCAGTCCCCAGATCTCAACCCTATTGAACATGTTTGAGACGAATTAAGTCGCAAAGTTCACACGACTTTTATAACATGTAAAAAAAAATTCAAAAATCGTTTAAAAGAAGAGTGGCACAAAATTAGTAATAATTATTTTAAAAAACTAATATTTTCTGTTTTATAGTGTTTTTGGCAGCTCCCAAGTCGGCACTATTGGGTTGAATTCTTGTTCATTTATTTGCTCTTTGTCACCCAAATACTGCAAATAAAAAACATAAAATAAATTACGTAAATGTAATTTAATTAAAATAAATTTAAAAAAATATAAAAATAAAATTACTTTATTGATGCAGCTGTCGCCGCACTTGCAGTTGTTATTGTAAGTTTACCTTATTTTAATAAATAAATTTTAATAATTTAATAAATAAATAAAAATTTAATTAATAAATAAATAATAAATAAATAAAAAAATTTAATAATTTAATAAATAAATAAATTTTAACTTATTAAAATAAGTTTATTTTATTTGTGCAGTTTTCGCCGCACTTGCATTTTGTGTTATATTTTTTTTTTCCGGCATTCACACATTCTCGTCGCACAAGTTGTTTTACAGTTACAATATTGTTTATTTTTATTTTGTTCTTTTTCTAATTTTTTAATTCTATTTTCTAATTCTTTTAATTTATTTAATAATGCTTTATGTTCGCATTTTTTTTTTCTGAAAATAATTAAATAATAAAAAGGCAAAAGATTTATACGTATAAACGTGTATTGAAAGGAAACCAGAGAGTATTTCAAATAAAAATAAAAAAAAATAAAAAATCTCGCGGTGAACAACGTACGTAAAGCGGCCGCGCGACGGAGAACGCGTGTGTGCGTAACTTCGTGCGTAAATCGGATTACAATTTTTTGAAGAACAAGGAAAAAAGTAAAAGAAACGAAAGGAAAAAAAGAAATTAAATGACAACGCAAAAAAGCTGTTGCGTCTCGTAATCCGTCGGTCACGCGGGCGTTTAAAAATTGGGTAAAATTTCGCTCGCATGCGAATTTATATTAATCGAGTTTTCGATATGGAAGATCCCGCCAATTTGCGCTCTAATTATATTTACCGAATCAATTTCCCTCTGCGCCCACTCGCGGCTTTGCCGTATGCCGACAGTCGTCGTTACGATATTAAGCTGAATATGTGCTGAGCATACCATTCAACGCTCGACAGAGCTCGTTCATTCGGCGACATTAATTCGTCTGCAATTAGAGCGAAATATCGCCAACGATATGGCAACGGGATATATCGGTTTTAACCTACATTCGCTGACAAAAGCAAAAAGTCGGGCAGCGAAATGTAATATGAAATCTGTATATTGTAGCGCTTGATGGACATCGCATCTCGTTGCATTTTTAATCGCGCTAAAATTCACAAAGCACTTTTGTAAATTGTGTACGCATTCAGAATCTATCTGTCGCGGTGTTTTAGGAACGTCTCGATATTAGCTTCGCGGAATAATTATTTTTACAGCTCTAAAGTCGTGTAGATTTTTTTTACTGTATTTTACTAGTTTCGTTATTAATTAAATTAATCTCCTTTTTTTTTACTTAAATTGTATATTATATTTTTATTATTATAATTTTATTTATTTTCAATTTTTATATTTTTAGTAATTTTTATTGGTAAATGTAATTATGATAAATCCGCGAAATATATGTAGGTATAATAGAGAGAAATAAGAAATCTGATCCCTCCCCAAAAATAAAAGAAATCAAATTGTAGACGAATTTTCTTATCGAAACAGGACGATCGGCTCGTTATCGCTTTTTTCACTTTTGCGCTGTGGTTTATCCGCAAACACACCGAAACGAATTTTCACCGACACGACGCGTCGCATCTCGACCGGAAATAGAAGGAACCGGCGGACCCGCCGCCTTGTAATTTCCGGCGGAGTGAGACGACCGAATCGAAAGAGAAAAAGGGATAAAAATGCCGAGAACAAATTTGTGATTGTTTCACTATTGGCACGTTGTGACGATAGGTCTTTCCGCTTTTACTCGGCGCGAACGTGATGCTATTTCTAATAAAAAGAAACGTTTGCTCGGCAGCATGAAATATCCCTTTCGCTGTATTTCTCCACGTTTTATTAACATAGGCCCCGTGCGGATCAGAGTTCTCTCTCGATAATAAAGACGTTACACAGTTCGCACGAAATTAATATTAAATATTCCCATTATTCGGGTAATTGACTCTCGATGACGACAAATACAAATAGAACTAAAATTCCTCCAGTGAGGATTACTGAAAACATTAGCAGCTAGAAACCGAATTTTATTTCCTTCCGAGGTAGCGGCGTGCCATTATGAATTTACGAGGATCAAAGGCGTAGTGGCGTATACCTAGGGCATGTAGAAACGCAGGTCGAATGTATCCCTATGAAAGGCCTGCGCGAAAATTCAATTAGGATTGGCCTGTCGTCGACATGCCAGTCGAAAACGGAACGCGATAATAACCGTAGAATATCATTGACGAACACATCGGAGACTCGGATCGGGAGATTTCCAACTCGCGTTATTTGCAAACCCGTTAAGAAATAATTTCTAATAATTGCGGTAATTTAATTATTTAACACAATTCCGCTCAAAGCAATTTAAAAAAAAAAAAAGAAAAAAAATCTTATTTAATTTATTGCACTTGTAAACGATACTTGATATTTTCCGTGGAAGGATGGATTAAATAATTAAAATACCGCGAATAAATTAAGAAACGGATATAAGAAATATTTTTATATATGTAGGCATTTTCTGAGAAGAATATTATATTCCTTTTAGAGTACCCGTATAAAGACACATTATTATTTTGACCGAGGCACCGTTAGACCTCTCGTATTATTGTTACCGGCGAAAAACAGCGAGACTCGCGGATGGGTCGATGACTTCGCAAGCGATCATTGCTGTTTGAAATACATATCGCGATGTAACAATTGGCCGATAATAAAAAGTAGGAGAGACAACGCGGCAGTATAAAAAGACCGGTCCCATGCGGATCGGGGCTTTCTCTCATAACATAAATTACTCAATTGTAATTATCAAATACAAATTAAAAATTAATCAATGTCCCCAATTAAAATGACGTACACGACTCTTCGAAAAATATCGCACGCAAAGCGTGCGCATGGTTTCTTCGTCTCACAAATATTACACATCAAAGCAATCGTAATAATTCTACTTAACTTTTACCAACAAATATATTTCTTATATTTAATTACGTATTATTATTTCATCACTATCTAACTGTTGGTAATTTATTCGATTAAAAGAACGAAAGTATCGAAAAACAAACGTAAATTAATGTGTTACGCAATGTCGCGAAAAAGGGAAATAAACATTTTCATAATTGACTGCACACGCGAAGCAGATTGCGCCAATAAACGTATTGGGTTTTTAGCGTTCTTCCTTTTCCCACCGTATCACCTTTCCGGTCGCTTTTATTATCACCTCACTATGTCCTGCGCTCTATACATACATACATACACAGTCGCGTGCATGTCGCTGTTATCTTCGATTGAGATAGTTGCGCGTTATACGTTGCCCGTGACAGGCGTTTCTGTAACACGAGACAAGAGCTGATGAAACGACGATAAAGTGAACGCATGAAACAGCAGTATATGGTACCAAAGATCTAAACCGGGAACATTCTTTTCCGGCGATTTTTCTCGCGTCTCTGACTCTCCTGAAATCGCGCGGAGATAAAAGCGCGAATTACTAAAAAAATTCCACACTTGACACGGTAAAAGTTATTTTATAAAATTGTGACAAATCGATGCGCGCCGATATTATTTAAATATTTTTAAATAACTATAATAATATAAAAAGAAAAAATAATTATAATAGAATAGCTGCATCTGTTAAACTCAAACTCATTTTTTTAAACTTTGATTGAAAGAAGTCTGACGTTATTTTTACGCGTATAATTGTACCTACAAAAATATCAAAAATTACAAATAAATATCCCAGTTAACAAGAAATCATTGCTATGTTAATATAAAGTTATTTACTAACATGGTAATGTTTCATAGTATGTCATTTTTAATGTTGAATGCATAATCATAATGAACATACTTTGACACTGATTTGGAAGTTTAAGAAATGTGGAAATAACATTATACCACAACGTTGTAAATATCATTGCTCTAATGTTTCTTTAACATTATAATAATTATATTTTGTAACATAAAATTCATAATAAAAAAAATGTTAATGTCAAAATCAATATAATATAAATAAACATTGCAATAATGTTAATTGTAATACATATTTTATTAACTTTTGTTATTTTATGAACATGTTTTAACTAAAATTTTTATATTTACATGTTAAAATATTGCATTTGTGTTTTATTGAGTACTGATTATATATGGAATTTTCTTAAGGCATAAACGTGATATAAGCGAATAATTTATGTGCACTTAATAGTTAATTTTTATTAGAAGTTATATTTATAATAATAGTTTTATTTACAAAATTTTTAGCATTAATTTTTTTTAAAAAGGTTAGAGCTTCACTAATTCGATTACAAAAACTACGTTAAAAATACATACGTCACACTTGACGAAATTATGATCTAAAGGTGTGAAAAATTATGTTATAAAGTTAGATTATTTTTGTAACTTCTTTCATTGAAAAAAATTTTTATTGTCATGTAAATTAAAAAATTTTAAAGATATAGCGAAACATCCCTATAACCGCATTTACCGATTATTTAATTAAAAGACATAACATGTCTTAAAATCCGTAACAAAGAACCAACTTTCATGAGTATCACATAACAGTCGAAAACTTGACAAAGGGACACCTTCACGGGCCCGTTATAATCCAACTAAAATGTAATTTTAAATATGAGAAAACGACGCCACCTCATCTTTCAAAATTACTTTTAAGTAAAAGTATCTATAACATAACTCGACGGAACCAGAATATCTCTAAAACAGCAGTTACTGATTATTTAATAAAATCCTTAACAAGGAACAAACTTTTGATAAAATAATATATTAGTCGAAACACTCGACAATTAAGTGCCTTAACGGATCCGTTTATATTCCGGCTGAAATGTATTTTAAATGCGAGAATGCGACGCCGCCTAGTGGCGATATCTTATACTTTTCAGTGACTGTTCCGAAATGCTTATTTCACGATTTGAAGTATGTTTGCTTGTACAAAACGTAAAAAAAAAAATATAAATACATTTTTGATATAAATAAATTATAAACTTTGTAATAAACATATTTCAAAAATGATCGGTTTAATCGTTGTTGAGATTCGATAATTTCAATAACTCAAAATAAAGGACCATGTCTCTTGATATTATAATATTAATGCTAACATGTTTTTAATTATTGCTTATTATACTAAATTTATACTACATTTTCAACAATAAACAGCAACAATAAAATTAATTTTCACCTAATTAAACGTCACATCAATTTTTTACAGACTAGAACAAACTATGCGCGCGCGTTATGTTTCAATATAATTTAATTTTGATTTTCCAGAAGATTTTATTTGCATTTTTTTTTGTTTTTTTTTTAATTTAATTCTGCTTTTTTTTTTACATGTTTTTTATCACGTTTAAATGTGTTTGCTAGAAAGTATAAAATATTATTTTTAGTTCAAATATTTCTAAAATGTATTTAATAAACAGATAAAAAATAGATAGTCAAGAAATTAAGTTAACGTTTAATCTAATTTACACTTGGCATGAGCAAATCAGGTGCGTACTTCGTGCATTCCTTTTTTTCAATAAATTTTAATTACAAATTAAATTCAATTTTTATTATTGTTTACGTTTTGATTTCAATTTTACAATTTTTTATCATTATTTTTTTTTAAGATGTGTTTTGCATCAAATTTTTTTAACCACATCGGTTGTATTTTATGTTGCACCGTAGCTGGTGTAGGGGGTCCGTCCTCCGAGACTGTCCGTTCAGTCGGAACGTAGAATAAAGTTTTATCATGGTTCTTACAAAAAACAGCATTAGTTTTAATTATCTTTTCTTCGTAGCGTACAGTCCTTCGTCGCGGTGTTAAGTTACGTGCCGCTTGATCGTAACTTACTGACTTGCACGAGCTCAGGGGCTCGTGCATTATAAACGGTTTGTTGTTCTTAGTTAGCAATTGCAGAAGGCATTGACTGGGTGACCGAATATTTTCCGCTGATATCGAGGTGTGGCAAAAATGCTGACTTATCAGATTTGTATGCTCAGCGGATTCTATACGGTTTGGCAATCTACTGAGCCTTAACTTTAAATTGGCGCACGCGGTGTCAGTCACCTGCACCCAGGGCTTGGGTTAAAACATTTAAAAGAATATTGTAAGTACATCCGACAGTCCGAAGTCTGTACAAGTGGAACGGGAAAAATATGTTGCACTGCACTTTTAAATTTTTTTTCAAAATTATGTAATAAGTTTTTTTTTTATGTAAGATAGAAAGACAATAAAACTTTCAAAAGTTTCTCTGTAAAAGAGTTTTCATGTTTATTATAAGTGTTTACAGCTTACAGCTTAATTTACGAGTTATACTACTCCTACCTGTAAAAAAGAAACGACACTTAAAGTCGTTATATCGTCCGTTAATTTCTTTGTTCTGGAGCGATTCTAATACACAAGTGCTCATGTCGAGAACGCAACTACTTCTATATTCTTGTGCCTATGCTATCTATACCTATATTATCTGTAGACTCATTCCGGACTGAGTAAGCGCGAAACGCAATATCGGGTAGGCGAAAGAAATTAATAAGAAGACTAATCTAAACGTAAAAGAACTGGAGAAAGACCGATAGTACTTTACATCTTCCCACCACTGGAGAAAATTTTGAAAACAAAATTTTAAGGAAAGTTAAAACTAAGGAAGAACGTCTATTGGAGCCGAAATTAGTTTTGTTACGTGAAATAGGTTTGATTCTGTTTTTTTGTCCTGTATCAATTTGGTAAATGGTATTTGATATTTTTTCTATTATTTTAAAAAGGCCTATTCTTATTTCATCTAATTTTTTTCTATTTAAACGATTTCCATTTTCTATATATACTTAGTCTCCATTGTTAAATGTGAAGTTTTTCTATTTTTATCGAATAACATTTTGTTATAATTATGTGAATTGAATGTATTTTGTAAAGCGGTTTGTCTGTCTTGTGATAAAGAATTGATATTTTGTTGTGAGTTAAGTTCTTTTGGTAATATTGTAACGTTTTTTCTTTCTAGTAGGTATAGTGGTGTAAAGCGTGTGATTGTATGTTCAGTTTCATTGTATTTTTTTATACATTCGTGTGCTATTGTTGTCCATGCAATTTTTTTATTTTTTTTATTTAATGTGCGTCTTATTTTGTTGACTAGGGTCTGATTTAGTCGTTCATTTAATCCATTAGAAAAAAAATAATTCACAGCTGTAAATACGAGTGGTATGTTATTTTTATGTAGGAAAGTTTTTAATTCTTTGGAATTTATTCCAGAGTATTGATCAGATAGAAGTAAATTAATTTTATGATTGTCTGTTACGTTCTTAAGTTGTTTCATGAAATCATGAGCGTTTTGTGTTTTTGATGTTAATATAAACGCATATCGCGTGAAGTGGTCTGTTAGAAGGTGTAAATAAGTTTTTGTAGATTTGAAACCGCCAAAACCACCAATTGTATCCAGTGACATTATTTCAAAAAATTCTGTGACCGGTCCTAAATGAGACAGTAATCCAAGTTTGTCCTGTCTTCTTGTTTTATTTTTTGTACATATTGTGCAGGTTTTGCAAACTTTTTTTATATTTTGTAATAAATTTTTAGCCGTATAGAATTTTGTAATTTTGTTTTGTAATTAATTGATTCCTATATAACAGTATTCTTTATGTACTTTAGTAATTAGTTGTATACTGAATTCTTCTGATAATATAATTTTTTCTTTGTTTTTTATTTTTTTATAGAATATATTTTTTTTTTTGGACTTTCGTTTCCGATAGCGTAGCGAGTGGATGCATGTATGAGCGTGTGAGTGCAGAGTAAAAGGTTTTTGAGAATAAAAAAGTGTTTAAAAGCAAAAGGTGGTTTTGTGGGGATAAAGGGGAAGGTTTTTAGGGAGGGCAATTGAAGGGAAAGGGTGAAGGTGAAAATACAGGGAGAAATCTGGGAAAGTATAAGGCGGAGTTTTTTGGAGGTTAGGTTGGCGGTGACGGGGAAAAAAATCGTGTGTAAGACAAAGGAAAGGAGGAAGGCAAGGGGGTGAAGGAGAGAGTAAGAGGTAACAAAGATAAAGGGAAAAGAGATAGAGCAGATTTGGAAAATGAGTGACCAGGAAAAGGAAAGTGTGGAGAGTGGAAGTGAGGAAAGTGTAGGCGGTAATGTATTTTTGTGGTGTTTCGTGACGGGAATTAAATAATTCAATTGCACTATTCACATTCTTTATTCTTGAGAGAGAGAGCCCCGATCCGCACGAAGCCGGTCCTTTTATCGCGCCGCGTCTCTCTCCTACTTTTTTATCCGCGGCCAATCGTTTTATCGCGAGGTGTCTTTTTAAAAGATAACGTTCGCTCGCGGAGTCGACGACCCGTCCGCGAGTCTCGCTGTTTTCGCCGTTAATAACAATACAAGAGGCCTCGCCGTGCCTCGGTCAAAATAATAATAATAGGCATCTCGCACTGACGCTCTTAAAAGACTATGACGCTTCGCCAAAATGCCTACAAAAGAAAAGGGGAAAAGGAAGAAAAAAAAATAAAGAAGAAAATGGGTAGACCAGCAAAGGTAGAAATGTTAAGAAGGGAAAGGTCCAACAGCTTGCCAATTATGGAAGCATAGGAGCAAGGGGAAAAAAAGAAGGAAAGGCAGGAGGAAAAAGACGAAATAGAGGGTTTGGAAGGATTTAGGAAAAGTGTAAAAGTTTATAGATCGCCGGTGAAAACGATGAAAGAGGAGGAAAAAGAGGGGAAGGGGGGGGGGAAGAAGGAATAAGCAGGGAAGGTTTTGAGGAGGTGATAAAGGAAATGAGAAGCGGCTTTGCTAGGATTCAAGCACAAATGGAGGAGGTCAGAGAAATAAAAGTGCAAATAAAAAAGGAAATAGAAGACTTGAAGGAAATATGGAAAAAAGAGAAAATAGGATTGGAAAAGAAAATAGACGAAATGAAAAAAAGAATCAAGGAAAAAACATATGAGGGAGAGAAAATGGAAATATCAAAGGAAATGTGCGGAAGAGTTCTAAGTTTAGAAGAAAGAACAAGAATGCTGGAGATGGGAAAACAGAGGGAGAAAATGGAATGGAGGAAGAACAATCTGATAATAAGAGGGATAAAAATAAAAGGAGAAGATAAAAAGGTATTGAAAGAACAAGTGGAAGAAATTTTTGGGGTAATAGGAGTGAAGGCAAAGATAGAAGATGTTAATAAAATAGGAGAGGTGAACAGAGGAGGTTTCGGGATGGCATGGGTAAAATTGGAGAGTTTTAAAGAAAAGTTGGAAATATTGAGAGGTAAGGAAAAACTAAAGGATAGGACGGAGTGGATAGGAGACGACTTAACGGAGTATGAGAGAAAAGTAGAATGGTTAATTAAGAGAGAAGCGGACAAATTGAAAAGAGAGAGAAAACAAATAAAGATAGGATATAAGAAAATATGGATAAAAAAGGAAATGTGGTTATGGGATGATATGAAGGAAGAGTTAAGAAAATGGGATGGTGCGAAAACGTTTGAAGCAGAAGGAGGGAAGAGGAAAAGAGTGACAGTAAAAAAAATGAATGTGAGTTTTTAAAGAAGGGCGGAGGAAGAGAAGAAAAAGAGATAAAAAAAGAAGTAAAAAAGGGATTAAATTATGAGAAGAAAGAAGGAAGATGTTCTTTAAAAATCGGAATTAATAATAATATTAAGTACTCTTTTATAAAAGTTGTGTATTTCAAAATTCGCTTTTTCTTTTATTTCTTATTTCTGAGTCTCGATACAAATTCTCAAGGATGAACATAAAATGAATATTAATAAATGTAATCAATTTTAATTAACATATAATATAATATTTCTATTCTAATTTGAAACTATAAATATAGGTTAGAAAAAATGTCACCTTTTCAGATGGTCAAATCGTGGGTATAAAATATGTGATGGATGTTATTTTTTATACTCTTTCGGTATGTTTGCAAGGTCTGCCCCTGCGGCACAGCTCATATACCACGCTGATGAATAGTCACTCTTTCGGTGATAGTTTGTAAGATCTGCTCTTACGGCGAGATAAGAAGATTAAATTTTATGATCACACTTGCGGTGATAATTAATAAGATCAGCTCTTATGGCTATATGTGACTTCTTGATAACTAGAAGTATTTCGTTTGCGAAGAAAGGCTGTTCCTTCTTTTTATTAATATCTTACGAAGAATCAAGAGCGAAAAACTAGAAACTGAAAACTCTGAAGTTATAAACAAAACTGCTCGCATTTTGTTTATTGACCGCCTTTTTTTTATGCGACCAACTCTAAAATTAGTAAGAGGGAAAATCAATATATGCTATGAATTCCCCCTTAGAACTCGCGCGTCCCCCGAATCCGGTGACGATCCGACAGAAGAAAAGGAAGAAAAAAAAATAAAAATATAATGGAAGAAAAAGGGATAATGAAGGTGGGATTCTGGAATGTGGCGGGGTTAGGAAATAAGGATGAGGAGTTCTGGAAAAGATTGAAGGAATGGGATGTAATTTTTTTGTGTGAGACATGGATACAATCAAGAGATTGGAGTAAGCTGAAAATGCGTGTACCAAAAGGATATGAATGGGAAGTAAAAGGAGCAGAGAAGATTAATAAAAAAGGAAGGGCAATAGGGGGCATAGTGATAAAATGGAGAAAGGAATTAGAAGGAAAAATAATTTTAGGAAAGGACAAGAAAGAAGGAGTATTAAGACTAAAAATAAGGAGTGGAAAAAGATGGTGGAAAATTGCAGGAGTATATGTAAATGGGGACTTGGATAAGATACTGGAGGAGATAGTAATGCGGATGGAAGAAAAGGAGGAAGGGGTGGGATGTCTAATAGGAGGAGATTTTAATGTGAGAACAGGGGAGGAGGGGGGTTTATGGGAAGAAGAAGCAGAAAAGGATGAAGAAGAAAAAAAGAGGAGATCAAAAGATATAAAGATAACAAATGAAGGAAGGAAGTTTTGCAAATTTTTGGAAAAAAGGGGGTGGGGAATACTAAATGGATATATCAAAGGGGATGAAGAAGGGGAATGGACATATACGGGAGGAAGGGGTAACACGGTGATTATGTAATAAGTGATGTGGAATCAAAGAGTAAGATAAGGGAAATAAAAGTGGGGGAGAATATAGAATCGGACCACTTTCCGTTAATAGTGAACTTAGGAAAAAGTGTGAGGAGGAAAAAAGGAGAAGAAAAAGGTAAAGAAAGAAAAAGGATAAGATTAAACTGGGATGAGGAGGAGAGAAAATTTTTTAAAGAAAAATATGGAGAGGTGAAAGAAGAAAAGGATAAAAATGAAGAAAGCTGGGAAAGATTAGGTAAAAAGATAAAAGGGGTTAAAAAAGTGGTTAAAAAAGTAATGGAGAAAAGAAAAAAAGAAAGAAAGGAACAAGCAAAGGAAGTGTGGTGGGATAAAGAATGCAGAGAAGGCAAAAAGAAAGTAAAGGAAGAATTAGAAAAATGGAGAAGAAAAGAGAGTAATGGGGAAGAATATAGAAAGGCAAGGAGTATATATAAAAAGTTATGTAAAGAGAAAAAGGGGATAGAGAAAAATAGATGGGAAAAGAAAATAGAAGCAGTAAAGACGGAAGAAGATGTGTAGAAAATAATAAATAAAGGAAGAAAGAGAAAGCAGGGAATAAATGAAAAAATCGAATTAAAAGAATGGGATGAATATTTCAGAGAAATGCTGGGGAAGGGGGATGAAATGGAGGATAGAAGGAAATCTGGAAGAAGAGCGGAAAGAGGATGAGGAAGAAAAATAGTTGGAAAGAGATGAATTCGAAAAGGCGATAAGAGGATTAAAAAAGGGAAAAGCAGCAGGAAGTGATGACTTAGAAAACAAAGTATGGGGGGGAGAAGACGTGAAAGAAGGACTATGGAAAATTTGTAGAAAAGTGTGGAAAGAAGGTGAAATGCCGAAAGAATGGAGGGAGGGTATTGTAGTACCAGTGCTGAAAAAAGGAAAAGGAGAAAAGATGGGGGATTACAGAGGAATAACACTGACGCAAACGGCGTATAAAGTCTATGCATCAGTGTTATCTGAAAGATTAAGGAAAGATATAGAGAATAAATGTATATTACAACAGAGTCAGGCGGGTTTTCGGAAATACATGGGAACAATAGATAAGATTTCTATTTTGAATTTTTTGATTAACAGAAAGATTGAAGAGAAAGAAGGAAAAATTGTAATAGCATTTATAGATATGAAGGCGGCGTTTGACTCTGTGGATAGAAGAAAGCTAGTGGAAGCTATGAGGAAAAGAGGAGTAAGAGAAGGTTTGGTAAAAAGATGTGAAGAGATATTAGAAGAGACGGTATGCAAGGTAAGAGTGAGAAATGAGGAAGGAGAAAGGTTTTGGACTGGGAGGGGAGTGAGACAAGAGTGTCCGCTAAGCCCGAGTTTGTTTACAGTGCTAGTCGCAGATATAGATGAGGAATTAGAAAAAGGGGGGTGGGGTGGAATTAAAATTAAAGGAAAAAAGATTTTCTCGTTAGCATATGCGGATGACGTGGCACTGGTGGCAGAAAATGAGGCTGGGATAAAGGGTATGATAAAAACCTTGGAAGAATATGTGGAAAGAAAGGGTTTAGAAGTGAATGTAGAGAAAACAAAGATATTAAGATGTAGGAAGGAAGGTGGAAAATGGAAGAAGGTAAAGTGGAATTGGAAGGGAAAGAAAATTGAAGAAGTAAAGAGTTTCAGATATCTTGGTTATATGGTCATGAGAAATGGAGACCAGAGGGAGCATGTGAGAGAAAGGGTTAAGATGGCGGCAAAGAAAATGGGAAAAGTTTGGGGTTTAGGGAAAAATAAATTTGGAAAAGATTGGAGTAAAAGAATATGGTTGTTTGATAGACTGATATGGTCTGTGGCAAATTATGGGGTAGAAATATGGGGGTGGAGGGAAAGGGAGAAAGTGGAGAGTCTGCAGGACAGGTACTTAAGGTGGCTGTTTGGTGTGAAAAAACAAGTACCGGGATATACCGATAAGAGAAGAAGTACGAAGAGAAAAGTTAAAAGGTAAAGCGGGAATGAGGGCTTGGAAATATGAGATGAGATTGGACGAAGGAAGAGGAGGAGAATTAGCAAGGTGGTGTTGGGAGGAAATTAAAAAAAAAGCAAGGGAGGGAAAGGCAAAAAAAAGATAGGAAAAGGAAAGGGAAGAATATTAAAGAAAAATGGGTTGGTTAATAAAGGAAGTGGAGGAAAAAAGGATAAAGGGGGATCTCAGGGAGGAAGTATTAGTTGAAAAAGATAAAGAAATACAAAGAAAGGAGAGAAAAGAAAGAATAATAGAGTTAAGATTTAATAAGTTTTACAAAAGAATTAAGAAAGAGGGGGAGCCAAAATATTTGAAAAAGGGATGGAAGGAAGAGAGATGGATGAGAATGGCAAGATTCAGATTAGGAAATGAAATGAAGCGGTATAGATATTGGGAAAGTGAAGAAGGAAGAAAATGCAGGATGTGCGGAGAAAAGAAAGAAACATGGGAACATGTATGGACAGAATGTATAGATTGGGGAGAGGGGAGAAATTGGGAGGAAGTAGAAGAAATTTTGGGAGAAGAAGGAAAGGGAGAAGAATGGTTGGAAAAATTGGAAAAAATAAGGGAAGGGATGGGTATGAATGAAAGTATGAATGGGTGAAAAAATTGGAGACAAAATTGATTAAAGAAAAAGATAAAAAGAAAAAGCATCGGAAGCGAGGGTCCAAAATGAATAAATGGGAAAAGTATGGCATGATTTGTAGATGTGGGTGAATGCGGTCTCTCTCTCTTTCGTCGGTGCGATTTTTGCGTAGTCTTAAGAAAAGCGTGCGAAAAGGCGGAAAAGAAACGTTATTTTCTGTAAGGATTATAGGTAAAGAAAGAAGATAATGGCATGAAGAAAGAAGAGAAAATGTAAAAAGAAGAAAAGAAAATTGTAAAATGATAATTGGAAATGGTTGCATGGGTTTAGAGATGGGTAAAAATAGAAGAAAAGATTTTTAAGTATAAATTGTAAAGAGAATAAGGAGGAATGTAAGAAAAATGGAAAATGGAATGCATGGGTGTGGAAGTGATTAGTGGAAAAAGTAAAATGTAGTAAAGTAAAATAAAGTAGTAATAGATGTAGAAATAGAAAAATGTAAATATGTAAATGAAACAAATAGTCAAGTGTACTCCGAAAGGAAAATAAACACTATATACATACATATATTATTTTTTTGTATCAATGTATTTTTTAATTGTTGTAGATTTTTATTATGTTGTTGACCTTTGATAATTGTGTCTAGGTTTATAAAATTTACCAGTTTAAGTTGTTCGTCTTTATTTTGATAAGTTTTTAATACTAGATTTCTGCTTAAACAATCAGCTTCTAAATTATTTTTTCCTGGAGAATATTGTATAGTGAAATCGTATTGTGACAAGTAAAATGTAAGGTCTTCTAATTCTTCATCCGTTCTTGATTTTATATTTAATTTTTCTAATGGTTTATGGTCAGAAAAAATTGTAAAGTGTTTTCCTATAAGCCAGAATTGCCAATATTTTATAGCTTTCTTTATAACGAAATATTCTAAATATATAGCTTTTTTTTCTTTGGTTGTTGTTTAATTTTTTTGAAAAGTAAGCTACTGGTTTTTCTTCATTGTTTGGTTGTACCTGTTTCAGTACAGCTCCTATACCTTGTAAGCTGGCGTCCGTGTAAATATGTATTCTTGAAAAAGTTTTTAAGCAAAACCAAGACTCCCCCAAAAAAAGACTCCCTTAAAATTATATTCCTCAAAAATAGATCATAAAATGTGTACTTTAATAACAAATACTCTTCATAAAATTAATGAGATCAATTAAATACGCCAAGAACCTGAAGAAAATAGAAATTATATTTAAACAAAATTAAAATTCCCCCCAAAAAAGACTCCCCCAAAATAGAACATAAAATGTATACTTTAATAATAAATACTCTTTATAAAACTAATGAGATAATGTAAAGAAAAAAAAAACTTGGCGCTGCGAAACCAAATCTTTAAAATCTCAAATTATAATTTTGCTTTTTACGATGTGCTATGCATCAGATTTTTGTAACCACACTGGATGTATATTAAAGAGTATTTTTAAAATACATCCAACAGTCCGCAATCTGTAAAAGTGGGACGGCAAAAATTTTGTTGCATGCCCATTTTCAATATTTTTGTTATATTAAGCATATTTTTTAAGTCATCAGCATTTTTGTTTTGTTTTCTTAGAATTATTTTTTTCTTTTATTTTTTTTATTCAATATTTTAATTTTATTTTTATTTTTTATTGTAATTTTAATTTTTTTTGGTTTTTTTTCGATTTTAAAGATTTGGTTTCGCAGCGCCAAGTTTTTTTTTTTTTTTTACATTATCTCATTAGTTTTATAAAGAGTATTTATTATTAAAGTATACATTTTATGTTCTATTTTGGGGGAGTCTTTTTTGGGAGGAATCTTGATTTTGTTTAAATATAATTTCTATTTTCTTCAGGTTCTTGGCGCATTTATTTGATCTCATTAATTTTATGAAGAGTATTTGTTATTAAAGTACACATTTTATGGTCTATTATTGGGGAGTATAATTTTAAGGAAGTCTTTTTTTGGGGGAGTCTTGGTTTTGCTTAAAAACTTTTTTAAGAAAGCTTTTCTTGCGCACTTATACTTGGCGCTTTTTTTAAACCTTTTTTTTCAAAAAGGTAAGTTTTTGGGGCAAATATCATTTATGTAGTTATAATATAATCTAGAGACACGTTAGTGTTCTGCGTTACGTACACAAGCAACGTGATCGAGCGTATTATTACGTGAGATCTTTTATTCTGAGTTATTAAGATGTTTGGATCTCAACAACGGTCTAACCGATCGCTTTCTAAACGTGTTTTTTTATATATAAGAGTAGGGAATAAACACGGGTTCTAATCCATGGGGCAATGAACGGGGCGCGGGGACGGGGGAAGAATCCACGACGAGAGGAGCGTAGGGAGGGGGAATTTCAATAGCGTAGAGACGAGGGATTGAGAATATGAGTAATTCACTTTTCTCCATTTTTTCTCTCTTATGTCACCACGCCAATGAGTTCCCTCTCCATACAGTTTCCTCACCGTAGATCCTCCCCCCGTTTCCACACCTCACCCATTGCACCTATGGATTAGAACTCACATGTCAGCAAAATTTCTCATACCTACCATCTTTACATATCGTATGTATCAGCCATTTTACGCATTATATACATATATACCGTCGTTACTAACTTATAATGAGAGAAGTGTGAGAGAGGAAATTTTTTCTGAGGTAAAAATAGAAAAAAATAAAAATTATTTAATAAAAATTTTTTAATATAGAAAAATTACACATACAATATTAAAAAAACATTTCAAAACTTAAAATAAAAGATACAGTTTTTAAGATATAAAACTTAAAATAAAAGTCATGCATACATACATACATAAAAAATTTTTGAAAAGTTAAGATAAAGCATTTTTTAAATCTAAAAACTTAAACTTAAAATAAAATTTAAAAAAATACAGTTTTTATAAACACAAAAATTAAAAAACAAAACATTTTTTTAAATCTAAAAACTTAAAATAAAAGTTATGCATACATACACACATATAAAAATTAAAATAAAACATTTTTAAATCTAAAAAACTTAAACTTTAAAATAAAATTACAAAATATAGTTTTTCATAAACACAAAAATTAAAAAACAAAAAAAAAACATTTTTTTTAATCTAAAATAAAAGTCATACATACACACATATAAAAATTTTTTAGCCACACATACACACACGCGCGCACACCACTAAAATTATACACTCTCATCATCTTTTTCAAGTATAGCCGCAATATCTGCGGCTGCTGTGGCAATCAGTGTATCCAGACTACTTTCTGGTTGCCGCACATATGCGGCCCGACCATCATGTGGAATGACAAATACAACCGCGCTCTAAAAAGAAAAAAATGGTGTTATTATAAAAATTTTTTTTTTATATAAATATTAAAAATATAAAAAAAATACATACTTCAATCCCATGCCGTGGAATTCTAACCCGTACTTGATGAGATGAGATTCATCTCATACGTCCCATGGTTAGTTAAAATACGCTGGAAAAAAATAAAAATTAAAATAATAATAATAATAAATGATAGTATAAATGACGGTATAAATACTTACGATTCTTATCGGATAAATAATATGCACAACCACTGTATCCATTTTAGAATGATGTTCTTTAAGTCACTTTTTAGAATGATGCTATTTCAAGTCACTGTTGCAAAGTGAGCTGAGCTGCATTTAACAACGTTGGTGACAGCTAACTTTTTTTTTTATCAGCTGGACCAACGGTGTAAAAAATGCAGCGTATGCCCATGCGACGAGGTAGCATATATTCTCCCATGTGATGGTGAAACAATATACGTGATAAAAAAATCTCTTAGCTCATTATAAAGACATAATGTAGAACATGAATTTTTTGATAGATAAAAAAAATTTTTTTATATTGTATAAATCATTATTAACGTTAACATCACTTTAACATTATTAATACTAATTTTTTGGAAAAAAATGTTTGCAAGTTAAGGATAAAAATAAAACAATGTAATAAAATAAAAGCTATAACATAAAGTAAAAAATATTTTTTTATTAAAAATATTATATTTGATTATCAGTTGGAGCTAACATTAAGATGTAATGTATATACCACGGTGTGAAATGATATACCGGTGTGAACGGGAAAAAGTATAATACGTAGGATAATAAACTTTCAACTCAGAGTTATGCTGTGATAATGATTATAAATTTTTGAAATTTATTATAAAAAAAATAATGTTATACATTGAAAATAAGAGCTAACAGTTCGCAATCGATGAATTGATTCTTATCAAAATAACTGCTAATACGTATTGCACTTGTTGCCTCAACACGATTCTTTGCAGCACATGCGATGTTGGAGAATTGTGTATACTTTATATCGATTTGTCCGAGAACAGCTGTCATCCTATCAAATGATATGGTGATACAATCATCGAGATCAATCATCTTGAGATATGTTAACTCAGTCATTATCATCTGTATATTGCCCGATTCGAGACACAGGATATTTAAACCATTCATGTTGTATACTCGAGCTGTCACCAAACCAAGGTATACAAAATCTTGAGGGTTTCTAAATTTATTGTGGAAAAGACTCAGGATGTTTTCTCGATATTCACAAAGTGATTTCCATGATTCGAGAGATAGCAGCATTTCATGCCCCCGGTTATCACCAATGACGATCTCAACAAAACTCGGAGGGCCAACGTTAACACCGATCTCCAAATACTTGTATCCCGTGGTTGTAAGCGCATACCGTCTACCCAGCAAGCGTATGACACGATGTTTGGTTGAGATGCTATATAAAAGAAGTTTTTATTTTAAAAAAGTTTTTTTATTTTAAAAAAGTTTTTTCACAAAATTTTTGAAATTAATACTTACGCATTATTCACATTTGATGTTTTAGCAGTAGTAGTTGGGACGTAGAAATCCATCTGGATAGTTTTTTTCAACGCAATAAAGTTTTTTAAAGAAATTGTCGAGAGCGGTAACAGCACGTCGTTTGATGAACGTTTTGCAACTGATGCAACATTACATTTGTTCTATACATTTTTATACACAAAACCCCACCATAGCTATTACCACCACCATTATTAATAAAATGTGCCAGTCAGCTGAATTGAATCTTCATTGCAAACTGTAGCGAATTTTTTTTTGCGACACATATAGGACATATCTGACATGGAATTATCATAAATAGTGAAAGTCTACAATTAGTACAAGATCTGTTACATAGCGCACCATGAACATTGATTTCATATTTGCGTACGAGATGCATTGATACACCTGTATCATTCAAATTAATCATGCATAATGCACATATTGTAATATCACCATTAAGCGTGGAATAATATATAGACATCATACAATGTCTAGTACGTCCATTAAGTGCACGAATTTGCGATGAGTCTAATGTTATGCGCACACGATCTTCGAGGTCTTCACTCTGATCACTCCTGTAATCGCTATCACTGGACAATGTGACATCGTCTTCATCGTCTTCATCTGATAACTCAAAATCCATCGGTACATTGTCACCATTTATATCATTCAAATTAGCCATCTTTAGCAGTTCACATAAAACTACACTTTGACGGCCGAAGTCACCGAATGTTATGACGAAAAAATCATAAGTTAGCGAAGATTATATTAAAAAAGATGCAAAACTTGTCGACACTACTATAAGATCGACAGGCACGTGTCAAAGTGCGGCATCAGCAGTTTTTATCGAGAAATGTGAAGACCAATGCATTTGAGATAATCAAGACACGTGTATTTTTTTTAATACCGATTGCGCATATTGTTGAGATAATATTTTACAATTAAAAAATGCTTACAACAACATATGACTAATATCATGAAAAAAATCATCCTTAATATATTTGATACATATGACGCAATAAAAATAATGCGCATAAAAACCGCTCAGAGTGAATAATATACATCATTAATCGTGTAGAAATCTCGAGAGCAGTAATGGATCAGCGAGAGCAAGAACTAGTGTCACAAGCGGCTCGATTGAATTCACGTGAAGAATTAAATATATGGGAGCAACATTGTGATGAGTACATTGAATCTATTAAAGAACATGGTCGAAATAAACATCCAAGATTATCCGTTGGTGTAAAGCAATCACATGTTGCCAGTATTGCACGTATCGAGAGTTTACGAGATTCAACGCGACAATGTTTCGTTCACGCTGGTGCGGGATATAATACATGCGAGTCAGGACTTCGATGCTTGAAAATAGATACATCTTTCAAAAATCGCATATTAACCGATGCCATAATCAATTCAAAATATATTGAACCTCGACAATTTCTTGAAGATACGCGAAACATTGTGCTTAAATGTGTTAGAAATGTTATGCATGAACATCATAATGTAAAAATAAATACTGTGTTTAACGGTGAATTTGTGGCGGGTGATAAAACTGCGAATAAAAGTGTGTGTACGAAAAATAGTGAACTCCTTCACAGATGTGATCTATTGGAATGGTATGAGTCGCAAGTCATCGAGCCTATTCTCTCATCTTTAGATGAGTTTCAAGAACGTGATAGCGGCTGGGCATTGTCTCGCATACAAAACATAACTGTAAATGTTAATAAATACAATCCATTGCATGCAGGGTGTTACATCAAATTGCCATGTGAAATTAAAATGAAAAGAGCCGTGATCAGTGTGCAATCTACAGATAATGCATGTTTCGCATGGTCGGTTGTAGCAGCGTTATATCCAACTGAAACGCATACTGAGCGATTAACATCATATCCACATTACACAACAGTATTAAATCTTCAAGGTATTGAATTTTCAGTAACCTTGAAACAAATTAAAAAATTTTAAAATCTTAACAATATTTCCATAAATGTATATGCTGTTCAAAAGAAGCAAATTTTACCAATACAACTCACAGAAAAAAAAGAGACGTACATATACATTTACTGTACACGCAAGAAGATAAAGATGTTGGACATTTTTCACTAATAAAAAATTTATCACGCCTGATGAGCTCGCAGTTAAGCAAGACGAAGAACAGAAAATACTTTTGCGATCGGTAAATATCGTAATTTTTTATGTTATAACATACATTATAAATAATGTATTAATATTATATTTTTTTTAGATGTCTACACTATTTTGGCTTCAACGAAAGATTGAAAACACACAGCGTAGATTGTGGAAAAATCAATAAATGTGCAATTATGCTACCGAGTGAAGATGACAAATGGTTAAGTTTTAATAATTGTGGTGGCCGAGATGACAACCCGAAAAATTGACACTCGGCGCGCCACGACAGATGCAGCCCGGCATACGTGAACGTATGCCGGAAGGCCCGGAAGCTCGGTGGGGGAAAAGCTCCGGGCCCGACTGATAGCAGCCGCGGCTGCCAGGCGTCGCGAAAGACGAAGAGCTTTCGCGAGAGTCAGATGCGATAAGGACCGCTATATAAGCGGCACCGATGGAGCTTGCGATATCGCCTTATCCGATAAGGAGATCGCCTTTTGAATACGATAGATAGTGCTCGAATAGACGCACACTTCACAGTATAAGAAGTAGTGCTCAGCCGACGCACATCGAACTGAGACGAGGCAGTATTCGTTGCCACGAAGCAGATCATAGACGCATGCCGTTACCACCAACGACGAAGAGTCAGAGTCCGGAGACAGGGACTCCGCAGAAGCGGACTCGGAGAAGCCGCCGCAAGAAGAGGGCCACACTGACGCCAGAGATCGTGCCTGACAGTCCTCCGTCGCCACCGGTCGAGGAAGCAAGAACACCGAAGATAATATCGATTGAGGTCTTTCCGCCGCAGCAGCCGCTGGCAGGGATATTACGGCCTCCAGGACTCAAGAATCCGCCACGACACACGCACTTCCAATTCCTGGAGTGGAAGCCTCCTCTAGCCAACTTCACACCTCCACGGCTCACGAGGCCACCAAGGATATACCTCGCACCGGGTGACGTACGCGTTTGGCGTTACACCAGTCCCCGGTGGAATCAAGTAAATCCGCTGCTCTCGCCTATCCCACCAACACCACCGGTGCGGATAGAGCGAGGTGTACAGTGTGGGCCAAGCACCACAGAGAGGGCTATACAGCACGCCCCTGTGGTCACGGATAGTGGAGTCCAGTGCGATCCCTGGGCTACCACCTCATCCTCCGAAGCCGAGCCTCCGATACTGCCCGGCGATGATAAGTGGGGGCCCATAAAGGTGACGCTCACCGCCCCACACATTTCCTACCGCGAAAGGCGGTTGTAAAACGTTGTAAAGCGTTCTTTTGTAAAAGCACCAGTGGGTGCGATTTAAACGATATCAAACACAATGTACATAAACTTGTAAATATACCTGTATATATAGAAAGAAGGCGTTCATCTATAAACCAGCGTTCTATCCTATCAACGAACCAAAAATACCTAAAATAATTATAACAGGAAGGAACGAATGCCATTTGTTGTATATGCTGACCTCGAATGCACTTTGGAAAAGGTGAATGCTGATCTTGCAACATCTACATCCGCACAGCAGCATCACAGGGTATTCAGCATAGGGTACTATGTGTGTTGCTTATATGATGACACGTTATCAATGTATCGATTTCGTCGCGATTATAATTGTGTTTCATGGTTTATCGAAGAACTTAAAAATTTAACCCACAGCGTAAAGACAATTTTATCTAGCAATGTACCCATGGTAGATTTTACGCAAAATGATTGGGAAGAATTCAAAAGAGCTACGCATTGTCATGTGTGTGAAAAACCGTTTGCAGCTGATGATACGCGAGTGCGTGATCATTGTCATTTAACTGGACGATACAGAGGACCCGCACATTCAAACTGTAATATAAATTATATGGATTCAAATTGTATTCCCATAGTTTTTCACAATTTATCTAGTTATGATGCACATTTTATCATCAAAGAAATATCTACTGCCTATGATGGATCAGTAGAGCTGCTTCCCATTACAAAAGAAAAGTATATATCGTTTACAAAAAATGTGAAAAGTACTACTGATGAAAGAAATGACTGTATAAAATTACGATTTATTGATTCATTTAAATTTTTAAATACTAGTCTTGAGAAATTAGCATCTTTTTTAAATAAGGATAAACTGCGAGTGTTACGATATGAATTTTCTAATTTAAGTAATAAAAATTTTGATTTATTAACGCGTAAAGGTGTCTTTCCATATGAATATATCGATTCTATTGAAAAGTTAAAAGATACATGTTTACCACCACGCGAATCGTTTTACAGTTCATTGACAGATGACATAGTATCCGAGAGTGATTATGCACACGCTGTAGATATCTGGCAACAATTTTCAATTCGAACGCTTGGGGAGTACAGCGATTTATATTTAAAAACCGATGTCTTGTTGTTGGCTGACATATTTGAAAATTTTAGAGAGCTGTATAACGAGTTACAAACTTGATCCAGCACATTATTACACTTTACCTGGTTTTACATGGGACGCGATGTTAAAACATACGAATATTAAATTTGAATTTCTTACCGACATCGACATGGTTATGTTTATTGAACGTGGAATAAGAGGGGGATTAAGCCAATGCTCTAGTAGATATGCTCATGCCAACAATAAGTACATGCAGTCATACGATTCATCGAAACCATCAACATATTTGATGTATTTTGATGTGAATAATTTATATGGATGGGCGATGTGTCAACCGCTGCCATACGCGGATTTTCAATGGGTTGACAATGCTTCTAATTTTGATGTAATAAATGTACCACTAGATTCACCCGATGGTTACATTCTTGAGATTGATTTGGAGTATCCGCAAAAATTACATGACGAGCATGTTGACCTGCCGTTCTGTCCTACACGTGATAAACCGCCAGGTAAGCAGCAGGACAAACTGCTTGCAACTTTATGCGATAAGAAACGCTACATTATTCATTATCGCAATTTGCAACAATGTATTCGTCATGGTCTTCACGTAACAAAAATTCATCGCGTATTACAATTCAAGCAATCTCCATGGCTTCGCGTTTATATAGAACTTAATACAAAATTTAGAACGCTTGCTAAAAATAATTTTGAAAAAAATTTATACAAATTGATGAACAATGCTGTATTTGGCAAAACTATGGAGAATGTGCGTAATCACGTCGATGTGAGATTTGTAACACATTGGGAAGGAAGATTTGGCGCTGAGGCGTTGATTGCGAAACCAAATTTTCATAGTCGTAGTATCTTTGCTGAAAATCTTGTGGCTATTGAAATGCATAAACTTGCGGTAAAATTTAACAAACCAATTTATGTTGGTATGTGTATTCTAGACATATCTAAGACATGTTTGTATGAATTTCACCATGAGCATATGCAACCTCTATATCATAATAAATGTAAAATTATGTATACCGATACGGATAGTCTCATATATCATATTGAATGTGATGACGTTTACGAAATTATGAAACATAACATTAACAAATTCGATACGAGCGATTATGCGATTGATAATGCATATGGTCTCCCACGCGTTAATAAAAAAGTACCGGGTTTAATGAAAGATGAAAACAATGGAGCAATTATGACTGAATTCGTTGGACTTAGAGCAAAAATGTATGCTTTGCGAGTCGAGGGTAAAAAAGATACCAAAGAAATTAAAGGTGTTAAATGTAATGTCGTTGCTAAAAAGATAACGTTTGATGATTACACGCGATGCTTGAATGAGGAAATAGAAATGACTCGTCAGCAAACATGTATAAGATCCAAGTTGCATGAGGTGTATACTATACGTGAGGAGAAAACTGCTCTGAGTCCATATGACGATAAGCGATACATTATACCCGGTTCTACTGAAACTTTACCATGGGGGCATTATAAAATACCACTGTAAATAAAAGTTTATATTCCATACTCATATGTATTATAATATAAAAATTTTTTTATTTATGTATTATAATATAACATAAAAAATGTTTTGTTTATTTATGTATTAAATTTTTTTATAAAACATTATTCTTGTGTATCCATGAGTTGTGTGAATTATCAAATCCCAACCACTTTACATAAACATTATTTCCATGTTTTTTTAACACTTTTTCAACGAGGTATACATCAGGATTATTTACATGAAGTAATTCCTGTTCATAGAATCCCCCAGCGATGGGTTTTCCACAAGAATCCTCAAGCAAGTATGTTACGGGATTAGTTTTCAACACTTTGACGATTTTAAACACTTCAGTGGTCCAATTTGGCGTATAACCTTTTTCAAATAATGTTTTAAACTTGCTCACACGTACTGAATCACCAGCTTTAAATCGTGCTAGAGCAGCGATCTTCATGTGGTTGTAGACCGTAGCCAAGAGCTTACTCGCGTTTGCGCGGGTAACATCAATAGGTCGCATGCCAATAGTTCGATGTTTTCGCGCGTTATAATCCAAAACAAGCTGCTGTAACAAATCAATCCATTTATTATTTTCATTGAGCGTAAACATTTTCCACATAGCGTTTTTAAGCGTTCGGTTGAACCGTTCGACAACTGACGCTTTCATTACGGAGTATGTGGAATAATGGTTAATATTATGTTTTTTCAAAAGTTTTTGCACATTTGTGTTATAAAATTCTTTTCCTTTATCAGTTTGAAGATTATTCGGACATCCTTTATCGTCGCGAAAGATCTTTGCAATCGCTGTTGCAACTTCGATACCGCTTTTCGTCTTTAATGGTACAGCCCAAGCATGCTTGCTCAGCACATCGATAACGGTGAATATGTAGTAGTAACCTCGGTTGACACGTGTGTATGGACGCATCTCGACTACATCAGCTTGCCACAAATCATCATACCCGCGCACTATGACACGCCTTCGAGAAAAATTTCTTCTCGCTGATGTATGCAATTCGTTTACCAATTGTAGTTTTTCTTAGCTTTTTTTCTTCGACATTTTTTAATAGCAACGGCAATGGTAACAGCAACGGTAACAACAACGGCAATGGCAATGGCAACGGCAACGGCAGCGGCAGCGGCAGCGCGGCAGCGGCAGCGGCAGCGCGGCAGCGGCAGCGGCAGTTGTTTAATTCTGTTCACCGCGAATAAATTTATTGCGAAGCGTGTTTACCACAATCTGTAGACTACTCTGTAGTATTTCTATTTTTTTATTCAGTTCATTTAATTGATCTTTTAAATTCTGCACATTCTGTTGAACATTATTATTAAATTCCACAATTCCATTCTTTAAAATTTGTAAATTTTGTTGAACATATTTGTTTCATCATCTGTGAAATTTTATATTTAATTCGCTGACACTTCATCGGCATTCACGATCCGTCCGCGTTCTTCGTTCATGCTCTGTTATTTTTGTCAGTCGCCGCATACCGCTTCTAGTTTACATCGACAGGTTCAATACGTTAAAGTCGGATTAATCCGGTTCTCACTAGTTATCTAGCCACCTGTTTTGTTTGTATACTCGATGTTTCCGACGATCAAGGGCCGATTCTGCCGAAACGTGGGCAGTTTCGCTCGAACTTCGACACTAGTAAGAAAGAAGTTCTCACGTTGTCACCGTTCGGTTCACTCGTCGTATATTCTCTCTCGGCCGCGAGCATTGGACCGTTCCGTCACTCGTTTAATCCTCCGCGATCATTCTTTTTTTTCTTGTCAATTTTTCTTTTCTCTTCTTTCTTTTTTTTGTTACACGAGCATTCGCGGGGCAAGGTGTCGCGATCGCGCAATTTGTCGGCTCGCGTTCAAGATATCCGACGTTCGCGACAAGATTTCCGACGATCGGGCGGGAAAGCAACCGCTCTCGAAGATTTCCGTCGGGAAGGCCGAGCTCAGAAGATTTCCGTTCGTTGCCACCGCCGACCTTGCTCTCGTGATTCCTTATATCTACACTGTATAGTTTTCTGTATCATTTTTTTGTAAATATAATTTTTTTGCTCTTTCGTTAATTGTGACAATTATAATTCTCGCTTTTTTTTTGTATTGTCAACCTCACGTCAAAGCACCGTGCCGAGCTCAGTGCTGAGCTGTTTTCTCACACAAAAGAAACCGAAAGTGTGCCTTTTCGCCGAATCGTGCACAATATTGTTTGTTGACAGCGTCATCATCGTCCAAAGGTTCAGCTACATGCTTAATTTTGCGTGATCGCGCGTCGTAATCGGTGGATGTTACACAGAGAGCGTTATCGTGCACGTAATTTCTAACTAACGCATCATATCGATAATGTTGATTAGTATTACTTCCTCTACCATCTTTAAGCAATGTTCCAAACTTGTTAATCGGCATTTCGATATCAAATAATTAAATTGTGTATGCATACTTCAATTTATAATAAGCCCCACTTCGCAAAGTTCCTCAATAATTGATAAAATCTCATTGTCGTGAGCGTTATGACCCGCGTAACGTGAGGCTTCGAGCAATCGAAGACGATTTACGAGCTCGTTTGGATCATCCCAATAAACATAATCGATTTTATTATTGTTTAATGTTACAGCGTATGGTATACCTTGTCCAATTTTTTTACTCAGCACAGGAGCGATTATATTCTTATATTTGTGACCCTTGTTACTCTTTACTTGATTTTGAGAATTGTAGTCACGTTTATGTGCATTCGTTGCCATGAGTATACTTTTATAATTTTTTTTATCGGTATCAGTATAACTGCTCTCATCGGGAAATCTCATAAAAATCAATTCGTAAAGTCCCACTGTTCCAAGATACTTTTTACCATCTATCAATATATTATCATTTTTATCTAAATCAACACGCTTGTTGCCAGTCATCGTTCCATTGTCGTTGAAATAAACTCCGTAAACGCTATCGATGTTAATAGATTTTTTTCCGCTTAAAACAGCGCCTAGATACTTTTGCCCCAACGGTCCATAATGAGTTTGAAGAGTCTTCCAACCTTCTGATGTTTGCAACTTTTGTCGAATAGATGTTACCAGCGGTTCGTCTGCGGTATCGAAAACGTCTTCAATGGAATGTGAGTGTGAACGTTCCCTTGATAAAAAATTTCGTTGTTGCACGAACTTAGGCGTCTCGTTTAATGTGGACGGTATGGTGTGTGATCGTTTTAACGCTGATTTAATTGGAGTTGATGCTGTTATCGGTGACGTTGCATTTGATCGTTTTCGTTTTGGCGTCAATCTACTTTCATCTTTTTCTTCTCCCAATAAAGATATCAACGATGTATTTATTAATCGATTCCGTTTTGGTGTCGATCTACTTTCTTCTTTTTCTTCAGGTAATGATATTGAAGATGTTGTAATTAATCGTTTTTGTTTTGGCGTTAACACATCTTTTTTTCCGGAAAATACGATTCGTTCTTTGATATGGCTGATTCAACTTCGTTGTTTTCAACGGTGTTTTCTACAATCTGTTTAAGAGGCTCAACGATGGGTTTAAAATGTCGCTCCAACGCGATATCTTCTTCCATTTTTCCCGTCTTCATAGCATGATACTTTTTGCGAATCGAATCGCTCGTTTGAGCAATTTTCTTTGCAATTATCTCTCGATTTTTAAGTTCACTGTTGTTATTGTCGTATGTCGAGCTTGACAGTTATCAATCGGTGTATCGACAACGACTGATCACATTATGATACCACAAAGTCGTTAAATCCCTTTCTATAGCGACCGTTTGAAATAGCACTGTCCGTATCAATCACCACAAATCCATACTTTTGTTGCCAACATATTCGACACAATTTATCAAAATCTTTGAATGACATATCAGTGTTAACATGATCATTATATATATGTTTCATATTTGTAACATCCTGTTTAAATAGAATTAAAAAATTCGTATTGTCACGTATAAGATGTTTCGGTATTTTCGCATACGTTTGACAAAGATAAAAACTGTCAACGTTCGCGTGTCGCCCCATTGCAAAGTATTCTCTTACCGCATCCTGCTTATCACATGCTATGTCATCAAAAATGTGGGATTTCGATAGGACTTGAGGCAGTGCGAGATCGATATTCGAATAATTTAGAAATAAAGATTATGTAAACGTACATATAAAAATGTTCGGTACTTTAATTGATTCTTTGCAATTACAAGTCGTCAATATCGGTGAGTATACGGCGAGGTTTCTACATGACTCTCTCGAGACAGACTGCTCGTACAATTTATTCGCGCGTACTCGCCTCGCTTTTCCGGGCCTTTCCGAGCCTTACGCGATCGCGCCCGAAATCGGCAAGGCCGTTACAACCGCTGGTCCCACACTCGGCCATACTGACAATGGCATCGCCCTCGATACCATCCACGTCGTTGATTTCTCTTTCTTCCGGCAGATCGACATCCGAATCCCATGGGTGGTTTCTTGGCCATCTCTTCATGTAGTCCGCTGCTGTGCTTGTACGTTTAGGCCCCTCATGATTGCCCACCTTTTCAACGATGTATCTAGCGTGTCTCAGTGCTCCAATTACTTTATATAGTCCGAGAAATTTAGGACATATTTTCAGCCCTGGTCCGGATTGCGTCCTTCTAACAGCAACAATATCTCCAATTTGATAATTAATCGCTTCTTTACGATTTCGATTATATGTTCGTTTATTTTCAGCTTGTATCTTCATAATATTTTCTTTGGCTCTGTCCCGCAAATCAGATCTTTCTTATTCGAATTTTTCGGTAATAACTTTCTGGATCGCTTCTCGTAGCCGTAGATCATCTTTTCATTGCATGTCTCGTCCGATTAATAATTTAAATGGCGTCGTGCCTATACTCCTATTGAATGATGAATTCATGAACTGTTGAACTCGATCCACATGCTTATACCATTGTTTTGTGAGAGTACTTCGCGTGAATTCAATAAGGCAAGGCAGAGAAATACACAAAAAAACACACTTTAATTAAAACTTATTTACACTATTTACAATGTCTTGTAGTTTCGCCAGCACGGCTAAAACTCCGCTTCGGAAATTCGCGGTCTCGCGATGCACTCGCACGGTGCCGCAATTATCGCCTTTTAGTTTTCCGTTGAACTCGGAGCTCTCGCGGATCCGACACGCTTGTTCAACGGCTTTTTCGCTACTGGAGTTCCCGGGCATTCCTTCCTAGAAAACGCTCGCGAATTCGAGGCAATGCCCAAAAAAGGCAAAAACGAGCGCTAAGCCTCGGCATTGGTCAAAAAACGATCGCGCGATAACGATCCAGCACAACACGCCGCTGGATCACAACACGGCGCAACGCTCGACACACCGTATCACGCGCTCGGGGCCTGACAGCGCGTCGCGATCAGCTGTTTTGTGCCCAAAAATAACGAGCCCGCGTCGGCTCGTCAACGCCTTGCACGCGAGGCCGCACGCGGCGGCCGAATGTCCAACAACCATTCTTCAGGTTTCGACAACGATAGTTTTGTGAGTATCGAGATGATTGACTGGTTCATCCTCTTTACTTGTCCATTTGCACGCGGCACTTCAGTAGTAATTAATGTGTGTTTGATATGTTCTGCCTCACAATATTCTTGAAAAACATGGGAGGTAAATGCTGTATCTCGATTTGATATTATTCGGTCTGGATTACCAAAAATCACCGCCTGCCTCTTCAATCGGATTATCACCTCTTCCGTGGTTGTAGATCTTGTCGGATACAGCCAAATAAACTTTGTAAATGCGTCGACTACTGCGAATATGTATGCGTAACTCTTCTTCGTCGATGGGATCGGTCCCAGATGATCAATGTGGTAAGCACTGAGTGGTCTATCTTCTTTCTTCAATGGCTGGAGTAATCCCTCTGCTTTTCCTCGTTTCTTTTCTGCTAACAGACATCTTATACAGCTATTAATTATCCTCTGAACCTCTATGCGCATCTGTGGAAACCAGTATTCTTGTTTTAATAAATGCTCGGTATTACGATATCCGAAATGTCCTTGCTCGTGTGCGTTTAATAATACTCGTCTCATTATCCTCGGAACAGCTAACAATAAATTTGCTTCTTCCTGCTTGTAGAGTACTTCATTTATTATAGTGAAATTCTTGTTATTCGGCTCCCTTGACTCGATAATCTTCCGCAGATCAGGATCTTCTGTCTCGGCCTGTATAATTCTTGCAACTAAGGCGTCCTGTGCCCTCTGAACAGCCAAGCACTCCGCTGGATTCCGACTCAAGGCATCTGCATGGCGCATGGCGGATTCTGAGCGATGCGTCACATTATAGTTGAATTCTTCAAGCTGCAAGGCCCAACGAGCGACTTTCAAACAAACCTCCTTCTTCGACATTGTTTGAACAAAAGCTCTACAGTCTGTTACAATCTTGAATAGAATGTTCAACAAATATATGCGGAATTTTTACAATGCCTTGATTACAGCCAGCACCTCCAGTTCATAGCTGCTTAATTTCTCTTCAGCTTCCGACGTCTTCCAGCTGGCAAATATATAGGGTGAAAATGATTATTCTCCGAATCCTTCTGCATCAGTATCGCTCCGAAGCCAAGTGTGGACGCATCCGTGTGAAGTTCTGTCTCTGCGTTTAATGTATATAGTTTCAGTACTGGATCCTTCATCAATTTCATCTTCAATTCATCGAACGCCTGCTCCTGCTCCGCTCCGAACACAAATCTCGATTCCTTCTTCAACATCTGTGAGAGAGGTCGTGCTATTGTTGCATACTGGGGAATAAATTTCCTGAAGTATCCTGTCAGACCCAAAAAGCTCTGCACCGCCTTGACCGACGTCGGTTTTGGGAAACGTGCCACCGCCGACACTTTTTCCGTAGATGGTCTGACCATTCCAGCCTCCAAAATATGACCAAGATATTCCACGCGCCGCACCATCAATCTGCACTTCGACCAGTTAATTTTTAAGTCGTAATCTTTTGCCGTGTTTAACACTCGCTCCAACTTCTCCAGACATTCACCTTCTCCTTTGGCCGGAATAATGAGGTCGTCTAAATAAATCAGTACCGTGCCTTCGGCCGCCAGCTCCCGGAAAACAGATTTTATGTGCCTCTGAAAAACTGAGGGTGAATTACATAATCCAAAGGGAACGGTCAAAAATTCAAAGTGTCCATCCGGAGTAATGAAAGCAGTATATTTTATACTTTCCTCGGCCACCGGCACATGGAAAAATCCATCCCTCAAATCCAGAGTGCAATACACCGTCGCTTCTGATAACTTGTCCAGCTGGTCCTCAATTAAAGGCAGTGGGTATCTGTATCTGTCTCTCACGATCTTTCGATTCAGTTGACGATAGTCAATGCACAGTCTCGGCTTTCCGTTCTTCTTGGTCGTCAGTACCACCGGACTGGCGTACTCTGAGCTGCTAGGTCGGGCTATACCCTCTTCGATCCATCCGTCAACAATTTCGTTTACGACATCTCGCTGTTCCACCGACAATCTCCTTGGATTTTGATAAACTGGGATGTCGTCCTTGAGTATTAAGTGCATTTTTACTCCGCTGTCCTTGTTCTTCCTCGGGTAGTAACCGTCCGTCAAGTCCCGCACGCGTCTCCTCACTGCTGCATCTTCAATGTGGTCAACTGACAGTTCCGGCGTATCCTCCGTGTCCTCATTAATCTGCGAACTTATACATAGTATCTCCGCCCAGTTAGCATTGTCATCTTTAACAGAGTTGTCAGCATCAAACTTCTTTAAAATAGCTTGCCGCCGCTTAATTCGTATTTCTACGAAATATGATAATTCGCCGCCAATTATAAAATCGTGTCCCGTAAAATGATCGGGCACCACATCAATCTCCAGCGCAATAACAATACCATCAATACATACGTCAGCTGTAAATCTTCCTAAGGTACTTTGATCCTGTGAACCTATGCCCTTGAACCTCGTAACGTCTGGCCTGATCGGCGGGGCACCGATCTTCACATAACAGCTCGACCGAATAAGATGTAAGTCGCTGCCTGGATCAATTATCGCCGTAATCTCCTTCTGAAAAATCGTTACTTTTTTATATGTTTTCTTATTGTTATGCGTCTGAAGAGCGTTTGCACGCGCCGTCGTCGTCGATCCTTTCGGGCACTTTGCAGCAATGTGTCCGAATTCGCCGCACGAAAAACATCTGCTTCCTCTTGATCTATGCGGACACTCGCCGCCTAAATGTTTCGTATCTCCGCAATTAAAGCATCGTCTAACAATCTTCGCCGTCGTCTGCTGCTGGCCACTGCTTGTGCCTGTTGTTTTCTTCGTGTTATTTACTTGCGACCGTTGCCTCGTTTTATTTCTATTTCTCAACTGTGTTTTGTACTGTAGAAATCATTGTCTCAATTCCTTGATCGTTGTCGCGCCGTACAAAATAGACTTATTTACTTCTTCGTCCTTGATACCGTCGATAATATACTGGATCTTCGATTCAATTTCCATTTCTGCATGACTCACGAGCTCCAATGCGCGATAAATATATTCTTGACATGTTTCGTCTGTCTTCTTCGACAATGCGCCCATTTCTTTGTGTACCTGGCGACTATTAAAAGTTCCACCGAATTCTTGTATTAACGCCACTTTAAGCACGCGGTATGATAGCGCACGGCACTCGAAATTCACAAAAAGTTTAGCTGATCCTCGCAACAGTCTTTTAACGTAAATAACTTTTTGTTCGTCTGTCCATCGGCATAATTCAGCGGTCTCTTTAAATGTCTCGAACCACCTTTTAACATTCTGAATACCATCACCGCTAAACGACGTCATAGCTTCTTCCACATCTTTAAACAATAGCATAGTTCGGCCGGAAAATATTTTATCGCGATTTCGATTGTTTTGGTCGTTACTGTCTTCTCTGTTATTATTCCACAACCATGTCATACCAGAGGCATTCGCTCTACGCATGACTGCCAACGGTCTTCGCACATTACGTTCGTTGTTTACTGCCGGGCTGTTGGAAAATTCCAGAAGATTCGTCGCCGCGTTCTCGTCTTCACATCTTCCGTGCTGATTCCTCTCATCCGAATCCTCTTCGTCTTCTCTGTTGTCAATTCCGAGCATCGCATCTTGCAGTCTTTTGCGCAGCGTGGCCTTCGTTCCCGTCACAGGAAAATCTAAATCGCGTAACTTTTGTACGAGCTGGTCTTTCGTCATTGTACTTATGCCAGCCTCGTCTGTTTCCGTCGCGACGTCGCCATCGAACTCCTGTATCTGAGAACTTTCTCCCGCCAACGCCTTACGTAACCTCTCTCGCAAAACTGCCCTGCTTCCCGTCGTTGACTGCCCTAATTGCGCGAGCTCATTCATCAATTCACCTGTCGACAAATCGTCCGGCGCATCCGCGGTCGTCGGGGCCATCGTAATACTCTTTGTCATTCTTCCTCAATATCACCGTCTCTGTCTCTCTTTCCACGTGGTTCGGCGTGCGTGCAAGATCACCTTTTCTCAACACACACTCCGCGTCGTAATACGTCGTACTATTCACGAAACTCGACCGCTCTCTTTCCAATTCGCGAATTCTTCCTCTCGCCGTAACTCTCGTCACTACGATCAACCTATTCGTCTCGCCCTCGTTATGTTCACTAACCTCAATTAGCCTTCGATCCCGGACGAGCCCCCAGATCTTAAACTGTGGGATTTCGATAGGACTTGAGGCAGTGCGAGATCGATATTCGAATAATTTAGAAATAAAGATTATGTAAACGTACATATAAAAATGTTCGGTACTTTAATTGATTCTTTGCAATTACAAGTCGTCAATATCGGCGAGTATACGGCGAGGTTTCTACATGACTCTCTCGAGACAGACTGCTCGTACAATTTATTCGCGCGTACTCGCCTCGCTTTTCCGGGCCTTTCCGAGCCTTACGCGATCGCGCCCAAAATCGGCAGGGCCGTTACAACCGCTGGTCCCACAAAAATAAATATAGAATTCGGAAGAGCTTTGCTCGGTGGAACAACATCAATATTATTTGAAAATGTGAAATAATTAATTTTTTCTATTAGTGCCAATATCTCTTTCAAATACTGATATTTTGGTTGTTGCAACGATTTCGAGTATATATAAACGTTTTCAAATCGTACACCATGCGGACTTTCTAACAGACTTATTAATACATTAGTTTTGCCGCAATTTGATGGACCACAAATGATAGCGCGAATAGAACTCGGTAACATATTTCCATGTCTACGTAACACACACTCAGATAATAACTTGTCATCGAAATTCACCACTTTGATTGGTGGCGCTTGCTGTATGAACCGCATTCTACCATGTAAATGAGATCAATATTATCCATGCTGATATATTTATAGTTGTGTGCACAAAAATTAAACGCTCAGTATTCAATATGTTTTTGCTGCTGTCGGACGATTGTAATATTTGCAATTTAACCGTTGAACAACTACAACATATTCCGAAAATATTTTTATTGCAACGATTTTCGCAACATATTGACTATTTGTGGAATAAGCTTCCTGAACACTTAAAGGCTGATTTAGATGTTCAGCAATACCGCCGATGTTTAAAACATTATAATTTATTGAGTTATGAAACACATGTTGACGGTCCTGCGCCATTAATAAAAAAACTGTATTGAATGTCTGAGAAAATTGGGCGAGGCTTGTTAAACAGAGCGATTAACGCACTTCCGTTTGAATTGCACATACCCGGGTACCAGTTTTGTGGCCCAGGAACTCGATTAAACGAACGATTTGCCAGAGGAGATCGTGGAATTAATCCGTTAGATGCGGCTTGTCGTGATCACGATATAGCTTACTTACGTAGCAACAATCTCGCAGAGCGCCACGTGGCTGACAATATTCTCGCCAATAAAGCGCTGCAACGTATTAACGCAGAAGATTCAAGTTTTGGTGAAAAAGCTGCAGCCACAACCGTATGGGCAGCTATGAAAGCAAAAGCGAAACTTGGTATGGGCTTATGTGCAGCGAGGAAGAATACGCTGAAGAAGAACACGGTGAAGAAACGAACACTTCCGATAGCGAAACGTGGTGGCGTTATACCGCTTCTACCCTTACTGGGTGTTATCGGTTCGCTCGCTGGTGGAGCCGCAGGAATCGCAAAAGCTGTAAATGATAAAAAAGCCTCACAACGCCAACTTGAAGAAATGAAACGTCACAATTACGCCATGGAAGGTCGCGGTGTTTATCTCGCTCTATACAAACGTGGTGGTGGAGTTCGAAAAAATAATAAAAATAAGAAAGGAAAAAAAAAAAACGCCGATGAGACGTTAAAACTTCCCAAAGGTGCTACTACCGATATACACTTGCGACAATTAGCGAAACACATGCGCATTCCATATTTTAGAGGCGTTTTTATGCGTAACACTTTACCGATTGGGAGAATACATCAAAACGAGAGCGGTATTGTGAATTTAGATAAAGTTGAAGGATTAGGTACCCATTGGGTGGCATATGCGAAAAGAGGAAATCGCGCTATATATTTTGATAGTTTCGGCAATCTTCGACCGCCACAAGAACTTGCTCGATATCTAGGGAATGATGCAACACGAATTGAATATAATCGCTTACCATATCAACGATATAATCAAAACAACTGTGGGCAATTGTGTCTACAGTTTCTGCAGACAATCGATACACAATTTAAGAACAAACATTATGCGCTGTAAACTCAGTATCAAACATGTCGCTGACGCTCACGTTATCGGGCAAAAGTAGTATCCTCGCGGTGAGCTACTTTCCTGCTATAGATTTAAGCGATGGAGAATATGAATTCGGGCTGGCTGATTTTGAAACATATTTTACAATTCCTAATGTAAACTCATCAAATAATACATTCTATTTCAATAATGCTGATGATAATGATGATGGAGAAAGTATTACCATTCCCGACGGCTCGTATGAACTGTGCAATATTGCCGAATATCTAAAATGTGCGCTCGACGAGCTTCATATTAATGATGTTACAAAGAACATGATTTCATATGGCGATGATGAAAAAGATTATTCTTTAACGATTAGAGCTAATAACAATACGATGAAAAGCGAGATTAAGTGTATTTATCAAATAAATTTCACCAAACCATGCAACATTGGATCGTTGTTAGGATTTTCACCAGTAAATGTTATTCGTATTGAATGTAGTGTAACGGGGGGTGCATACAGTAATGGAAAACGTGTACATACAATACATGAATTTTCACCTAAGGTTCCGTCTGGATATAAGATATCTGAAACTCCAACACAGATCATTTACCTCTCAGTTGTCGTACGAAGCGTTACTGATTTGACGATTCGCATTGTAGATCAGAACGGACGATTGCTTGATTTTCGCGGCGAAGAAATTACCGTGAGACTGCATGTGCGGAGACGACTTTAGTGTGAGATGCTTGTTTTGAATAAAACGTCGAATGTGAGACAAATTAAATACACAGCTTCCACCAAAGGGGCTCAATTATTGAAGAAAAAACTTACTACATCAAACGTGGAATTTTTAAAATCGTTGGGTTTCATTATGTTTAACATCTAAAAATGGATGATATATTGATTATTGATGATAAACTGATCTTTGACAATAGTATTGACAAAATTGAAACTCATACATACAACCCATATGCTAACACAACGTTTGGACACAGTGATGAAATTCGGATACCAATACAACAACAGGATTTGTATACATTGCCATGTGACAGCTTTCTCTATATTGATAGAAAACTGACGAAAAAAAAAACCGTGATGATAAGTTGGCAGCTGCGCTTGGAATTAATTGCGTAGCGTTTATGTTCGATGAAATCCGTTATAAACTCAATGGTGTGGAAATTGATCGCAGCAGAAACGTTGGAATAACTACCACTCTCAAAAATTATATATCACTAACGTCTGATAATGCTGCGATGCTGCAAAATGCGGGATGGGTTGAAACATCGACTATGCCAGAAGGATTCTTTAATTTTTGCGTACCATTAAGTATATTGTTAGGTTTCTGCGAAGATTACAAACGCGTGGTTGTCAACGCTCGCCATGAATTAATTCTAATACGCGCTCGCAATGATAATAATTCCATTATTGGACATTCGGAATTAGAACCTAAAATTGAATTGTATAAAATACAATGGCGAATGCCTCATGTTATGTTAAATGAGGTTAATAAATTAACCATGCTGCGAACTTTGGATAGCGGGCGATATTTAAGCATGACTTTTCGCTCATGGGATTTGTATGAATATCCTCTTTTGCAGAGCACGACAAAACATTCTTGGGCCGTCAAAACTGCAACGCAGCTTGAAAAGCCTCGATATGTTATCTTTGCTCTGCAAACCGGTCGCAAAAATGTTATGTCTAAAAAATCAAACGTTTTTGATGATTGTAAATTAATGAATGTGAAACTTTATTTCAACTCTGAATATTATCCATATGATGATCTGAACTTAGATTTCGATAAAAACAAATATGCAATTCTTTATGATATGTATATACGTTTTCGTAAAGCTTATTATGGCAACAGTTCTTATGAAGCTTTTTGTAATGTAGCGGCATTTCTATCATATGGGCCATTTGTTGTTATCGATTGCTCTCGACAGAACGAATCAATCAAAAGCGCCACTGTGGACGTGCGATTAGAATTTGATTGTAAAGAAAATGTTTCTGCAAATACAACCGCATATTGTCTCATTTTACATGATCGTATAGTTGAATACAGCCCATTATCTAACGTTGTGCGCAACGTTTTATAAAATTGTTGTGTCAACAGTTTTTATCATATATAGAGAAACAATTTTTTATTGACACGAATTGTTATTGTTTCGGACACACGTTCATCATGATTACACCAACGTTTGTCGATCTTCAAGGTTTTAAAATTGGACGACGATTTGTTGTAAAAGAAGTTGCTGTGCTAAGAAAAGGTGTTGTTCTGACTCATTACATTTTTAAGAGTCCCATGCCATAAAAATTTTTAACACTATCTGAAAAATCATGCATTTCTTGGCTAATAAAATATCACCATGCGCTGGCTTGGGAAGATGGAACCGTGCCATACAACATGGCAAAACATTTAATTACAACGGCTGTAGCAGGTGCTAACGGTGACGAAGTGTCACGTTTTATATATGTCAAAGGATATAAGAAACGTGCTTGGTTGGCTGATATGCTCAACGATGATGTTAGAGAAGACCACATCATTGAAACCTTAGACGCCGATTATGAAAATGTACAGTCTTTAAATGTTTTAGACTTTATTAACACTATGCGATGTAACAATTATGATAAACATTGCGCGTTACAAAATGTTTTAAAAATATATAATTGGTGGATGTCGCATCAAAAAAAGAATTATTATTAAGATTTTTTAAATAAAAAACTATAATCTTTATTAAAACATGTTTTATTATATAAAAATATATATGTAATTATAAAAATATATGTATATAATTATATAAAAATGTATAAATATAATTTTTTCTTAATAATTTAATTCCAGCTTTCGGGCGCAAATGCTGCGTCGTACTCCAGACCAAATAGTTCCCTCAGCCCGAAGTCGTTACCATCGTTGGGTGGGCTCATCCACATATATTTATTATACGCCTGATCTTTTTGGCGCTCTCACCGTATTGTCAGTCGCTTTTCAATGTTTATGAACCCCTTGATTTTTATTTCTTCAGGGTCTATCAAACTTTGAAAAAATAACGTGTTATATTTTTTATTTTATTCAATAAAAATTATTATTTTTATATTAGTAACTTACAGGCTGTGTGTGAGGTATCTGCAACCTCAACATGTTTTTAATTTCCATCTCATATGTGGGCTCCCCATCAACAAATATGCGCTGTAAAAAAATAACATTTTTTAATTTCCACATTTTCCATTAAAATTAGTTTACTTTAATATATTTTTTATAATTGCACTTACCCCAATAGCTGGGTATGTCACGCTAATATAATTTTCAACACGATCTTCGTATAAATTTTGTCTTGATATGTTGGCACGAACGTTCCACAATTTTATATATTATGTATCCTTACAGCCTCGCTGCTTTTATACTCACATCTTTTGCATAATTTGCGTTCTTTAACATGTGTCAACCAAACACTTGTATTCTTTTATAAGACAATCTTGTTAATGATATCTCTAACCTTGTGATATATACATTTAAACTCGTAGCTGGTGATTTTTGTATAATTTGCGTTTTTTGGCACGTGTTAGCCATACACTTGAGTTCTTTTATAAATGATGCAATAATCTTGTTATTAATATCTCCAACTTTTGTGATATGTATACATTTCAATGCGTAACTGGTGATCATATTGCAAAAAATTTCGCATCTTTTTAAAATTTTATATGGTTACATGATATATGTTTAAAAAACATATGACGAGATGACCATATTACAAGTCTGCATCTTTAATTTTATAATAAAATATCTCATGACAAAAAACTGCATACGTGTAGCAACCGGAAAGTGACTTAGATACTTTAATTGTCACAGCAGCCGCTGAAATTGCGGATATACTTGAAGAGGATGACGGGGTGTATATTATAAAACTGTATTATGTATTTTTTATTTTCAATGTATGTTTTTTTATTTTCAATAATGTATGTTCTTTTTATTTTAAGTTATGTATGCATGATTTTTCTATATTAAAAATTTATTAAATAAATTTTTATTTTTTTCTTTCCATCATTACCTTGGAAAAAATTCCCTCTCTCACGCTCTTTGCATTATAAATTAGTGGCGATGGTATCGATACCATCAATAAAAACTATATTTTGCACACCAGCGAGCAATGGTTGGTATATGTATTGTGCTAAGTTAATTTTTCTTTTATTTAAATTTGGAAAACAAAATCAATATTTCAAAAATCATAAATTGCCTTTATCAAAGTCGGGGATGAACCCGCGACTCTGCCAGGAACGCAATGAACAAAACTTAGCACCGGCTATAATTTAACACAAATCAAGATACGCAATGCTACGGAAAAGATACGCACTTTAACGCGAGAAAGATACTCAATGCAACGGGAAAAGGTATACGCAACCTAACGCAAGAAAACACGCAACGCAACGGAAAAGATATACGCAACCTAACGCAAGAAGATACGCAACGCAACGGAAAAGGTATACGCAACCTAACGCAAGAAGATACGCAACGCAACGGAAAAGATGTACGCACGGAACGCAAGAAGATACGCAACGCAACGGAAAAGATGTACGCACGGAACGCAAGGAAGATACGCGACGCAACGGAAAAGATATACGCACGGAACGCAAGAAGATACGCGACGCAACGGAAAAGATATACGCACGGAACGCAAGAAGATACGCGACGCAACGGAAAAGATATACGCACGGAACGCAAGAAGATACGCGACGCAACGGAAAGATACGCAAAAAAAGAAAACTCTGGGCTGCTGGCACGCGGCAATACCATGCCCACCCCCGGTACCCCACCGAGAACGGATCGGATTCAGAATTTTTCTTAACACGCGCGCAGGACGTGTCACGACAGCCGCGAATTCCTGCTCGAAACTCCCCCCTTTACCCCGGGGCTCCACGCAGCACGCACGCAAATACTCGCCGCACGCCGTCTTCACGTGCTGACTGCGACTCGACGTCCCACGTCGTGATGAACACGGCACTCCGCCGATTACAGCTTTTCCCTCGGTGGCTGAGTGTACCCGGAGAAGCCGGTATAGTCCCACGGCGCGGCGGAATCCATCGTCGCCGTCCTCAACTCTCCTCTGCTGCGGTGCTTGCGCTGGCACCCCGTGCCGGTCACGTGATCGGTAGCTCCTCGCCGATTTTCTCCAAAAGAGCCGTAGCTCAGGATTGCCAGCCCCTGGCCGGAACCTGTTTATTAAAACAAAATTACTTTTCCGGTACCGGGCGACTCCTGGCCCTTCGTCACGAAACGGCACTCACGGTACGGCACGTGATAACCGCGTGCTCAGTAGCTCGCCGGTCGCTCTCCCTCGTCGTCAGTCCCGCCGGGCGGAAAATTCACGCGAGATTCGCTCGGCGAAAGCACTCAAGCCCTTCACGGGCGGAAAATTCATGGAAGAAGTCGGCGACAGCCTCCTCACTATCTCGTCGTCGGTCCCGTCGGCAGAGTTCGGCACCTCGGTCTCTGTGCGACTGACTCGAGACTCGCGAACGGGTCCGTTGCCAGGCCAACCGCGCCAACGCAATGCTCATTACGGTGCCGGTACCGCCAATTTTCTCGAGTCGGTAAATCGCCAGGTCGGTAAGCCGACACCGAAACCGCGAGATAACGTAGTTTTCCCGTTACAGTATATAATGCGTAAAAATGGTTAATGCATACGATGCGTAAAGATAGTTGGTATAAGAAATTTTTGCTGACATGTGAGTTCTAATTCTTGCGGGGCAATGAGCGAGGCGTGAGGATGGGGGAAGGATCTACAGTGAGGAAACTGTATGGAGAGGGAACTCATTGGCGTGGTGACATAAGAGAGAAAAAAATGGAGAAAAGTGAATTACTCATATTCACAATCCCTCATCTCTACGCTATTGAAATTCCCCCTCCCTACGCTCCTCTCGTCGTAGATTCTTCACCCGTCCCCGCGCCCCGCTCATTGCCTCATGGATTAGAACCCGTGTTTATTCCCTACTTATAAGTTTGTACATAAAATACACGTTTTTTGTTCTATCTATTTTTGCTGTACAATTGATACTTTTTAGAAAAATGTTTGATAAAATTGATGCTATAACAAGTTCGAGGTAAAATTGTGTCACACTTGTACGGTTCGACATGTGTTTGTAATACGGTTCGACATGTGTTTGTAATATTATAGAAAATAGAATGGGCCCCATCTGACGCCCAAATTCGTGAGACGCACCAAATTAACTTTTTTCGTCTCTCCGTTGTAGTATTACATTTGACGCCTCATTGACGCCTCATACGTTTTTATATAGGTTTGCAATATTTAGTTTTGTTTATCACTACTCGAGTTTCTCGAGAAAAATCTTTGGCTTCGTTCAGCAGAAAAAACTGCTTTGCAACTATTATAAAAATATTAAAATTGATTAGCGCGTTTTTTAATAAAAATTGTAAAGTCTATTTCAAATTTAGATCGTATTAATATTTTTGTAGAGAAAATTTTATTCAACAAATTATTCGAAGTATCAAGACAAACCTAGGTATATGCTTGTACGGTTTCACATAAATTTGTAATATTTAATAGATATTTATAACGCGATCATCACTCATCAATAAACACAGTCGATAAATGAAACAGAGTCGATAAATTAATTCATGCCATCTAGCGGCGCAAAAACGAAAAGGACATTTTTGTCGTCGACGACGTTAAAATGTGATTTTACTCTTGCAAGCAAACTTTACATCGCGATATCTTCGTTTGTAAATAACGTAGCGAAAAAGTAAAAACACTTTTATTATATAAATCGACCCTAATCTACACAATGAACCTACGTAGAAATTACGAGCACTACCGTGCTTCGTGATAGGAAATTCTAGATCATATATTTCTAGTATAGGTTGAGAACATAACATTTTCTTTATTTTATTAAATGTGTTTTTGTATTCTGTCGTCCAAAGAAATTGTTTATTTTTTCTTAATAAATTATGTAATGGATCAAGTATTATAGATATGTTTGGTATATATTTGTTATATGGTATATATTTGTTATAAAAATTAATTTTCTCCAAAAATTGTCTAATATTTTTTTTAGTTTTTGGTTTTGGCAATTTTGTATTGAATTAAGATTATCTTTTAATGAGCGTATGGAATTATTACTTATGATATAACCAAGGTATTTTACTGAATTTTGGCCAAATTTGCATTTTGTGAATTTTAATTAAAATCGTTCTTTTTGTATTACTTTCAGTAGTTGTGTTAAGTGTTATATGTGTTCGTAAAATGTTTTTGAAAATATTAATATATTATCTATGTAGTTTGTTGCAAAGTTAGATAAATTATGTTTTCTGATTATGTTGCTAAGGATTCTTTGAAAAATTGCTGGCGATGTTTTAAGGCCGAATGGGAAATAAGTCCATTAATAGTGTCCGTCCTAAGTGACAAAAGCTGTTTTTTTTCTATTTTGTATTCGAAAAAGAATTGTCCAAAAAGCTGAGTTAATATCTAAAGTTGTAAAATAGTTACAATTTCGCGTTTTTACCATTAAAACTTCAATTAACAGACAAGGTTGTGATTGTGGTATAACTAATTTATTTAAATCTCTAACGTCGATGCATAATTTTGTTTTACTACACTGAGAGAAAAATTTACTTAAAAAACAGTAATTTTGCTTAATTTTAGAAAATAATTTTTTTCAATACAATTATGCAACCATTTCTTACACTTAAACAATGTATTTATTTAATTTAAAAAAACGTTTTTTTATTAAGTATATCACGCATTTCAATAAAAATATTTAGTTTTTATTTTTAAGTATAATTTGTTAAAAAGTAGTGCTTTTTTATTATATTTGAAAACATATTAGCTTAAAATAAAAAATATTTTTTGTAACACAAAAGTAAAATACTATTTTGCAAAGTACATTACGCATTATTAAAAAAAAGAAATTTTTAATTATGTAAGACAAACCTATGTATGTGTAAGACAAACCTATGTATGCGACTAGCGACCAATGAGGAGCATCAAGACTCGCGCAGTAATACACGGCAGCGGCGTTGCCATGCGAGTGGACGAGACTTAGTTAGTAGTTGGCTAGCAGTTGTTGTATAGTGAGCATGGTATAAAGAGTAAAGGTGAAAGGACTTTCTTTGGTGTTAGACATTTCAATTTCTGATCATTCCCAAATCTGTCGACCCGGAACTGTCCACCCGACTCTCAGAGGCCAATATTCCCTTACAATTATAACTTAAATGTTCTAGAAATTAATATTTGTTTTCTATTAACAAAAGATATTTACAGAAAATAAAAACTTATTTCTTAAAAAATAATATTTGTTTTCTATTAACTGTTATATCCCGAGCCCTTAGCAACAGAGGCTCGGGAATAACGCCGGAATGTCGCACGCGCGCGACCGTTTAGCTTGATCGGCAGAATACCGCCGATCAAGGTAACCCGGCATTTCCGGCCGGGACGCGAAGTCCGAGGACAGTCGCGGTTGCCACCCGCGATTCCGCTGATTGCTATGAATTTTGGCATAGCAACAGTAGGAGATATATAGGGGCAGCCGCGGCTCGAACAGTCAGTCGCAATTAAGAATCATGCATAGAAATTGTAATCCAGTAAATAGCGTAAAGTGGCCATCTGCAATCTGCAAGACAAGGGCAATAAAAGAAATAAACCAACATAAATAAGAAGACGACTTTATTCTTGGCACCTTTTCCGGCCGAGATTACACCAGTCTCTCCGGAGAACGGACCCCACGGTACCTTCACGGTGCAACAACTGGTGGCAACGGTGGGATCCGCCCTCCGGAGTCAAGTCGCCCTTTTTTCGCCGCTTACTGGGCGTCCGACTGGTAGTGCGGGACCTCTGCAATAAACAAATAAAAAATTCATGAGAACTAATTCATGAATGAGAAGATAGAAGAATACCAGAAGCAAAGGAGAGCCGGACGTGAAACCTGAGCATCCCCTGACCAGCGTAACTACGAAGCAGCAGCCACGCAGATAAGCAGCCAAGCAGACCGACTACGAGACAGAGAAGCGTACGAGCAGCCAAGCTGAAAACATCGTGACTCATCAGCTACCAAGCAGCATGCTGTTACCGGCGCTATTGTAAGTTAGTTATATATATGCATGCAAGGCAAAAAGCGAATAAAATTATATGTATCGCGGCGAATTCCTTTTACATTGTCACACGTCGCGCCTACATTGGTTGAACGGCATTACCGAGCCCGAAAACCTACAACCGATCTTTAAAAGAATTCCGTATAGATTGACGAATCAAACGCGAAGTTTTATCCGCGAAATAACGGTAGACGACGAAATCTTGGACCGCGATAGCGCAATATACGAATTTACAAACAGAATCTCCCTCCCTGTACCCATGTATTCTGGCAACGCGAGTTTTGTGAATTACCGAGAAGTTGAGGAACCCGGTAATCAAAGTCGCCGATCGTCAATAGGATCGATAGTGAGCGAAATATTTGCGCCCGAAGACCAGCGATTCGTATTCATGATGACCGATAACGGCGAAAGGAACGAGCCCTCGCTTACAGGCGGGGAAGGCGCGAGAGCGCGAACCTCACACGGTGAAAACTCCATCGGCAACACGGAACCCAGCGCGAACACAAATATAACACAGCCGCAGTACCGACACTCCTCACCGATCTCGCGACAAGGCGGCACGACGCGCGAAGACGCGATGCTGACGATACTCGACGCGATATCGCTTACCGCAACACGAGTAGAAAGGTTGGAAAATGACCTCGCGCAAAGATACGGCAGCAGGCTTAACAGAACGGCGGACTCTTTGCAGCACCCCGTGCCACCCCCGCGACGGCCTCAAAGAGATGTACGACATTCTCTTAACAACCCGCGGCAATATTTAACTGCAAAACGCAATCGGTTTTATACCCACGTTTGACGGGAGCGAAAACAACGTGAAAAAGTTTGTCAAAGCATGCGAGTATGCAGCGCGAAAAGTAGACCCGGAAGACGTGGACGAATTACTGGCGGCTATACTTTATACAAAACTCACGGGACGAGCACTCTCGCGATTCGAATCGAAACAAATCTTAAATTTCGCGCAATTTATACGTGAAATCGAAGAAGGCTACGTACAGCGACGAGGTACAGCAACACCTCCAGCTAGAATTCAATCAGTTACGTCAGCGCACGGGGGAAAGCGCGCAAACGTATGGAACCCGAGCCGACATGTTAGTAACCGAGCTATACGACGCGTTGAGCGAAGACTCCAACTACTCGGCGGACGAAAAACGCGGAATATGGAACTCGCTTCAGAAGCAAGTACTAAACAATTATCAGACGGGTCTGTTGCCGCATTTACAAACAATCGTCCGGTCGCGGAACTACAGGACGTTACAAGAAACGGTAGCAGGAGCGGCAGCGGAAGAGAGGCAGCGTAGCGCACCCGTACGCACATACAACGAGCGAAACTTTCCGCGCACCCCGGCAAACCGCCCCCCCCGTGCCAACATGCAATAGATGCGGGAGACAGGGACACCCGGGATTTCTGTGCCGCACCGGCAGATACGCGCCCAGGTACGGCTTGCCCAGGGCCGAAAATATACCGCGAGTTAGTACCACGGACAAGTTCTGCAACTATTGCAATAAGCCGTATCATACGCGCGAAGAATGTCGTAGATTAAAAAGAGACAGCGAGACACCGCAAGGAGCACGACGCGATAGCCGAGCTCCCCCGCGAACACCCCGACGCACGACCACGGTACATTCAACCTTACCGGAAGAGAGAGCGAGAGCGCCAACGAGACAACCGACACACGACGACACGCGCGGAGATAACGAAGCACGCCGTTACGAGACACGGCCCGCGCGGGATTATCAGGTGTCACACATCTCGGACGACAACAAGAATCGTCATTTGGATCTAGTCACCCTGCTCGTACTACAAGCCACGGGCGAGAAGATGACGTTCTTGCTAGACACCGGTGCAGCTATCACCCTCGTTAAGGTGGGGAAGCTAAAGGGCGATACATCGATCTATACCGAATCGATGGCCCTAACTGGCGTGACCTGACATAAGGCGCAAATGATAGGGACAACGCGTGTATTAATTTACTTGCGAGACAGCACGATCTCGCACACTATGCACGTAGTGCCCGACGAATTTCCCATTGCGTACGACGGGATACTCGGGATGGATTTTCTTAAAGCGCAACGTACCGTATATGACGTTCAAAATGGACTCTTGATAATTAATCGCGCCGCGATCCCGTTACAGCCATACGTTCGCACGACGCTACCACCGAGAAGCAAAACTATAATACAGGCCGTGACCGATAGCAACCAGATCGGAATAATCTATGCCGATGAACTCAAACCCGGCGTGTTTATAGGCAATTGTCTGGTTGCTCCTGAAAATACTACATGTGCCATAAGCGTATTAAACACGCGAGACACAGCCGTGCCATTTCTTACACCCGCAGTACACATAGAAGCGGAGCCACAATTGTGCACAGTCAGCGCGCTCACGTTACAAGATAAGCCAAATATAGCCGCAGTACAGCAACGAAAAGAACACGTTAAGAAGCAACTTAGAGTCAACCACTTAAATAAAGAAGAAAAAAGCGAATTGATAAAAATCTGCGAAAGCTTCTGCGACATTTTCCAGTTGCAAAGCGATCCACTTTCCTTTATTGAATCTATCGCGCACGAAATTGTTACGGAAAAGGAAAGTAGGCCAATTAGCTGCCGCCCTTACCGACTGCTCGAGAAACACAAGGCAGAAGTAAGGGAGCAGGTAAAGAAGATGCTCGACGAAGGAATTATAAGAACCAGCGCAAGCCAATGGAACGCACCAATACTAGTTGTCCCCAAAAAAGCCGACGCATCCGGAAAACCGAAACTGAGAATAGTCGTCGATTTCAGGAAATTAAACGATATCACGATAGGCGATTCCTTCCCTATTCCGAACATGACCGATATACTCGATCAACTCGGACACGCGAAGTGTTAAAAGATAAATATTCTTATGTATAATTTTTGAGCTTTAAATTATGCGGTAATTTTAAAGTAAATTAAAATAAAAAATAATAATTTTATAATTGTTGCAAGAAATGCTGCAAAAAACTGAGAGAACGCCAAGTGTCTCTTGTTTCAATATTTTTCGAAAAATTAAGAAACCGATCAAGATGTTTTCTGACGTTGATTTTGCAAATTGCCAATGTCATCTTATTTTAATTACTGTCTATGCTCAAATGTTAGAACATTGTCTAGGAATCGGTAAATGAACGTAAATTGTTATTAATAAAAATATCGACATAATGAATATATTATACATAGTTTTTAATTGTTAAATTTATAAATAATAGAATTTTATATTACTTTAAGAAAACAAGATGTAATATTAACGGTGATTTTAGAATACGTGGAAGTTTGTTTAGCGACTAACAATGTACCTCAAGCTCTCAGACTACTAGATGACGCTAAAAGTCTGCTTTTACAAGTGAGTAAGGCTGATATAGAAATAGTAAAGCAGTTTAAAGAGTTGAGTTAATCGTGAGATCTTTAACGATAGATGTTCGAGACCAATGAAGAAAACTCTATTCTCTCGCTTTATCTTACCGCAAAAATTGAAATGTTTCAAAGTAGATGTTATTTGGAAAGCGGTTTATTTTCTGAAGCAAACAAGAAATTAAAGAAAGCGATGAGCACTCTAGGCTATAATTTTCCACAACATAAATTCATGATCGACTTGAAATCGACGATTTAACTTGAAGTGCTAAAATGGAGATTGATCTGTCCCAAACGTTGGAAGATCGACACCGTCGATGAACTCGCTACTAATTATATCGAACAACTGGCTAATTGTTTAGCACAGCTGTTTAATGTATTTAGAGTAAAGATCATTATTTACAACAATTCTATAAATCTCATTTTTTAAATAATTTTTAAAACTATAATTGCTATTTTTTTAATATTCATGTTTTAAAATTTTAGGGATTACGATAACGAAGAAGCACGCACGATTGGCAGCCATCTGGGGTTTAAATGATGCGTTAGATGCATCAAATGACTTTCTCGTGCTCTGCACTTCGTTTACGAACATGATGCTCACTGCACACGTCTACCAAACCAAGTAATATGCTAATTACAATCATTTAATTAAAATTATGCAAAATTTTCAAGCTTAATGAACTTAATAAAACATTTTTACATTAAATAAAATTGATTAACTATTTGTAATATTGTCGAATGTCGTATTATTTTAACGAGGACATTTATTACATTGTTTAATTAATTTTTTACAGGTAAATTGTTCCTTATTTGGAAAAATAGGCTCTCAGCATTTATGCAAAGAAAAGTGATTCACTTGAATTCCAAGAGTTCAAAGCCATCGCCGAGCTTTATGAGGGAATATTTTTTTCGCGATGGTTAAAAGGAGAGATTAACAGAGCAATCAAAATTGGTTTTATTACTATGAGAATGACGCAAATTATAAACTCTATGTTCGTTAAGCTAATTATACTACCGAGATTAGTGCATTTGCTTATGATCTCGTGTCGCCATTCGGAAGTCGTGACTTTGCTAAGAGAGTTAGGTAAGCTTTAAGTTTAATCTTTATGTATATCAAATATTATATATAACGAATTCAGCAAATTAATATTTTAATTACATAAGAATTAATATACATTTTAAAATTATACCATCAGAATCCGTGTCGCGAAACGATTTGGATAAATCTGCTCGCACTTGGTACTACGCGATGTACGCTGATGTGCAGCTTGATACTGGTCTCACAATTCTTTCATTTCAAAGCTGCGATGAATATTATCTTCGAGAAGAAGAGACCAAAATTAGTCTACATGATCCTGAAGCGGAAAGATGATATTTCACCTCTATGTGGTTGTGGTAAGTACGAAAACTTTTATGAGAAATTAAAATTAATAGTTACAATGGTATACATTATTGTTAAAAAAACGGTAGTGTAGAAAACGGGCCTACTCTCCGATCTTATTCAAATCTTACACACGCTTAGATTTTGACCTGTAAAAAACATTTTTAATAATTAAAATTGTCGGAAAAAATTAATGACAGGGTTACGAATTTTTTAATTTGTATTTTCTTTGCTTTTTAATATGTATCGAAGGTGCGTCAGAACGCAACAATGGGAAGCTGTGAAAGTTTGGATTAGTAGAAACGTGACAGCTGAAAGTGTGGTCGATGAGCATAAGGTGGCGGCAACAATTACCACGTTGAAAAGAATCGAGGGATTGTTAATTTTGTATGGTAATGAAATAGATAAATACATATGGGTGTATGTAAAATGCATTTACATAATGTTTTTTTTTATATTAAAATATTGATTATCGTATAATTTTACAGTAAAAGAAGTTACTAACAAGAATATAAATGCATTGATGACGCTAACGGAAATTAAGCATGACTTTAAGCAGGTCAAAAGTATGATAAAGATTGTACAGTAAAAGAAGTTACTAACAGGAATATAAATGCATTGATGACGCTAACGGAAATTAAGCATGACTTTAAGCAGGTCAAAAGTATGATAAAGATTGTACAGTAAAAGAAGTTACTAACAGGAATATAAATGCATTGATGACGCTAACGGAAATTAAGCATGACTATAAGGAGGTCAAAGGTATGATAAAAATTGTTAAATTAGTATAATATTTTATATATAATTTTATTTTATTTAATACAGGTAAAAAATTTAATACAGGTAAAAAATCGCGAAACGATTTGGATAAATCTGCTCGCACTTGGTACTACACAATTACAAGAAGCGATTACAAGAAGCTCTTGTAAAATGGGACAAGTACACGATGAACAAGATAAACGTCAAAAAGAGGCGGAAGCTACAAAATTGTTTTGGGAAAATTCTGGCAAATTAGAAGAATCTTTGATTTTAATCACATTGGAGAAGCGTATGAAGTAACAATCGTTGCCAATATAGAAGAATTTACTACAGTATATAAATATTATTTAAATGCTATTTGCGATGTTATATCTCTGGGTAGTTTTCTACATGTCGCAAAACTCATTGAAGTGCCACAAATCGTATTAAATTTATTTGTGCGTAATTTAAAAATTAGTGATGTAAAAAAACATAGCAATGAAATTACTATAACATTGGCATTACAGCATCTTTTATGTAAATTAAACAGGTTTATATGTTTAAATTTTATTGCAAATTATTTATTGTCATATTAATTTTGAATATAATGGCATTTTACGAAAATTTATGTAATTAACACATGTATAAAAGTAATGGCACAAAAATGGGTGTTGAACGATAAAATATACATGTATTATTTACATAAATTATCGTAAAATGCCATTATATTTAAAATTAATATGACAATAAATAATTTGCAATAAAATTTAAACATATAAATTTACCTGTTTAATTGACTGTGCAGATTGGGCTTAGGACTGTTCGTCGTGCATATAGTGATAACCAGGGTAAGATACGTTTTCGCTTTTTCCTACAATCTTTGCTTATTTTTTCGCTATGATTGTTATCTCTTCTCGGTCGCTTTCTTGTACTTTTCTCGGTTCTGCTTAGTTGAATCAGCCAAAAAACGCGATTGTAGCATGTCGATTTAAATTTACGCAATTAATGATTCTGTTACGTCAGAGGTAGGAAATTTTAAATGGGTTCATTCACCGTTACTCGGATGCTTAGGAAAAAGGCACAAGAGTAGGTAAAGAGGAGGAAATGGCTTGGAGAGCGACGTAACAGCCGATCCTTGCGTGGCGCGTATTTAAAGGGCCACGCGTAAACGCACTAGGAATGGGTTCGAGTCGGTTGAGTGGAGGAACTAGTGCGTAATATTTGTTCTTTTTAGGGAAAGAAATTTAATTCTTATTCCCTGGGATAGAACTAGAGGTGGCTTTTCGCAACAAAGGATACTTTGGTTAAATTGAAATAACTATTTCTGAGTTTTCAGTAAGATAGTTTGACAATTTTTAATATTAATTAAATACAAATTTAGAATAAAAAAACAAATTATACGAATTTAGTGAGATAATTATATAAAAAGAAAGAGAAAAAGAACTTAACAAAAGATATAATTTAAACATTTTTAAAAATTACAAAAAAAAGAAAAGAGAAAAAAAGGAAATGTATTAATTATTTTAAGTGAGACAGAGTTTAAAGCTAACAAATATAATTTAAGATTGTGAACGATATTCTAAATCTATCTCTACAATTTCTGTGATCCGGGCCGTCGACCTTGGAAACACTCTGTCGATCAACCTGATCGGAGCCAAGAAGGGATGTTCCACCCCGGGATAATAAATGAGAATATTATGATCAGGAGTCGCCTTTCTGGCTTCTCTCCTGATCTCCTCAGGATCAAATGAGTCGGGGCCTATTGTATAGGCCCTTTCCAGGACGGGATCCGTCCACGGAGTGCAGGTGCTCCGGAGGAGTTCGAGGAGAGGGTCTACGACTTCTCTCGGTTCCTCTTGCTCCTCCAGAAACTCTACGCTCGGGGCGGGGGAAGGGGAATGTTCCGGGCTGTCAGGCTCATGCCAGGAGATGGTTTCGTCCTCGGCAAAGGAGTCGACCTCCTCGGGTTCCCCAGGATAAGGAGTCGGTGACCGGATGGGAGAGGAGCATGCCTGAGGAGCAACTCCAGGAGAAGGTGCGGACGAGTTCAAAGAAACGTCCGGAGTATAGGAGGGAGTAGTGGGACGGAACAGCTCCGGCTCAGGTTGAGGGGGCGAGGTCGATCTCGGAGGTGACGGCGATGGTGTTCGCCCCGGAGTATTCTCTTCCGTTTCTAAATCTTCGTGGCTAATTGGCGAGTTGGGAGGCACGGAAGGCAGAGGAGACCATGAACGCTCAGTTCTGAGTTTCGGAGGTTCCGGCGTGACCTCCCTTGGCGCTGCCGCGAATAAGAACTGAACAAAGAAGCTTTGAACCAGTTCTCGCAACTCGCGTATTTTTCGATTTCTTCGGGCGCGACTTTTCTTGATGGATCGAAGATTTCTTGATTCCACTAAAAGGTATCAATTTGAGTTTAATTTTAATGAAATGATTAAAGCGGGAAATATGTCAGGGCAACACGCCGCATTCCTCCTTCCGGATCTCTCAATAGATCGCTTCGAAAATTCTCCCGGTAGCTCTGTCCGGATAGGCCATCACTCGAGCTAAGGTTTAGATAGTCACCATTTACTGGCAGCATATCGTAACCTCTGACAGGAGGAGTCCCATTAACCGAACCGCATCAAGGGAGAATCCAAAGGATACTAGAGAGATACCTACTTCGGAAAGCGCAAACGGCACCCTGGCATAACCCACGTCATTCATTTTTCAAGAATAAGAATTTAAGAACTTTAGAATTTTAGTGGAATCATAAAAAAAGGGAGAGAGAGAGATGTGGTTAAATGAAATAATGAGACTTACTTTTCGATGTCTTCGGTTGCTTCTTGGACGAGTCCCTTGCAACTTCTTTATTAAGATTGGCTCGGCACAAGTCACACACAGTATCAATGATATAAACGAGGTGAAATTCAGAGACTGAATGAGAGCGAGTCCCGCAGGAACACGCGGTTTAATAACCTCGGAAAAGGGGTGGGCTAGCGCCGGATTTCCATTTTTGGAAAAGTCAGTGCTCTGATTTGGCGGCCATGTCCCTCCACTTTTCCTTTTTCTTAATTATTGGTTACTCCGATCTTATCCCTTCTCTGATTTTCTTAAGCTCTAGTTTTCGTCCTTAGCTTTTTTAATTAGTGGTGTGGAGTTCCCGATATCTATTGGCTTGAGAGAAAAACTTGGTTGTACGAAACTCCGCCCGCATGGCTTCCCCTTCCAACCTTCCAGAATATTGTCATTAATAGTCGGGGAAAAATTCTTAAGGACCCCCTTTTCGTTATCACCGGGTCGCGTTTGTTTATGGGATCCGGTCGCGTGTCATATTCTTATGACTGTGGAGCTTTCACCCTCTTTATTTACGTTTCGTAGTCGCGGTCTCAAGTGCTTCACTTATCGCCAGATATTTGATATCGATTCCAAATTGTTTTAGGTTCCTTCTAATATTCTTTAAAGAGTCTTCTGTTTATATTTCCCGTTGGTATCTATGCTGTGATTGTTCTAAGTTTCATTTAAGCATCCGGCGATAAGAGTTTCAGAGTGTAAATTATTTCTTCTGAAAGCTTGGAAGTTCTCTCTCGTCACCAAATAGTCACGGTTTACTCCTTTTATCTAATTTATTGAACGCGTGTCGGAAAAAAGGAGATGTGGAGTCCGAGGACGTAACAATTCGTTTTTTGTTGATTTATCTATTCTCTATCTTGTTAATTATTCTCTATCGCTTTCTTGTACTTTTCGCGCTTCTGATTGGTTGAATCGCTTTTGATTGGCTGAATTAACTAAAAAACGCGCTTGTAGCATTGCAATTAATGACTATTATCTATTTTCTATCACTTTCTTGTATTTTTCGCGTTTCTGATTGGCTGAATCGCTTCTGATTGGCTGAATTAACTAAAAAACGCGCTTGTAGCATTTCAATTGTAAATTTTTGCAATTAATGACTATTATCTATTTTCTATCACTTTCTTGTATTTTTTCGCGTTTCTGATTGGCTAAATCGCTTCTAATTGGCTGAATTAACCAAAAAACGCGCTTGTAGCATTTCGGTTGTAAATTTACGCAATTAATGATTGTTATGTATTTTCTTTCGCTTTCTTGTTGACTGTTATCTATTCTCTATCGCTTTCTTGTACTTTTCGCGCTTCTGATTGGCTGAATCGTTTCTGATTGGCTGAATTAATCAGAAAACGCGGTTGTAGCATTTTGGTTGTAAATTTACGCAATTAATGATCCGTACGCTCTGTTTTTTTCGCGCTATCTGTTCTCTTTTTTCCGCGCTTTCCTTTTTTTCCGTACACTCCGTTCTCTTTGCACGCTCTGTTCTTTTCACATGTTTCGTTCTTTCCTCGTTATTTATTCTTTCCATACGTTCCGTTCTCTCCACACGCCACGTTTTTCACGTTAGAATGTAATTTTTTTTTCTTTTTTTCAGGTCTATTTGGAGGATTTTTTTTTTATCAGGTCGATTTGGAGGATTTTTTAAATAAAAGCGGTTGTGCGCTTATAATCGTAGGCAGCTGTGCGCTTACAATCGTAGGCTGCTGTGCGCTTACATACGTAGGCTGCTGCGCGCTTACTAACGTAGGCGGTTGTGCGCTTACAATTGTAGGCGGCTGTCCGCTTACATACGTAGGCTGCTGTGCGTTTACAATCGTAGGCTGCTGTGCGCTTACAATCGTAGGCTGCTGTGCGCCAAAAAATATAGACTGCCTTTGCGTCAAAGAGTATAGGCCGCATTTGCGCTAAAGAATATAGCCTGCAATTGCGCCTAAGAATATAGGCTGCATTTGCGCCAAAGAATATAGGCTGCATTTGTACCCAAGAATATATACTTTATTTGCGCCAAAGAATATAGGCTACTGCTGTGCCAAAACATAGGGTATTTCCGTACCAAAGATTATACGTTGTATCTGCACCAAAGATCATAGTCTGCTTTTGTGCCAAAAAATACAGATCGTTGTGTGCCTGCACAAAACGATTGCTTTGTTGTTTATAAATACAAATTAGTAACTAAAAAAACATGTTTTCAAAACAAAAAAAAGTCATTTTACAACTTAAAGAAAAAGATGAAATTACTCGGGGAGATTGGTTAAGTGATGTCCATATGGATCATTTTAACAATCTGTTAGAAAACCATTCAGATTATAAACCTGTTTCAACGTGGCGGATACAATTACCACAAACAATAAATCCTGTCTCTCCGAACAAAAAACATATACAAATATTATATAGTCAACAACATTGGGTATGTAGTTATTACAATACAAAACGTATATTTATTTATGATTCATTAAATTCAAACAATGTACATGAAGATCATTTAATAATGTTATCAAGGTTGTTTCCAACATATGATTTTTAAAAAAAGAGGTCTATTATATTTCCTTCTGTTCAGAAACAACCAAATAGTGACGATTGCGGTGTTTTTGCCATAGCTTTCGTCGTGTCGTTATTATTCAATATAATACCCGAGAAAGTAAAGTATGATTGGAGTAAAATACGTTCGCATTTATTAAAAATGTTTGAATCTAATATGATAGAGCATTTTCCACAAGATTTACAATGTGGCGTAATACAGAAAGTGTTACCTTAGCCGTAGTAAGAGCAAAAGAGTTAGACGCAACAAAGAAACGTATAAAACGACAATATGATAAGAAGCAATTACAAAAATTAAATAATATTAATAAAAATAAACAATGTCAACAAGAAGACAATGTACATGATAATGACCAAGTGAATTATGCACAAAGTTTAAAGAGATGTGCTATAAAACGCTGTCAAAATCATGAAGATGAAAAAAGTAAAGGTGCTGAAAAGCGGCGTAAATATGAAGAAGATTCGGTTAATAATATTGTTAAACAGAAAAAACCATGTGAACATAATAAGAGAAAAAATAAACGTGCTAAACAGAAAGAAGACTGTGAAAATAGTAACGAATATAAGCTTGCTAAACGGAGAGAAAATTATGCACGGAAAAAAGAAATTTATCGCATAAAAAAACAATGTCTATACATAAAAAATAAAGAAAAAGAACTTTTACGAAAACGAATATTTAATTTTTTCAATTCAGAGCATGTGCAAAAAATACAAAAAGCGTTCTACAGGTTGCACTCAGAACGTAAGTGGCTTTATAATAAGCAATACTACCAGAAACAAATATTGGAGCTCACAGTTGCAGTGGAAAAGAGTAATCATGTCAAAAATATATTTAAAAAATATGCAAAATTTAAATCCACAAATTATTTAAGAACTCATAATTCTTTTGAGACATATGTGATACATATTTTATACAAACAAGGTATTACTAATAGTAATAAATCTTATATTGATAAAAAATTGAAAGCAGAACAAATTGTTCGGTAGTGTTTCAATATTAGAGATACTTTTGTTCGTAATATGTATAAAATATTAGCTAAACTCAAAAATAGATCTGAAACATGTTTGTCTGTTGCTGCAGAATGTATTACAGTTGATGACAAAATAAGTGCATTTTGTGGTATATCTAGACATACAGCTTCGTCTGAAAATTATTTCGTTGATTCGACGTATTGTGATATTAATTCATCCAAAGTTAATGTAACGGAACCTTTAATGTTAAATACGAGAGGACAAATTGTTAATACGTTACCTTTGGTAGAAGCTCGAGCAAAAAATCGTGGTTATGCGGTACTTTATGTAAAGTTAATGATCCGCTTCTAATCGAACGATATCAAAAATTGTTAGAAGCTATAAATAAGTGTACTTTGAGGAAAATTCCAGAACTAATGCAAAGAATTCACGATTGAACTGTAACAATTTTTGATAAAAATTTAGAAAATTCTAAAAAGGGTCACGCACATAGCTGTTACATTAATTTAAATCTTTGTAAAGCTATGTTTATTCCAGTTCAATTATTATCATCGCATTTCCCAAAAGTGAGATATATTAAACGTTTGCTTTACCAACTTTATAGCTCTTATAAAAAAACGTTACAGTTGGACGAAGCTTTAACTTGTGGTGAAGTTGATAAACTACAGGAAATTATACGTTCAGCACAAGAAATAGCGGATATATACAAGCATCAGCAAAGTGATACAATTATGAGCGATGATGATATTATTTCAAAATATCAAAATGCGTTTAAAGCTTTGAAAAAACGTTCTCTTGATACACCACGATATATTTGTATATCGTGTGAAAGACTTTGTTACAAGAAAAATATTTCTAAAATTATTAATAAAGTTCAAACACGTAGATGTAATCCAATTTGGAACGATTTAATGGCATATGTAGATCAACAAGAAATTAATCCTGAATACATATGTCATTATTGTGATAAGAAATTTCGTAGCGGACTGTTGCCTGCTTATTGTATTCTAAATAATTTATTCGCAAATGATGTACCGGAGTGTATATCTTCTCTTAACGAATTTGAGAAAATACTTATACAGAGAGCTAAAGCTTTTCAGACTGTGGTTAAAATGGGAACAGTTTTTCATAAGGTAATTCCAGAAAGACAAAAAAAACAAAAAGTTAAAAGTTCAACTTTTCATTTACCAATTCCTTTAGAAGAAACTTTTAATAAATTATGTTCAAAAATTGATCCAATAAATTTAAATTACGAATTACGTATCTTAGTTAGAAATATTCCAACTAAATAAAAAAGTATTTGGGAAGATTTAGTGGATTTAAAACAAATATATCAAGCTTTAAAATGGTTGAGAGTTCATAACTTTTTATATTTTTGCATTGTACTGCCCATAACACATGTTCAATTAAATTTAGGAAGTCTTAATAACGTAGAAATTCATGCACAAAAAACAAAAAATGATGCAGAAGCTCCATTAAATGAAGAAAATGTTTTAAATAATTCCAATTTGCAAACGCAAAAGATAGTAGATGATGAAGTTCCATTACATCAGCGCAAGGCTATGTTGACTCAAAAAGATGACAATGAGAGTTACTACGAGCAATATACTATATATCCATTATTTGAAAAAAAAAAAAAATAAAACTGCAACTGCTTTGTATCAAATGTTAAAAATTCAAGATGTACCTTTGGATAATCGTGAAAAGAATTTGGATTTGATGTGTTTTCCAGATTTATATCCATTCGGTAAAAATGGACAATATGATGAAAATAGACCAAACAAACTTCAAGAACATGAATTTATTAAATGTCGTTTGACGTCTAAGCATCCACAATTTAGACTGAATCAACAATACTTATTTTATTTGTTAAATAGAGCAAATATTCGTCAGTTAAGTCGTGAAATTGATCATAAAATGAATATAATTGATCCACGAAGCCGTTATACGGCTGCAGAATATTTAGAAGCTGTGTGGAAAGAACTGTTGGAGTTCAATTTAAATACTATATTTTCCGTACTTCGAAATACAGAGCAATATTGGCGTCGACCAAGAAAAAATTTAGATTGTATGGCTCGACATTACGGACCTGCAACATGGTTCTTAACGTTAAGTCCTAGTGAATGGTTATGGGACGATTTAGGTGAATATATTCGTGAAGTTAATGGATGGCAAGATTCTTCGTTGAGTACTAGTGTACTTGTTGCTAAAGATTCTGTATCAACGTCGAGATTTCTTGATAATAAATTTCGAGCGATGATAGATTTAATTTGTTCGAAAGATTTTCCGATCGGAGAAGTAACGTACTATTTTTGGCGACGAGAATATCAAAGTAGAGGCATACAACATTTTCATTTATTAATTTGGATAAAAAATCCACTAATTTTTGGAGAATCTTCTGTAGAAGAGTTTTAAAATTTATTTTGCAATACATTAGCTGCAAAAAGCCAGATAAAATTATTGCACCATTATTGTACGGTTGTGTTGATAAACATCAACGACACAGACATAATGATTATTGTCTACGATCGAAAAAAGTAGGACGAAAAGTTATTCGTAGGTGTCGTTTTGGATTTCCACGACCTGTTACTGAAACATTGTATATGAGAGATGTAGCAACTGCAATAGCAGGTAGAAAACAATTGAAACATAAAAGTAGATTGTATGATCTTCCTAGAACAGAAGATGAAGTTAATATTAATGATTTTAATCCCGTGCTTCTTACTGCATGGGAAGGAAATATGGATATACAATTTATTGGTGAAAAGTCGACCTTGCTTACATGGTATGTTATTAAGTATGTAAATAAAGCGGGTAAAAGACAGTTATCTGACTTCGATCTTGAGAATTTTAAAAATAATAAAAATAAATCATTAGGCAGTGTTCTTTGGAATTATGGTTTACAATCCTTAACTAATAGGGAATGTGGAGCTCTTGAAGCTGCAGATACATTATTAAGCATTCCTTTATATGGAACCGATCGTAATACAACTATTAAATGGTTAACCGTTAATCGTATACGACAAAAAAAGTTAAAAAGTCGTAAAGAGATTGAAGCTCTTGATAATGAATTCACAGATTTATTTTGTCCAGTTTTAGTAGATGATTATTATCCACAAAGATTGGAAAAAATGGAATCTATGTCTCTTTACGAGTTCGCCCAATGGTATGATATCACGACAATCGAGCCAATGAATAATATACCTAAATATTATAAAATAGATAGTAAACATTTTCTTAAACGACGACGATGTGCATGTCTTATTAATCACTATAAATACAATGTTGAAACACAGTCCGAAGATTACTTTTTTTCTTTACTGCTTATGTTTAAACCATGGCGAAATTTAGACGATCTTAAAAATAATTGTGACACTTATGCAGAAGCATTTGAAAAAGCAAAACAGTTGGTTCAGCAAGTTGATGAAGAATTACAACAAAAGAATGTGTCTCAGGATGATCCTGATAATCCGATTGGTATTCAAAATATAGAAGCTGGTGAAGCGATGCAAGATTTTAGAGATCTTGGTGAGAAAATAGATAATATCGATGTTTCAGAAATGATAGTGTTACGTCAGGTTTAGGAATAATTTTAATGGAAGGATTACCGGTTCTCAATGACTAGGAAATGGATCGAGAGCAGGTAAAGGGAAGAGAGAGAGAGACGCAACTACCAATTCTTGCGTGACGCGTGCGAGACAACGTCACGCGTATTAAGCGCTAGGAATGTATTAGAACGAGAAAAGATTTGAATTAGCGCGATTTTTGTTCTTTTGAGGGAAAGAATTTTACTTCTTGTTCCCAGGGAAAGAACCGGAGGTGTTTTTCGCAGTAAATGGAGCTAATGGTTCATTAAAAGAAAATTTCAAAAAATCTGTTTTAACGAGATTTAATTTAACATTCTTTATTATTATTATTATTATTATTTTTTTTTTTAAATTGATGTTAAATAGAGATGATACATTTAAAATTTATGATAATGATAAACCCAGAGACTTTAACTAAATTAAATAAACAACACATTTTTTATATTTTACAAAAGTGCGCGGGAAAAATAACATAAGAAAAGTTCAAAAGAAAATAGAAATATTTAATCGAGGTCGATCTCGATTATTTCCGAGATCCTGGCCGATGATCTCGGAAACACACGATCAATCAGCCTGATCGGAGCTAAAAAGGGGTGTTCCACCCCGGGATAAAATATGAGGACGTTCTGATCAGGAGATGCCCTGCTGGCTTCTCTCCTGATCTCCTCAGGATCAAAGGAATCAGGGCCTATCGTGAAGGCCCTTTCGGGGACGGGATCCGTCCACGGAGAGCAGATCCTCGGAGGAGCTCGAGGAGAGGATCTATGATCGCTCTGGGTTCCTCTTGCCCGCCGAGGAACTCCACGCTCGGGGCGGGGGAAGGGGAAGGCTCTGGGCCGTCAGACTCTTGCCAAAAGACGGTATCGTCATCAGCAATGGAGTCGACCTCCTCAGGCTCCCCAGGAATAGGTATCGGAGACGGAATTGGAGAGGAGCATGCTCTAGGTGCAGCTCCTGGAGAATGAATCGAGATGTCCGGAGAATAGGAAGGAGTCGTAGGGCGGAACTGCTCCAAATCAGGCTCTGACTCGGTCGCATTGACGCTATTTTTCGGCGTATCCGGAGAAGGGGGAAGTTCCCTAGGTTCTTCGACGTTCAGAGGAACTTCTTCAGGAGCCGGCGAAGTCGGGGGAGCTGGGGGTTGAGGGGACCATGACCTCTCTCCTCTTCTTCGAGGAGGGTCGGTTCTTATCTCCCCTGGCGCCGCCGCGAATAAATATTGTATAAAGAAGGACCGGATAAGGCCCCTCAGATTCCGAATTTGCCGATTTCGGCGAGCCCGGCTTTTCTTTAAGGTTCTTAAGTTCGATGATTCCACTAAAAGGATTTCATTTTAATGAATTAAATTAATAAATGAATCTTGGAGGAGAATATGGCTGGGCATCACGTCTCACAGCTCCTTTCGGATCTCTCCGCTGTCACCCCAAGCTTCTCTGGTTCCTCTAGCCGAATGGAGCCTTACTCAAGTCAAGGTTTTGATAGTCACCATTTACTGGCGGCATATCGCAACCCCCGACAAAAGGAAGCCCGCTAGATAGGCTGAAGCACCCGAAAAAACGAGAGGATTCGAGGGAGAGATAACGAAATAATTAAGCGTGAACGGCACCCTGACTATTCCCTCAATTTTCATTTTTTACATATATAAATATATGAATACAAATCAAATAAAACTATTTAGTGGAACCGTTACAGGAAAAAGGGGAATAAATAAATGATAGCACTTACTACTTGTTGTCTTCAAATTCACTCGGATGAGATCTCGAGATGTTTCCTTTATTTCGCCCACACAAGATGATCACAAACACTTAAAGATTTTTGAAACAACTGAGCAACTGAGCAATTTAAATTTTAAGAACAGAATGAATGAGAGCGAGCGTCGTCGGAGCGCTCGGTTTTATAAGCTCGGAAAAGGGGAGGACCAGCGCCAGATTCTAAGTCTTATCCAAATTTTGAATTCTATTCGTTAGGCTTATTCCTCCACTTTTCCGTCTTCACAATTATTGGTCGCCCTTCTTAATTTTCTAAGTTTTCGCCCTTAGTTTCTAATTTTTGGTGAGGAGTTCCCGATATCTATTGGTCCAGGAGAAAATGTTTATGAGCTCCCCTCTACATGGTTTTAGCCCTTCCAAGCTTCCAGATAACAGATTCGAAAAAGCTTAGGTAACTCTTTTTTTATCGGCAGCGTGCAATTGCTGCCTGAGTTTTACAGTTTCCAGCCGCGTATCCCGATTTTATTATTACAGGCTTTTTGTCTCTTTTTTTTTCTAATCCCTAGGATCCGCGGCGAAGTTTGATTTTACTGAATTGTTTTTTCTTCCAGAATTTCCCTTGTGTACCGCCAGACATTTATTGTTAGTTTAAGATATTCCAAGTCTTTCCGAGCTATTAATATTTTATGAATATTTTGACAAATCCTTTCGTTTCGATTTTTTTTTTTTATATTCCACATCTGTTGTACAATTGTTTTAGGTTCTTTCTTTTATTTTATACATCTGGCGATTCAGGATATTCCGTCAGTTAGAATTATTTTTTCTGGAAACTTAGAACCGTCTCCTTTGATCCCAATACATTCGGTATACTTTTTATTATCTACTTTATCTACCGTGTGTCGGAAAAAGGAGATGTGAAGTTACAGGACGTAACAATAGCAAAATTAAATGCGGATCAACTAAGAGTATTTAATAGAGTCATTGATACGGTAAAATCGGAAGATTCGATATTACGTTTATATGTTAGTGAAGAAGGTGGAACTGGAAAAAGTTTTTTAATTAAAACGATTAAATGTTGGATTAAACATAATCTCAACAAAGATACCGCTTTAGCAGCACCTACTGGTATAGCAGCGTTTAACATTGATGGTTTGACTGTTTACAGATTACTTCAATTACCTGTTGAACATGGTAAGACTTCAAAGTATAAACCATTGTTGTTCGTTTTACGACTCGTGAACTCCGGAAAGAAAGAGCGGTCGGGACCCGCGCGAAACGAAGGGAAAGACGGGAGAGCAATTAATTCGAATTCCGCTGACGTCATCACTTATTACATATATTTGTCAAACTTCAGTACAAATGTGAAACAAAAGAAAAGAATCACGCGAGCACTCGTCACAATAGAAAGAGCGGCCTCCTCACGCCCCGTCGTCGACGTCGCAGCGGGGCGATGAAGGCGAGAACAAAAGGAAAAAGAAAAACGGCGGAGTAAACTCTCGCGTACTATACGAACCCGGCGAGAAGCGGATTGCCACTACTTTCGGAAGCTCGCACCGCAAGCAAGCTCGAGCTCTTGCTTCCGCGATCGCGACGTACCATTATAAATCGAAGCCGGTAGGGGGAGGAGACAATGTAAATTCCGACGGTACACGTGTAAGTAAAGTCGCGTTAAATAGGGCCGCAACTTAATCGCCCGTTCAGGGCCGCAACAATTGTCAAATCATGTATTAAAAGTTTTACGAAGTGAACTTAAAGAAGTTGTTCTCTTTGTAATTGATGAAGTGTCAATGATATCAAATTTGGTTTTAATGTATATACATTTTCGATTGACAGAAATATTTGATACAAATGACGTTGAAGATGGTTGGTTCGGTAAAAAACACATTCTTTTATTTGGCGATTTACTTCAATTGCCTCCTGTACGTGAAGATTGTATTTTTGCGCAATTATCAAATGATAAATTTAACAAATGCATTGGTTTTTTAACTGCTATTAATTTGTGGTTTACGTTATTTCATTACGATGAATTGACGATTAATATGCGTCAGCGAGAAGACGATACATATAGGCAATTGTTGTCGAGAATTCGTATTGGTACATTGACAACGACTGATCGTGTCGTACTTGAAAATAGAAAAATAATTTTTAAAGGTGATTCTTTGGAATCCAGATTAAAGGAGGTATGCGATTTTATTAATAATTGTTCATCGGACGCTGTTTGTCTACTACCTGCACTTCATATGTGTGACGCTCTCAATACAGCTATGTTAAGTCGCATTGATTCAAAAGAGATATTACTAATTGCTGAAGATACAATTGACTGTACTTTATATTTAAAAAAAAAAGTATTAAAAGTATTATCGAATAATGACGATGATAATTCTAAAACTGCTGGACTTTCAAAAGAAATTGTAATTAAAATTGGAGCAAAAGTTATGATAAGGCGTAATATCGATGCTACATTGGGTCTGGTGAACGGTACAATAGCTACAGTAGTTTCAGTTGTACGAGATATATCTACTGATTGTGTGGAAAAAATTAAATTGCTTTTACCTTCAGGATTAGAATATTTGATAGAAAGAGTAAACGTTAAATTTGAAGTGGTGGATAAAGCATTTGTTGTAAGAAAACAATTTCCACTGTGTCTGAGTTATGGAATAACTATTCATAAAAGTCAAGTATATGAGTTTACAGACTGCTGTTATTGATGTAGGCAATTCTATATTTAATTTTGGTCAATCTTACGTTGCATTGTCTCGAGTAACAACTGTGGAAAGATTGCATTTGATTAACTTTGATCCTTCCAAAGTGACAGCTCACGAAAAAGCTATTGACGAATACAATCGACTAAGGTATAAGTACAAACCAGAGGCAGAAATAATTACTATGCAAAAGGAACATCGTACCAAAGTGAAAGATATTCTATGGATACAATCTAATAAACTAGTCGAAGCTGTTCAAGAAAATGGTCAGCAAAATTAAACGTTACAAATAAATACTACTTGGGTTTTACGTAGTTTTCAAAATACAGAAAATGTCGCATGTTATGCTAATACGGTTATACAATGTCTATTTCATTTAAGTCCTATTAGAAAACAACTGCTTAATTGTGATAAATCAAATATTCTACGTATGTTAATGCATCGGTATGAATATGGAATGAGTAATTTAAATACATATGATGTTCGACAAGATTTAGGAGAATCGTTTACGATGAATATAAAACTTTCTTTCGATTTTAAAGATTTGGTTTCGCAACGCCAAGTTTTTTTTTTTCTTTCTTTACATTACCATGTTATATCATAATGGGGCGAACCTAGATCTACGTTTGTACTGTTCCACATGGGTTTGTAAAATTAACGTTTTATTATCGGGGCGAACCTAGGTCTACGTGTGTACGGTTCTACATGGGTTTATAACGTTTAAAATTTTCTAGCTATTTTAGGTTCTTGGCGCTATTATTTGATCTCATTAGTTTTATAAAGAGTATTTTATATTAAAGTACACATTTTATGTTCTATTTTTGGGGAGTCTTTTTACGGTGGAGTCTTGGTTTTGAGGATATTTTTTTTTGAGAAGTCTTGGTTTTGCTTAAATATAATTTTCTATTTTCTTCAGGTTCTTGGCGCAATTATTTGATCTCATTAGTTTTATAAAGAGTATTTTATATTAAGTACACATTTTATGTTCTATTTTTGGGGAGTTTTTTTTCGGTGGAGTCTTGGTTTTGAGGGTCTTTTTTTTTTAGAAGTCTTGGTTTTGCTTAAATATAATTTTCTATTTTCTCCAGGTTCTTGGCGCAATTATTTGATCCCATTAGTTTTATAGAGAGTATTTGATATTAATGTACACATTTTATGTTCTATTTTGGATTGGAGGAGTCTTTTTTTTTGTAGTCTTATTGTAGGAGTCTTTTTTAGGAATTATTTTTGTAGAGAAGTCTTTTTTTGGGAGGAGTTTTGGTTTTGGGGGTTCTTTTTTGGTAGGGGTTTTTTTTTGGGGAAATCTTTGTTTGAGGGAGTCTTGGTTTTGGAGGAATCTATTTATGGAAGTCTCGATTTTACTTAAAAAGTTTGTCGAGAATGCTTTTCGCGCGCTTATACTTGGCGCTTTTTTATACCTTTTTTTAAAAAATCATTATTTACCCCTCTCCTTTTTTTAGAGAAAAATGGATCCATTGTCCTGGGAGGAATACATAGCCTTGACGACTGAGGAGACCGTGGAACGTCTTGCAGCTTACAATCCTTCCGTTGCTGAATATTTTTGGTTTACGGCAAAGTGTATACGGATGCCAACTATTTACCACCCGCGGCGAGGTGAGCTTCATCAATCTTGCGAGGTTTGCATCTCTGGTGGCACACTGAGGTTCACAACGATCGTGAATTAGCATGCTTTGGTCAACCGTTTTACTGGATGGCCGGATGAGGCGAAATGTGCACTTTGTTCGGAATTTTTGGATTTCTATGTTCTTCGAGCTAGGAATTGTAAGTAATGTGTCGGTAATTTTTTATATTTTTATCCAGAGTATGAATAATATCTTCGCAACGAGAGACCGTTGTTTATTAATGTAAATACAGCTTATGAAAATAGGGAAGAATAAAACTGAATTAAATTTGAAATTGTGTTTTTTATTATTATTTATTTATATTATTATTATATATATTTTTCTTCCCCCTTTTTTTTTCATGAATAGATATTTCTTTCCTTTCTTCCCCTTTTGCGTTATTTTGGTTTTTCCTTTGGTGACGTTTTCTTTTCTTTTTTTCTTTTCTCTTTCTCTTTTTTTTTCAATGGTAAAATAGAAACTTTTTCATATAATTTTCCTTTCCTCCTTTTTGTTTCTATTTTAAGTCTTTTTTTTTCTTTGGTGTCGTTTTTTTTTTTTTTTTGGCTTGTAGCATTTTTCTTCAATTTTAATTTGTTTAAATAAATAATTAATATATATAAGAAAAATATATATTTTCTTCACATTTCCCCCCTTTTTTTTTTGAGTGGAATTGATTCCGTTGGACAAGGAGTACTAGTGGGGCTTAAGTGCTAGTGAATTTTTAGTGGCTTTCCTGATCAAAGGTGGGGCAATGGGGCGCCCAAAATAAGGGTTCGTGGGAGTAGTTAACTGTAAGTATATAAAGATGAATTCTTAGTTTGTTGCTTCATTAGTTTTTTTCTTGTGACACGATTCAAAAGTAAGTTCTCTGTGTTATTTGTGGCGAAATTCAAAATTTATATTTCTTTATTTTGGTTTTTCTTAGTCGAGTTTGACTACGTCAGCCCAAGTGACAGGTACCGGTGCCGCATGGGATCGTTGGAACTCTCGCTAGTGGAGCGGCTAATAAGTGAGGAGACACCTGTACCAAGAGGAATGGAAGGTGGTGAGAATCCCAGAATGGAGTTTTCGGCTCCCTTGGCTATTTTTTCGGAGCCGCAAGGATTTGCGGGGTCATCGAAGAGCCTCTCTGCGGGGAGTAACATTTCGGTCGGACGGAAGTACCAGCCGATGTCTCCGTCTTATTCTCCTTCGCCGGTGGGAGAATCGGTGCCCGGTCTTTCGACGGGTGCTAGTTCCCTCACCCTCTCGGATACGGGTGCCAACGAGGACAGCCTTCTGTCCATGAGTCCAGTACCGAAGAGTATATGGGCTCATTATCTTAGGGCGAAATTTCCACCATGGATGGGCGAGGTGCCGGAGGATGCATTCATCCTAGGTCCGAGGCCGTACGGTTTCCATAACTTGGCGTTGGCGGCTAAACACCTTCCTCTGACGACTCGATTGATAATTTTTGAGGCTGGGGAACGTCATCCCTTTGTAGCTTCGTTAAATTTCGAAAAAATTTTATCGAATGCGGTTATCCAATTTGCCTTATTAACAGGGCTTTTGGATTAATCATAAGTGCAATTTGTGTACTCTTTGTAATAAATATGGGTTGAAATTATAATTTGTTTCGTTTCTTTTTCCTTTTGTTTCCGTTAGAGTTAAGTAGTCTTAGCCCTTTTGGATTAATCATAAGTGTAATTCGTGTATTCTTTGTAATAAATATGGGTTGAAATTATAATTTGTTTTGTTTCTTTCTCCTTTTGTTTCCGTTAGAGTTAAATAGTCTTAATTCAGCGGGGTTCCCTTTTCTATTTATGTGGGCGCACATTACCCGAGCCTTCTGTGTGGCGCGTGCCAGTAATTGAAATAGGTATGTAGTTCTTCTTGAGTGTATATATCTTTTTGTATATATTTTTATTTTGTTGTTGTGTGTTTTTTTTTCCTCTTTTTTCTTCTTTTTTTTTTTTTTTTTTTTTTATTAATTAATTCTTCCCTTGTTACCTTTCGTGTTTTTCTCCCCCATCTTCCTTTTATTTAATTTTTAATTTTCACCCTCCTTTTTATTATATATTTTTTTTTTTTTAATTTTGGTGTTTTTTTTCTTTTTTATAAAACTTTTTTTTTTTTTTTTCTGGGAATTCTCCTTATAGACTAGGAGTACCACTCTCTTGAATTCTATCGGTATATTCTCTACAACCCATTTTAATGAGTAGTTCTGTTAGATCGCGTTCAGCAAATTCGCTTTCTTGATCAATTTCGAATGAAACAATTGCGCCAAAATCAAAGGGTGTTAATCTTATCCTCATTCTTCCTGTTAGTCCTTTGGCGAAGCATTTGGTCACCTCCTTTGTACGACGGGTCCATCGGCATCCTCCACCAATGAGCTGAAAATTCGCTAATCCATAAGGAATAGCTTGCCAGGGTAGAACGCAAAATTTATCCTCTAGATAATAAACTTCGGACATAAGGACTTGTGTGGTTAATGCCCAATCTCGTAAATTGACAGTAATCGTTGTGTCGTGTATAAAGACGATTTCTGCTCTAAACCATTCTCCATGTATTCTGACGGCAACTGTTTCTTCAGGAATCATTTCTTCGGTAGGCATGTGGAGAAATCTACCCTTCCTAACCATCCTTTGGCTGAATTCTTCTTGTAGTAGCTCGAATTCTCCTCGGCAACGAGAAGGATGTACCCAAAAGATTGAAGGGCTTTCCACCTTAATTATTCGGATAGAAATAGGGTACCTGGTTAGCAGCCGAGTGTTTATGGACCGGATTCTCACTAAACATTATGGTAAAATTTTAGTAAGAATGGCTGATAGTTGATATCTTCAGGGGTATCTTCAAGTTGAACAGCTATTTCTTCTATTGTTGAGATTTGCATGCATTAATGTGTAAAAGGATTTTCTCTCCTAATTTGTTCTATATATACAGGGTATCCCAAACAATGTGTCACTCCCAAAAACTATAGGTAGAAAATTGAAATCTAAGACGAAAAGTCAAATGCAATTTTTAAAAATTCTCAATAGTTTTCGAGAAAAAAATTAAAATATGTAAAATGTATAGACGTAAGAGTGACAAGGAAGCTGCTCGTGAATGAGCGCGACAATGGACGGTGCCATTTCTAGTCATTCGCCTGTCGCGCTCACTCACGCGCAGCTTCCTTGTCACTCTTACGTCTATACATTTTATATATTTTTTTCTCGAAAACTATTGAGAATTTTTAAAAATTACATTTGACTTTTCGTCTTAGATTTCAATTTTCTACCCATAGTTTTTGGGAGTGACACATTGTTTGGGACACCCTGTATATATTTTTTTTTTTTCCTTTTATATACAGGGTGCCCCAGACATAACGAAGGATACTGGGAGGATAGATAGAATTGATTGAGACAAGTAGAAAAGTCCTGTACCATTTTGCAAAATTCTCAACCGTTATTGAGAAAGAAATTAAAATGTATAAATTGTATAGGCGTAAGAGCGACAAGGATGCTGCGCGTGAGTGAGCGCGACAGGCGACGGCGCCATTTCTAGCGATTCGCCTGTCGCGCTCACTCACGCGCAGCATCCTTGTCGCTCTTACGCCTATACAATTTATACATTTTAATTTTTTTCTCAATAACGGTTGAGAATTTTGCAAAATGGTACGGGACTTTTCTACTTGTCTCAATCAATTCTATCTATCCTCCCAGTATCCTTCGTTATGTCTGGGACACCCTGTATATATATAAATATATATATATATATATATATATATATATATATATATATATATATATATATATACATATATATTTAGAATTTTAGAATTTTAGTGGAACCGTTTTGAAGGAGAGGAGAAAATAAGGGTAAAATAAATGATGAGACTTACTTCTTGCTAGATTCGATTATCTCAGAGGAATCCTTGATAAACTTTTTTAAATTTAAGAAATTCACAAAGTCACTTTTGCTATTTAAAATTCAAAGAAAAATTACTGGTGCTGATATGATCCACAAAACTGACTGAGAGCGAGTCCCGCCGAAACGCGCGGTTTTATAACCTTGGAAAAGGGGGTGACTAGCGCCGGATTTTCATTTTGAAAAAGTCAGTGTTCTTATTTGCCAGCCGTGTCTACTTTTTCTTTTTTTTAATTATTGGTCACTCAAATCTCATTTCTTCTCTGATTTCCTTGAGTTCTAGTTTTCGCCCTTAGATTTTTAATTCGTGGTGAGGAGTTTCCGATATCTATTGGCCCGAGAGAAAAAATTTGTTCGTACCAAACTCCGCCCGCATGGCTTCCCCTTCCAACCTTCCAGAATATTGTCATTAACAGTTGGGAGAAAATTCTTAAGGGCTCCCGTTCGTTATCGCCGGGTCGCGTTTGTTTATGGGATCCGACCGCGTGTCATATTCTTACGATCGCAGGACTTCCGCGCCTTTGTTTTGCTTAAGTCTTGGAGCCACGGTATTACTGCGATCTCAAGTGCTTCACTTATCGCCAGATATTCGATATTGATTCTAAATCGTTTTGGGACCCTATTAGTTTAATGTCCCTTGAAAAGTTTTATGTTTAGATTTCCGTCGGCATCTATAGCGTGATTGTTCTAAGTTTAATTTAGGCATCCGACGATAAAGATTTCAGAGTATAAATTATTTCTTCTGGAAGTTTTCTCTCGTTACCAAATTGTCACGGTTTACCCTTTTTATCTGATTTATCGAACGCGTGTCGGAAAAAAGGAGATGTGGAGTCTGAGGACGTAACATCACCACCGACGCATCAGACTACGCGATCGGTGCCATAATATCGCAAGGAGAAACAGGAGAAAATCGTCCCATCGCGTACGCTAGCAGAATATTAAACAAGGCAGAAAAGAATTATAGTACAACGGAGAAAGAGCTATTAGCCATAGTTTGGGCGGTAAAACATTTTCGCCCATATAAAATATTAATACTTACTCTTCGTGCCTTTTAAGATGTTTTTTATAAATATCCGAACGTTTAAATGATTTCTGGCATATTTCACATGTTAATTGGAAATTTGAGTGAGCAATTTGAATATGCCTTTTTAAATTTTGTGGCAATGTATAACATTTTTCACATTCTTTGCATTGATACTAAAATAGTTTAAAATATAAAAAAATTAGTGTTAATTTTTACTACTAAACGTAACATATGGCTACGAGTAGTAAAGTAATGAATTACCTATAATTAGTACTTACTACTCTTTCCGTTGATTTTTTTGGAGGTTTTTTAAAGCGCGATTGGAGTTCGTCGGCTTCATCATTGTGACTGCATATAAATGTTTTTGGGCAGTTAGGACATTTTATCTGAAACAGTGTAAAATGTCCCAATTTTTGAAAAGCAAAGAGACAAGTGAGTATTCAGCAGTTGAAAAGTGTGTCAAACACTTTGTAATTAAAACCTTTAAGTAATACCTTTCTGTTCGCGAAAAATCGACGAGACAAAGAGCGTGAATAAAAGGAATAAAGTCTAATAAACATGTATAATAAATAAAGACAGCTGCGTGACTCGTAGGGACAAAAACAATAACACGAGATCAACGAACTTAGAAGTTCTTGGAAATATCGCGAAATTTCGAGAAAGCGAGGCAACTATAAATACCGCGATATGAAACGACGCGAGAGAGTCTCGATAAAAAAGTCACAACATTAAGTTTAAAATACCGTCCTACGTACGCGCGCCCTTAGCATCTTTGTCGTACCGCTGATTCGTACCATTGTTCTGCCTTCTGCAGAACGCGTAATAAACGGTCACGGATCTTTACTTGAACATCGAATCCAGTTTATTTAAACCTTTCTCCATCAATATCTCGGAGACGAGAACGGACATCCTAACCGACGGAAAACCACGATAACGAATTAATTCGGCAACGTTACGAACACTTATTTCACATGATTGCTTTGACGGTACTGCTTCCATAACATCTCGAGATGGTCCTGCCTTCATAACATCTCGAGATGGTCCAGGTATTTGGACATCTTCCAAATCTCTGTTTTTCTGGACTTCGTCAATTCTAAAATAATTATTACAACATTAATATCGGCTAAGTTCATCGATTGTTTATATACAGGGTGTCTAGATTTTTTTTTTTACTCATAAAATTTTTGAGTAGACAATGATAATTCAAGACCAAAAGCCCTGTACAATTTTGTAAAATTCAGAACCGTTGATTTTATAAAAATTATAATGTTTCGGCGAATGATCGTTAAGAAATCTATGGGCTGGGCGCAACGACGGCAATGTTTAGCTTTCTGCAGGAAGTAGCCGAATCTAACAATGATGATTGGCAAGCAGATTGTAATGTGTCTCAACGAATGAATGCTAAGAATGTTAGGGATCGGCCGCGGCGGCGACGGTGTTTATAATTGCTACAAAGATTTTCGATACGTGATTGCGTCTTTCCGAGGTGACTTAGATTACAATAACTTAGATTACAAAAATTGATTAAATCTTAATTCAAAAATTGACTGACTACTTAGAGCAGAATCAGCTGCGTATATTATACATGAAGAACGTTATAAACGTTTGACGTGTATTTATCTGTTTCAATTAATTATCAAAAAGTCTGCAGGCGAGCTCGACGTCCGGAAATTAAATATGTGGCGAGACCTCTCTGTCCCGCCACTACAGGCATACGCGTGCTATCATAGGACCGCGCCGAAGGCGAACGACGACGGCCCACCGACACCGAAGGCCGAGGAGGTAGGGATACCCCTACCTCCTCCGACCAACGGGTATAAAAGCTGCGACAACGGACGGACCAGCACCTTGTTTCGATCCGACTCTCGCCGCGACCACTCGGCCGCGACAGAGAAGACTCCTAGTCCGATTCCGTCTCGGGGGATTATCCCGGACGATCCGCAGTGCAGCGACTCAAGAGGTTTCCCGGCCGCGATCTCGGGGGTAACTCAAAGCACTGGCCGTTGACTCGGGGGATACCCGATCGACTTTTTAGCAACGACTTCTTATAAACAACGTTTCGACAAAGACTCTCTTTTCTCGAGAATGCCTTTATTTACATCGGCCCTCAAACAAAGGCGATGTACCGATCTTACAGGTTATCGATTCGTAGGAATAATAATATAAACGGCACATATTTCGCGTTCAAATAAATTTGTTTCCCTACATAACCGTGTTATTGGAACGCTACAACGTTGAGTTATTGCTATTGATAATAATCGTAATTTTCCCTTTTTATTTTTAACATTATCCGATATGCGTTAATTTTTTTTTTTTTTTATTTAATTATATTTTGTCAATTCGTGAAAATACATACTATAAAAATAAAAAAATGTTTGTGGCAATTACCGTAACAATGTAAAAAAACAAATGTATTTATTTTATTGTAGAAGTAAAATATATAGGGTAAAAAACTGGAAAATTATCGATATCCGCGATTAAAACCCGATAATATCTGTATTGCAGGACTGCCACACTCAAGGAGGAATCAAACCGACAACTTATCGGCAAGTCAAAATTTAGAGATCGAAGCTTTATCGAATTCTTTCGACGACAAAAGTGATGACATGCTTTACAGTTCGACAGATATCAAAATTCGTACGTGGCTACACTCGTTTCCCGATAATCCGACCGCCGAAGATTCTATAGCCGAAGAAAACGAAATACCGATCAAAGACGAAGCTAGACCGACGAACCCAATATCCGACGAGAGCGACGAAGTACAGCAGGACAGCATCAGCGCAAGTCGCAGGCCGAAGCAAGATAGAAAACGGAGCACGGATTGTCCAAAGCGAATTGGCGAGGACGGCGTGAGGTCCCAGGTGGGCAAAGAGACGAGTCAGATTGGCGAGATAATAAAGATCGATTCCGGGTTCAAATACAAGACGATCGACGCCAGAATACGTATAATGAACCAACGCGAGAAGATTGTGAGGTCGATCCGGCGACGGCACCTAGTCAAGATAATTTATCATCGATTGCAGCGGTGCATGATCAGATCGCGGCATCCACGTCTTTGAATGCGCCGGTCGCATCTACGAGCACTGAGCAATCCACGTCGAACTGGTCTCACGCGAAAAATAAAAAGTTACCCAAAATAATCAAGGATATCCTGCTTACGCCGAATAGTAAATATAACTCAGCTGCTATTAGAATGCTTGATAATAAAAGAAAGTGCAATATATCTACTCACTTGGAGTTCACTGATAAGAAACAAGATGCGATTGATAAGAACCTAAACTTGTCAGACATAAACTCGCCGTCATTAAGCGACATTCCACTGTCGTGCAGACTGATTAACAAAACAGATATCAACAGTACGAGCAATTTGCCAATACATATAGCCAGTGAGAAGTTTAAAAGATTAAAATTTGTAAAAAATACGAAATCTACCAGATCACACTTCACAATTACTGTTGTTATCGAGTTCTGATTTTTTTCTCAAGAATAATCTACTCGTGTTTAGAGAAAAAGTAGCCTCATCCGGTATCCTTTGAACATTACTCCTCTCTCGAGATTTAACACTCTTTACAAGTTTTAATTTTTTAAACTTCTCACTGGTTATATGTATTGGCAAATTGCTCGTACTATTGATATCTGTTTTGTTAATCAGTCTGCACGACAGTAGAATGTCGCTTAATGGCGGCGAGTTTATGTCTGACAAGTTTAGGTTCTTATCAATCGCATCTTGTTTCTTATCAGTGAACTCCAAGTGAGTAGATATATTGCACTTTCTTTTATTATCAAGCATTCTAATAGCAGCTGAGTTATATTTACTATTCGGCGTAAGCAGGATATCCTTGATTATTTTGGGTAACTTTTTATTTTTCGCGTGAGACCAGTTCGACGTGGATTGCTCAGTGCTCGTAGATGCGACCGGCGCATTCAAAGACGTGGATGCCGCGATCTGATCATGCACCGCTGCAATCGATGATAAATTATCTTGACTAGGTGCCGTCGCCGGATCGACCTCACAATCTTCTCGCGTTGGTTCATTATACGTATTCTGGCGTCGATCGTCTTGTATTTGAACCCGGAATCGATCTTTATTATCTCGCCAATCTGACTCGTCTCTTTGCCCACCTGGGACCTCACGCCGTCCTCGCCAATTCGCTTTGGACAATCCGTGCTCCGTTTTCTATCTTGCTTCGGCCTGCGACTTGCGCTGATGCTGTCCTGCTGTACTTCGTCGCTCTCGTCGGATATTGGGTTCGTCGGTCTAGCTTCGTCTTTGATCGGTATTTCGTTTTCTTCGGCTATAGAATCTTCGGCGGTCGGATTATCGAGAAACGAGTGTAGCCACGTACGAATTTTGATATCTGTCGAACTGTAAAGCATGTCATCACTTTTGTCGTCGAAAGAATTCGATAAAGCTTCGATCTCTAAATTTTGACTTGCCGATAAGTTGTCGGTTTGATTCCTCCTTGAGTGTGGCAGTCCTGCAATACAGATATTATCGGGTTTTAATCGCGGATATCGATAATTTTCCAGTTTTTTACCCTATATATTTTACTTCTACAATAAAATAAATACATTTGTTTTTTTACATTGTTACGGTAATTGCCACAAACATTTTTTTATTTTTATAGTATGTATTTTCACGAATTGACAAAATATAATTAAATAAAAAAAAAAAAAAATTAACGCATATCGGATAATGTTAAAAATAAAAAGGGAAAATTACGATTATTATCAATAGCAATAACTCAACGTTGTAGCGTTCCAATAACACGGTTATGTAGGGAAACAAATTTATTTGAACGCGAAATATGTGCCGTTTATATTATTATTCCTACGAATCGATAACCTGTAAGATCGGTACATCGCCTTTGTTTGAGGGCCGATGTAAATAAAGGCATTCTCGAGAAAAGAGAGTCTTTGTCGAAACGTTGTTTATAAGAAGTCGTTGCTAAAGTCGATCGGGTATCCCCGAGTCAACGGCCAGTGCTTTGAGTTACCCCCGAGATCGCGGCCGGGAAACCTCTTGAGTCGCTGCACTGCGGATCGTCCGGGATAATCCCCCGAGACGGAATCGGACTAGGAGTCTTCTCTGTCGCGGCCGAGTGGTCGCGGCGAGAGTCGGATCGAAACAAGGTGCTGGTCCGTCCGTTGTCGCAGCTTTTATACCCGTTGGTCGGAGGAGGTAGGGGTATCCCTACCTCCTCGGCCTTCGGTGTCGGTGGGCCGTCGTCGTTCGCCTTCGGCGCGGTCCTATGATAGCACGCGTATGCCTGTAGTGGCGGGACAGAGAGGTCTCGCCACATATTTAATTTCCGGACGTCGAGCTCGCCTGCAGACTTTTTGATAATTAATTGAAACAGATAAATACACGTCAAACGTTTATAACGTTCTTCATGTATAATATACGCAGCTGATTCTGCTCTAAGTAGTCAGTCAATTTTTGAATTAAGATTTAATCAATTTTTGTAATCTAAGTTATTGTAATCTAAGTCACCTCGGAAAGACGCAATCACGTATCGAAAATCTTTGTAGCAATTATAAACACCGTCGCCGCCGCGGCCGATCCCTAACATTCTTAGCATTCATTCGTTGAGACACATTACAATCTGCTTGCCAATCATCATTGTTAGATTCGGCTACTTCCTGCAGAAAGCTAAACATTGCCGTCGTTGCGCCCAGCCCATAGATTTCTTAACGATCATTCGCCGAAACATTATAATTTTTATAAAATCAACGGTTCTGAATTTTACAAAATTGTACAGGGCTTTTGGTCTTGAATTATCATTGTCTACTCAAAAATTTTATGAGTAAAAAAAAAAATCTAGACACCCTGTATATAAACAATCGATGAACTTAGCCGATATTAATGTTGTAATAATTATTTTAGAATTGACGAAGTCCAGAAAAACAGAGATTTGGAAGATGTCCAAATACCTGGACCATCTCGAGATGTTATGAAGGCAGGACCATCTCGAGATGTTATGGAAGCAGTACCGTCAAAGCAATCATGTGAAATAAGTGTTCGTAACGTTGCCGAATTAATTCGTTATCGTGGTTTTCCGTCGGTTAGGATGTCCGTTCTCGTCTCCGAGATATTGATGGAGAAAGGTTTAAATAAACTGGATTCGATGTTCAAGTAAAGATCCGTGACCGTTTATTACGCGTTCTGCAGAAGGCAGAACAATGGTACGAATCAGCGGTACGACAAAGATGCTAAGGGCGCGCGTACGTAGGACGGTATTTTAAACTTAATGTTGTGACTTTTTTATCGAGACTCTCTCGCGTCGTTTCATATCGCGGTATTTATAGTTGCCTCGCTTTCTCGAAATTTCGCGATATTTCCAAGAACTTCTAAGTTCGTTGATCTCGTGTTATTGTTTTTGTCCCTACGAGTCACGCAGCTGTCTTTATTTATTATACATGTTTATTAGACTTTATTCCTTTTATTCACGCTCTTTGTCTCGTCGATTTTTCGCGAACAGAAAGGTATTACTTAAAGGTTTTAATTACAAAGTGTTTGACACACTTTTCAACTGCTGAATACTCACTTGTCTCTTTGCTTTTCAAAAATTGGGACATTTTACACTGTTTCAGATAAAATGTCCTAACTGCCCAAAAACATTTATATGCAGTCACAATGATGAAGCCGACGAACTCCAATCGCGCTTTAAAAACCTCAAAAAATCAACGGAAAGAGTAGTAAGTACTAATTATAGGTAATTCATTACTTTACTACTCGTAGCCATATGTTACGTTTAGTAGTAAAAATTAACACTAATTTTTTTATATTTTAAACTATTTTAGTATCAATGCAAAGAATGTGAAAAATGTTATACATTGCCACAAAATTTAAAAAGGCATATTCAAATTGCTCACTCAAATTTCCAATTAACATGTGAAATATGCCAGAAATCATTTAAACGTTCGGATATTTATAAAAAACATCTTAAAAGGCACGAAGAGTAAGTATTAATATTTTATATGGGCGAAAATGTTTTACCGCCCAAACTATGGCTAATAGCTCTTTCTCCGTTGTACTATAATTCTTTTCTGCCTTGTTTAATATTCTGCTAGCGTACGCGATGGGACGATTTTCTCCTGTTTCTCCTTGCGATATTATGGCACCGATCGCGTAGTCTGATGCGTCGGTGGTGATGTTACGTCCTCAGACTCCACATCTCCTTTTTTCCGACACGCGTTCGATAAATCAGATAAAAAGGGTAAACCGTGACAATTTGGTAACGAGAGAAAACTTCCAGAAGAAATAATTTATACTCTGAAATCTTTATCGTCGGATGCCTAAATTAAACTTAGAACAATCACGCTATAGATGCCGACGGAAATCTAAACATAAAACTTTTCAAGGGACATTAAACTAATAGGGTCCCAAAACGATTTAGAATCAATATCGAATATCTGGCGATAAGTGAAGCACTTGAGATCGCAGTAATACCGTGGCTCCAAGACTTAAGCAAAACAAAGGCGCGGAAGTCCTGCGATCGTAAGAATATGACACGCGGTCGGATCCCATAAACAAACGCGACCCGGCGATAACGAACGGGAGCCCTTAAGAATTTTCTCCCAACTGTTAATGACAATATTCTGGAAGGTTGGAAGGGGAAGCCATGCGGGCGGAGTTTGGTACGAACAAATTTTTTCTCTCGGGCCAATAGATATCGGAAACTCCTCACCACGAATTAAAAATCTAAGGGCGAAAACTAGAACTCAAGGAAATCAGAGAAGAAATGAGATTTGAGTGACCAATAATTAAAAAAAAGAAAAAGTAGACACGGCTGGCAAATAAGAACACTGACTTTTTCAAAATGAAAATCCGGCGCTAGTCACCCCCTTTTCCAAGGTTATAAAACCGCGCGTTTCGGCGGGACTCGCTCTCAGTCAGTTTTGTGGATCATATCAGCACCAGTAATTTTTCTTTGAATTTTAAATAGCAAAAGTGACTTTGTGAATTTCTTAAATTTAAAAAAGTTTATCAAGGATTCCTCTGAGATAATCGAATCTAGCAAGAAGTAAGTCTCATCATTTATTTTACCCTTATTTTCTCCTCTCCTTCAAAACGGTTCCACTAAAATTCTAAAATTCTAAATATATATGTATATATATATATATATATATATATATATATACAGGGGCGTCTCACCCCATGTGTCGAATCCGTTAGGAATAGACAGAACTCGGGTAGACAAATAAGAAAGTCTCACACCATTTTGCAAAATTCTCAATGGTTATTGAGAAAAAAATTAATTTGTCTAGCGCAAGAGCGATAAGGAAGCCACGCGTGAGTGAGCGCGACAGGCGACGGCGCCATTCCTAGCCATTCGCCTGTCACGCTCACTCGCCCGCAGCTTCCTTGTTGCTCTTGCGCTAGACAAATTAATTTTTTTCTCAATAACCATTGAGAATTTTGCAAAATGGTGTGGGACTTTCTTATTTGTCTACCCGAGTTCTATCTATTCCTAACGGATTCGACACATGGGGTGAGACACCCTGTATATACGAAATAAATTACGAGTGAATTGACGGGGTGCCGTTAGCATTCCACAAATTCGGCATCTCTCTTGAGTCCTTCGAGGACTCCGCTAATTCGACTCGGTTAATGGGCTTCCTTCTGTCAGAGGTTGTGATATGCCGCCAGTAAATGGTGACTATCAAAATCTTAACTTGAGTGAGGGTCCATCCGGTCAGAGAGGCTGGAAGAATCTCTGAGGTGATGTATAGAGAGATCCGGAAGGAGGAATCTGGCGTGATGCTTTGACATTTTTCTCTCTACAATTATTTTGTTAAATCAAAATCAAATTGATGCCTTTTAGTGGAATCAAGCAACTTCCAAACAATAAAAAAAAAGTCGTGCCCGGAGAAACCGAAAGATTCGGGAACTACGGCAGCTGGTACAGTTTTTTTTTACAATATTTGTTCGCGGAGGCGCCAAAGGAGGTCACACCCGAACCTCCGAAACGAAGATCAGAACGGCCATGGTCGCCTCTTCCTTCCGCTCCTCCCAACTCGCCGTTTAACGGCGAGGACTCGGAAACTGAAGAAAGCTCTCCGCCTCGAACACCTTCACCACCGCGATCGAGAACTCCGACGTCATCCGAGCCTGAGTCGGAGCAGTTCCGCCCTATTTCTTCTTTCTACACTCCTGACATATCTCTAAATTCCATCGAACCTTCTCCTGAAGCTGCTCCTAGAGCATGCTCCTCTCCTATCTTATCGCCAATTATTTATCCTGGGGAACCGAGGAGGTCGGCTCTTTTGCTAAGGACGAGACCGTCTCTTGACAAGAGCTTGACAGCCCGGATCATTTCCCTTTCCCCGCCCCAAATGTAGAGTTCCTCGAGGAGCAAGAGGAACCGAGAGCGGTCGTAGACCCTCTCTTTGAGCTCCTCCGGAGGACCTGCACTCCGTGGACGAATCCTGTCCCGGAAAGGGCCTTCACCATAGGCCCCGATTATTTTGATCCCGAAGAGATCAGTAGAGAGGCCAGGAGTGCGACTCCTGATTAAAATATCCTCATTTATTATCCCAGGGTGGAACACCCTTTTTTAGCTCCGATCAGGCTCATCGACCGAGTATTTCCGAAGTCGACAGCCCGGATCTTGGAAATAATAGAAATTGACCTAGAGTAACTCTACTAATTTTATACACAACCTACCACCTTAATTAATATTAAATTCATTGACTTGCATTATTGAGAATCCAGAATTAGTTATTTTAATTTAACCTAAATATCCTTTGTTGCGAAAAATCACCTCCGGTTCTGACCCAGGGAAAAAGAATTAAATTTCTTTCCTTAAAAAGAACCAGGATAACGCGCTAGCTTCACCCCGTAACCGATTCGAACCCATTCCTAGCGCGCTTACGCGTGGCACCACTAAACACGTGCCACGCAAGGATCGGTTGTTACGTCACTCTTCAAATCTTTTCCTCCCCTTACCTGCTTTCGAGCCTTTTCCTAAGCATCCGAGAAGCGGTTAACAAACTCTTAAAATACTCCTATCCCTGACGTAACAGTGATTAGAAAATTTTTTTTGAAATTTGGGTAGCTTAGTACAGGGGCGGTTGTTAGTTTTTCTTTTAACATTTCAAAGGCTTGCTGATGTTCCATTTCCCATTTGAAAATACTATTTTTTCGAGTAAGTGCGGTTAGTGGCTTCGCTGTCTTTGAAAAATTCTCGACAAATTTCCTATAATATCTCGCTAAACCTATAAAAGATTGTACGTCTCGTACTCGTTTTGGCGTCGGAAATTGTTGTATCGCGGTTATTTTAGATGGATCAGGTCGTATTCCACTTTTCGTTATTATGTGTCTTAAATATAACACTTCTTTCCTAAGAAATTCACACTTTTCAGGTTGGAGTTTTAAATTATGCTGACGTAATCTTTTTAGTACTTCTACGAGTCGCTTATTATGTTCGTCTAAAGAGGCTCCGTATATCACGATGTCGTCGAGATAAACAAAACATTTTATTCCCTGCAGACCCGATAATACCGAATTCATAAGCCGTTGGAAAGTAGCGGGTGCATTTTTCAGACCGAAAGGCATTCGATTGAACTCGTAATGCCCCAGTGTCGTTGAGAACGCGGTTTTCTTCTTATTCTCTTCGTGCATGGGGATCTGATGATACCCTGAGGCGAGATCTAATGTTGTGAAGTATTTCGCATTTCCCAGTTGGTCTAGAATATTTGTAATGTTAGGTATAGGAAATGAGTCTCCTACAGTAGCATCGTTTAGCTTCCGGAAATCGACGACTATCCGGAGTTTCGGCTTTCCCGATGCGTCGGCTCGCTTTGGTACTACGAGAATGGGCGCGTTCCATTGACTCGTGCTCTCGCGAATAATTCCTTCGTTTAACATCTTATCTATTTGTCGGTTTACTTCTACCTTGTGACGTTCTGGCAAACGGTAGGGTCGACAGTTTATAGGTTTTATGTTTACGTCGTTGTTTATTTCATGCGCGACCTCTGAAGTGTGAGAGAGAATATCATCGGCAAGGTAAAATGTGTCGCAAAAGTTCGCGCAAATTTCACGCAGCTTGGCCTCCTCTTCTTTATTTAAATGTGACTTTTGCAAATGTTCGTGCAATGCTTTTAATCGTGCCTGTATCGCGACGTTTCCGTCGCTATGCGCCTCGCGTAACGCGAGTACGGGTGCCGAGTCAGCGAATTCCGCTCGGTGAACGACCAGTTGCGGCGTTGAAAATGTTATCGGTTTTTCGGACGTATTGAGTACGCTGATAGGGCACGCGTTGTCTATCGGGTCGACTAGACAATTCGCGATAAAAATTCCGGGGTCTGGCTCGTGCGCGTAAATTATTCCTACACGGTTTTCATCCGTGATTGCGCGCACGATGGTTTCACTTCGCGGCGGTAACACGATGCAAGCATATGGATGAAGCGGGAACGTCACGCGGTTTATACTCAGGCGGCTGTTTTCTACGTCGTATACAGTCCGCTGAGTCTTCAGAAAATCCATGCCGAAAATTCCCTCGTAGTCGATGGGGAAATTGCCCGGCACGACGTGCATATTATGGTGCCCGAGATTATTTCTGAGACGAATGGTGGCATTACATTTTCCGAGTGTTTTTGCCTTATGCCCCGTTACTCTGGTTAGCGCGGTTGAGCCGGAAAAAATACGGGGGTGGTACCCTTTAGTTTGCCCACCTTAATAAGGGTTACCGCGGCGCCCGAATCGACTAGGAAAGTCGCTTTTCCGCTTTTCGCTTGTAGGATCGGCAGTGTGGCGAGATCAAGCTGTCGATTTTTCGTGTCGTCCGCCAGGTGAGATACTTGATAATCTCTCGCGAGTCGGGTTTCCTGTAGACGCGGCGGATTATTACCGCTTCCTTTCGTACTTTCGTTCTGCGCTCGCTCTACCCTGTCATAATACGCGGCGTTTACCGCGGAGGCCCTTTTCGGCAGGGGGTTCGGCCGGGATTCGCGCCTTGTATTTTCGCGAGATCCCGTGTCACGTTTCAAGCGTCGACATTCTTCACGCGTATGTTCCGGTATGTTGCAATACGAGCAGTGCTTCGTTGTAGTATGCACGCGGAAAGGATGATCGGCTCGCGACAAATTAAAACGTTGCGTAATAGTATTAGTCTTTGATTTATATTCACTCGCGAAATATATGCTTTTACTGAAAAATAATATTGATGTTAATGATAATGGGGTAAATATTTTAACTGTTTAAGTGCGACAAATTTGTGCAGCAAAACATTGTTGTAACCTGAGCAGCATTCTGAAGAATGCGCTCTGGTTGCAAACCATTTCGGAAATCGCCCTGCACTTTCGCAATCGGGCAAGGACCTCTGGATTATCGCCCGATGTCGAAATAGGGCGATGAATCTGTATGTAATAATCAAAATAAGCCCGTGCGGTTGACGAACCTCTCCGGTCAATCACCGCGGCCGAAACTCGCTGAGGTTGCAACTCGGTGGAGTATATGAGCGACGGCTCGGAAGCTGCCGCGGGCATTCTTATCAGAAGTAACGCGACGCGTATCAGGTGTATCAACAAGAAAATAAAAAGTGCTACACATTTGTAAAAGAAGATTTTATTCATCCACACTTGGCTCCTCTCTGGTGTGGCACACATACCGGCGAACGGACCCACAACTGTACCGTACCACGGTGTAACAACAGGAATAGACTTGTTCGAATTAGTTAAGAAATTTTGGCAGTATGAGGAAGTAAAAACTTCTCTTCCGGCCTTAACTGCGGAAGAAATTAAATGTGAAAAACACTTTGTAGAAACTCATCGTCGCGATGAGACAGGACGCTATATAATTCAGTTACCTTTTTTGAACGAGAACGCAGTTCCTAATTTTAAAAACTCTCGTTCAATAGCTATTAAGATGCTTCAAGCTTTGGAAAAACGATTAAGCAAACAACCGCAGATTCGTAAATTATATAATAAATTCATGACAGAATATCAACAGCTCAAGCATATGACTAAAGTAATTTCACCCGCGCCGTCGGACGGAATGTGCTGCTATTTGCCACATTATTGCGTAATCAAGTCAGCAGAGGAAAAAATTAAAATACGTGTAGTATTTAACGGATCAGCTAAAGTGGCTCAAAATATAAGTTTGAATCAAATTTTGCTAACGGGTAAAAATTTGCTGCCAGAATGGCTTGCTATAATAACGAATTGGCGCCGACATCGATTCGCATTAGTAACAGATATAGAGAAAATGTACAGACAAATATTAGTTGCCGACGTTGATAAAAATATGCAACGTATCGTCTGGCGAAATAACCCTGCTGAGAATATAAACGATTTTCAGTTAAACACTTTAACTTATGAGCTTGCTTGTGCACCATTTATAGCTCTGCGAGTTTTGCAACAACTCGCGGAGGATGAAAAGGAAAAATTTCCTATAGGTGCTTCCGTGTTGCGGTCGGAAACCTACATAAACGATATCCTTACCGGAGCAAGCTCCGTACCTGAGATACGTACTTTAATAAAAGAGTTAGTTGCGATTTGCATGGCGAGTGGTTTCCTATTAAAAAAGTGGGCTGTGAGCTCAAAATTAATAGAGGACATAATTCCCAAAATAGAGCATCAAAATCAGCCTGTCGTTTGGCAATCCGTTGAGGGACATCCGATTTTAGGAATGCGATGGAATCCGAAAACGGATATGTTTGCGTTTTACACTCATTTAATTGCAGAAAAAATATATACAAAAAAAAAGGTCCTATCAGAAGTTCCACAACTGTTTGATCCGCTTGGGTGGTTAGCACCAGTTATCATTCGCGCAAAAATTTTTATTCAAACGTTATGGTTGAAAAATTTAGATTGGAATGAGCCCCTGCCGAAAAAAGAGCAAGAATTTTGGTTAAAGTTTCAAGCGGAACTCCCTGAATTACATAAAATTGCCTTGCTTCGCTGGATAAATATTCTTGCCTCAAATTGTAGTATAGAAATCCACGGATTTTCAGATGCATCCGAAAGAACCATTGCTGCAGTTGTCTATTTACGAGTAACTTGGACTAGTCTGGACGAATATGATGATTTTCATTTTTCCAAAATTTCGCTTTTGCAATCAAAGACTAAAGTTGCTCCTTGAAAAACTGTTTCTTTACCGCGATTAGAATTAAATGCCTCCGCTCTATTAGTACGACTAGTAAACAAAATAAAACTTGCCGCGAGTTTCAAAATTGATAGTTTATTTATGGTTCGATTCTACGGTTACATTAGCCTGGATACGAGGGCATTCGTCGCGCTGGTTGACATACGTAGCTAACAGAGTGACTGAAATCCAAGAAACATTGCCCGATGCTCAATGGAAGCACGTGTCCGGTGACGAAAACCCAGCCGATTGTGCGTCGCGAGGAATTTCTCCGTCTGAGCTAGAGGCCCACCCGCTGTGATGGACCGGGCCGGCTTGGTTGTCACCATATGATGAATTATATTTGAGATTATTTCATCAGGAAATACCTCGAACTAATGAGGAAGAACGACCTGCTAGGGTACATATAGTTGAAAGCAAAAATCAAGAAAACGAAATGCTATTGCGATTTTCTTCATTAACACGGTTGTTGCATGTCACTGCTTGGTGCCGCTGCTGGCTCATAAGTTTGCGAAAACAGAAAAATTTAGATCAAAATCTCAAGCTAAGCAAACTTGAGGATGCAAAAAATCATTGGATTAAGCATTCGCAAGATATTTTTTTTTTTCAAAGAAATTAAAGCCATTAAGAATAAGCAAACGTTATCATGACAAAGCGCTTTATTTAAATTAAATCCGTTTTTTGACAAAGATGGGATACTTCGAGTGGGGGGCTGACTGCAACACTTTCCAATTAATTACAATCAAAAACATCCGATAATTCTTAGCAAGGAGTCACATTTTGCGAAATTAATTATTGATAAATGCCATCGTATGTATGCACAGCGGAGTGCAATTAACTTTAGCTACGATAAGGCAAAGATACTGGATCTTAGGTGGACGCCAGATTATTAAGTCGTTTATACACAAATGCGCAAGGTGTATTTGTTGGAAGGGAACAGCATGTTTCCCGCTTATGGGAAGTTTGCCTCATGCAAGAACTTCTCCGTTACCGCCATTCTTTAATACGGGCCTAGATTATGCAGGACCTATTATGATGCGAATCTCAAAAGGCAGAGGCTAAAGGGCCTAGGGTTTTATTGCTATTTTTGTTTGCTTCTCTACTAGAACCGTTCATATAGAAGCTGTTTCAGTTTACACAACTGAAGCATTTCTAGCAGCTTTTAGGCGATTTACTTCCAGACGCGGATTATGTGCACACCTTTATAGTGATCGGAGTACGAATTTTGTGGGAGCAGATGCACAGCTCAGAAATTTTATAAGACAAATAACGCATAATTCTTTGATCAAAAATAGCTTAACTAATAAAGAGGTTCATTGGCATTTCAATCCTCTCAGTGCGCCGCAGTTTGGAGGACTATGGGAAGCCGCTGTGAAATCTGCGAAATTTCATATTCATCGGGTAATCGGCGAAGCGACACTAACGTATGAAGAATTAGCGACTTTCCTAACGCAGGTAGAAGCATGCCTCAACTCGAGACCTTTGCTCCCGGTCTCCGATGACCCCGGTAATTTCGAAGCACTTACGCCGGGTCATTTCTTAATAGGGCAAGCCTTAAATGCTGTACCCGAGCCTTTGCTACAAATTCCTGAAAATCGACTAAAACGATGGCAACTCACACAAAAAATGCGGGACCACTTTTGGCAACGGTGGTCCAATGAGTATATTCCGACGCTTAATGTAAGAAACAAATGGCCTATTGCAACGAAAAATTTAAAAATTAATACTCTATGTTTAATCCGTGAAGAGAGCACTGCACCTTCAAAGTGGCCCCTTGGGCGTATTATTGCTATTCACCCCGGCGCCGACGGTTAAGTTCGCGTGGTGACTATAAAAACTGCGACATCCACTTATACGCGTCCAGTAGTTAAAATCATCTCATTATTTGCTGAAGATGAAGAAAATCATGCTTCTCGTGCAACCGAGACATGAACATGCTAGCATAAGAAAATGTTCGTTCACAGCGGGAACGAGGCGGGCGGAATGTTAGAAAAAAAGAAAATGCTAAAATGTAATATGATATTTGTGCCTTGCAAAACTTAGTGCGTTTGGAAACTTTCTCTTTTTTTGCTCCTTTCTTTTATTACTTGCTGGCGCCGTGTCTTAGTTTTATTGCTTGCTGGCACCGAGAAATTTATAACTAAATATCCGGTCACGTAGACCGCCTGATAAGTGTCATTTTTCAGAGAACCCGGGCCATCCCGTAATATTATGCGCCCGTCCTTACAAACAAAGGTATGGCAACCAGGCATTGCGAGCCTTCGTGCCGATTAGTTAGTTGCTCTCTGTATCTCAATGCAGAAAAATCGTGTCATTTTGCAAAAAGTAATTGTCAGCTATGACATAGCATATTTAGTATCTTGCGTGCTTTATACACTTGCCAAGCTTGTTTGCGTGCCGCAAAGCTAGCAAGCATTTATCATTTAATTTTTTATTATTTTATCTCTATTATTTTTTTGTACATTCTTTTTTAATAAACAATTTACTAATTTCTGCAAAATATTGTGAAGTGTTATTGAAAACTCTAACACTGCGCTTGTTATTAAGAATAATGCTCTTACGGACTTTGCATGCATGCATTATTTGGCTTCCTCGGTTACGGGCTCGGCGCTTACGTGTATCTCAGATCTTTCTATTACGACTGATAATTTTCAAGTCGCTTGGGCTGCGCTCACCAAGCGGTTCGAGAGCCGGAAGCGTCTCGTGAAGCACCATTTCGATACGTTGTTCGGGTTGTCGGCGTTGCAGCGGGAATCCGCGCCTGATCTTCAGGCCTTATGCGATAAAGTCGAAATGACTGTTTTCGCCTAGCGTTTGCTGGATAATTCATTTAAGTCTTTGTGGAATGCTTTTTTAGTGCAATTATTGACGCACAATTTAGACACGAATTCGCGAAAGGCTTGGAATCTCAGAAATTGCGACGCCGATAACCTCCCTAATTATAAGGATTTAATTGAGTTTTTGCATAACCGCTGTCATGCGTTGGAAGAAACCAAGCCCGCTAACGTCTCTAAATCCGAAAAATCTACTCGGTCCGCCCGTTTGCATGTAGCAAACGCCGCCGCGGCTACTAGTGCCTGTCCGCTCTGCAAGGCGAAACATTTCCTGAGCGCGTGTACACGTTTCATTGCGATACAATCCAAGGCCCGTATGGATACAGTCAAGCGTTTGAAGCGTTGCCTCAACTGCCTCGCGCCATCGCATGTATTAGCGAACTGTCGCAGTCTGCATACCTGCCGTACGTGTCATAAACGGCACCACACCACGTTACACGTGTGTAAGAGGAAGTTCTCTTTTCTAGTGAGATTCCTCTGGAAGCCGCTCAGGATGAATAAAAAAACGTTTATAAGTGTGTCAGGTCTCACTTTATTGGTCCTATCTCCGATCCGTTTCCTCTACGCGCTACTGAACGACTCCCCGAGCCGACGGCCGTTCAAAGCCGGCTGCCCGTTGAGCGATCGGGCTGCCCACGTGCGTTCATCTATATACATTAGCTCTAAGAGCTTTGGCGCTTTCTACCAGACGGCGCTAAAGCGACCCGCCACAGCGTTGCTAGTGGTAAATCTTTTACAGCTCGGCCAGGTCTAACTCTACTTGCGGCTCGCAAGTGCCTTATTTGCTCGTGGTACAAAGTAAGCTTTGCCTGCTCAGCGGGCTAACATTTTACGTTAGATTACAATAATTTTATAAACCTTTTTTATATCTCGCCCTATTGGACACGCTGTTTACCTTATTAAGTGTCATAATCACTGACTTAGAAAACATAAAATCGCTCTTTACCAACCAACCAATTAAAGAAAAAATAGACTGTAATAAAATAAAAAGAAAGAAATGAGAGGCCTTTGAATAGCCGAAATTAACATAATTTGAGTAGTTGGTTTAAACAAAAATCAAGTACCGTAAAGAACCATCTTAAACTACTGGAAGCTCAGGCTTCGCATCACATTCATATAATTTGCTTTATAACTAAATAGCCGCAATCAAAATCGAAATTGTAAGAACATTAACAAAAATGAAAATACTTTTCGTGATCAAATATAGATAATATAAACTCGTAAATTAAACGCTGTTATTCGCAGATTAACGCATCTATGCGGCGATGTCTCGCTACGCTAACAAATACAATGTATAATAAAATGCCCTATTCCGTCGCAAACGGTTTAAGCTTGTCCGCTGACAAAATCGTGTTTAATGCTTTTCCGGAGAGATTGAACCCGGGCACATCCGTGACTACGTACCGTCCGTGATTGAGAACCTTTGATATCATGTACGGGCCCTTATATTGTGATTTAAGTTTTCTTGATTGACCCGGTCGGGTCTGCGTATCTCGAATCAAAACCAATTGTTGTTCCTTATACAATGAAGGCTTTTTGTGCGCGGCGTCATAATACAATTTATTGTAGTTTCGGATTTTTTCCGTCGCTTCGATAGCAACATTGCGTGCACTTTCTCTCTCTCGCTTTCAATTTGTCGATCTACTCCCGCCAACCTATCGACCAATGCCGTGATTTCGCGATCCGCGTGATTTCGCTGGTCGTAACCTAGCAACAGTTTGCTCGGAGTGCTGTTCAGCGATGCGTGCTTCGTATTGTTCATCACGTATTGAACCAAAGATAACGCGTCGTGTCAGTTGTTCTCGCTCTCCGCGGCCTTCGTGAGTGACGATTTCAGAAATCGATTCGCGCGCTCCGCCATGCCGTTCGCCCATGGGGACGCCACCGTTACGTGCCGTAATTTGATACGAAGGGCTGACGCGAAGTTAATAAAGTCTTTCGCCGTAAACGCCATACCGCGATCGGTCACGATTTCGCTCGGAGTGCCGAATATGTTAAATAATAAACGCAAATGTTCGATCGTTTCTTTCGCCGTGGTTGATCGCGCGGGTATCAACCAAGTGTACCGTGTGAACGCTTCCACCGCGACGAGAATGTGTCGGAATCCGCCTGATTCCGGCAGAGGACCAAAGTGATTGAGATGCAGAATTTGAAAGGGTAAGTTTGGCCCATTTATCAAGTGCAGTTCTCCTTCCCTTGCATGAGGTGAGGCATTAGCGGTAAGGCAGGTTATGCAGTTGTCCACATACCTTTTAACCTGTTTTCTTATTGAGGGGAACCAGTAGGTTTGTTTTATACCCTCCACAGTTTTTTCAATTCCGCAATGTGCCAAATCATCGTGATAAACTCTGCATATCTGATTTACCATGGCCTCTGGTACATAAAACCTCGCTCTATCCTCTCCCTGTCTATATACGAGACTTTCTATCAATTTAAACTTGTCACTTTCTTTGTGTTCCAGATTCTTAGCCAGCTGCTGAACAGTTGGGTCCTGAAGCTGCCTAAAAATCAGTTTGGCTTCTAATGGCAGCGCATCAACCAACGTTACATGTCTGCTGAGGGCATCGACATGCGCCATACGCTTACCAGGTTTGTGTGACAGTTTAAATTTATAATTTTGCAAAGCGAGAGTCCATCTAGCTATCCTAGGGTTGAGACTAGCTTTGTTCACCGCGTAGACCAATGCATTACAATCTGTTATTACCATGAACTCTATTCCGTAGAGATAAATGTGGAATCTTTCTACTGCTCGCACTATCGCTAACATTTCTAATTCGAAACTGTGATATCTACTTTTAGCCTGGTTAGTGGCCTGACTGAAGTACGCTACCGGTGCCCAACCCTGACTCGGTTGCCTCTGCATTAAGACAGCTGCTAACCCCTGCGCACTGGCATCAGTGTGCAGCTGTGTCTCCAGTTCCGGGTTATAGATTCTTAATACAGGGTACGCTTTTAATTTATTTTTAAGTAATTGAAAAGCTATTTCGCAATCATTATTAAAATTAAACTCCTGATTCTTTTTCAGTAAATTATACAATGGTCTGGCCTTTACCGCGAAGTTCTCTATGAACTTTCTGAAGTAACTCGCCAACCCAAGGAATCGCTGGACCTCATGCACATTCTTCGGCCTCGGAAACCTGTCGATAGCTTCAGTGTGACGAGAGCTGAGAGTTATCTCCTGTTCATTTACAACGTAACCAAAGTACTGTACTTCATTTTTAAGAAATTGACATTTAGCGTAATTTAATTCAAACCGATACTGTTTTAATATTATTAATACTTCTTTTAGGGTCTCTAAATTCTCATCCACTGACTCGGACGCTATCATGATGTCGTCAATATACACAATGGCCTTGTCCCGCCAGATCAGAGGCTGCAGAACTTGTACCAGACGCTTCTGGAATTCCGCTGGACTTTCGCAGAAACCGAAAGGTAACCGGGTATATTCATATTGTCCATCGGGTGTCGCAAACGAAAAGTATTTCGTGTCATCCGGATGGACCTTGATTTGATGGAACCCATCTCGCAAATCTAATACTGTATATATCTTTTTATTTCCCAGTGTAGAGAGACAATCCTCAACGAGTGGAAAAGGAAACTTTTGCTTGGCTACCCGACTATTGAGTGGTCTCAAGTCAACGCAAAGACGTACCGTCCCATTCCGTTTCTGCACCGAGACTACTCTCGCACAGTAAGGTGAATTACTAGTTTTAATTATCTCTCGTTCTATTAAATTATCAATTATTTTACGAATTTCAAGTCGTTGAACGTGAGCAAATTTTCTAGGCGAATACGCGTATATTGAATTATTCTTTAAATTGATTCGTACTTTATAATTGTCTACTATCTCGGGAATTATCTGCTTTTCAATATTCAAAATTAGCTTTCTAACTTTGTTATCTATTTCAGGACCGAAGTCTGTACTACACTGTTCGAGAGATGTCTCCACAACCGAGGTGACCTCGCATACATCAAAGTGTGGCCACAACAGAGTTTTTCCTTGGTTCTCCCAAGAGCTTGGAATGTAAGTAATTGTTATCTTATTTTCGTTTAAGAAGTCGCGTCCTATAAGAAAATCGTTTCGGAATTCGTTGTTTTTCAAAATATGTAAGTTTATTGAAAAGCTATTTTTGGGTCATTACTGAAAGCAAATACATGTTTCTATTTTTCCACAGGTCTCTATCGGCTTGTTATTGATGGCGTGGAATTTACCCTTGGACTCCAACGGTTTTTCGGAACCAAAGTATTTCAGCCAAATACTTTCCCGCACGAATGAAACGGGACTCCCGGTATCGATTAAAACCCGTAAGCTACAATTAATTTTATTAATCTTAATTACATAAATTGGACGCTCGCTCATTTTAATATTACGCTCGCACGCAGAGACCGCCGCTACGGTATCCTCTTCGTCGGGATCCTGAGATTCCTCCGGCTGCTCCTCTGCAACCGCCGTAACGCTGGCTGCATACCGCTGTTCTCGAGGACCATCTTTCCGCTGCAGGGCTGGACAATCCGGCCTTCGATGACCAAGAGCCTTGCAGTGGAAACATCGCAGCTCCGGCTCCTTTGCAGGTACTGCTGCCGTTAAGTTTTTGCCGTCGGACCGCGTCCGCTCCGTTCTCGTACCAGTTTCCTTAGATTTTACAAAACGATTATTAGAAGGTGTGCTTCTTCTAGGATACTCACGAGAAGCTGCGGTGATTTTCCTCATTTCTTCGAGGAAATCTTCCACCGTCTCGGCCTTGACTGTGGCCGCCGTCACCCGTAGGGACGATTTACTAATCCCGCCGACCAGGAGATTGATTGTGTCGCGCACTGGTAAGTTCAGTCTTTTTATTAACGCGAGCTTGTTAATCGCGTACGTTTGAAATGTTTCTTTTGAAAAGTTCCATCTACGTGCTTCTATCTTTTGTATTTGCAAATAGAAAGGAGTTCGATTTTCAAACACTCGCACTATTACCTCTTTCAGAGTTTGCCACGACCGCAAAACCGAACCGATCTGGTATTCGTACCAGGTCTTCGCTTCTTTGGTGAAACTACTGGAAGCCGCCAACAAAATTGTTCCCGGGGCTACGTGGTGGATCTCTGCGATCTGGTCGACCCGCTCGACCCAGGCTACCACGTTTTCGTCGTCCGTTCCGCCGAACAAAGGTATTAGCGGTGCTATCACTCGGACCGAATTATTATTATTTAATACGTATCTCCGTTAGTATAAAAATGTTCAATTCTTACATCTTCCGCAGGTGGTGTGGTCCGCTCGACCTCCGGTTCCACCGGGCTGCTATTCCCTGGATCCGCCAAGTGGTTTGCCTGCTGCAGCAACTGCCGGAACTGCTCGAGCATGTTCTGGTTCTGCCGCTGCTGCTGCTCCATCAAGATCTGGTTCTGCCGCTGTTGCTGCTCCAACATGGCTTGGTGCTGTTGCTGCAGTTGTTCCGCAAAGAGCGCAACAAAATTCGGCGTCTGAACCTGCCCTGGTCCCTGCGTCTTGGCCTTCGCTCCTGCCGCTGGGGCTGACTTGGTGGATCGGGCCGCACCGTCGTCGTCCTCCTCGGACTGCTCCGCTCCGCTCGGCTCCTCCTCGCCTGCCCGCTGCATGAGGTAGGCCATAATCGTATCAATTATTGCCTCTTTGTTTCCCACGGCTATTAGCTGACGCTTTTTTGCTTCCTTTTTCAGGCTTTCTACGGTCATCGCAGATAACCGTGCCCGCTCTGCCGCCTCATCAAAGTCCGTCATCGTGGGATCTGTTTTTGTGAGGAGTCTGCCGACTGCGTGGCCTGCTCCGTTACAGCCCAATATGGCTGAATTGCTTTCTTCACTTTAACCGTGAAGGTATGTGGTCTTGCTCCGACTTTATTTGGACTTACTCCGATTATCCGTGGGATTTGGATACCCTAATCCCACTTCTGAATTATTTTCTGTAAGAGGAAGTTCTCTTTTCTAGTGAGATTCCCCTGGAAGCCGCTCAGGATGAATAAAGGAACGTTTATAAGTGTGTCAGGTCTCACTTTATTGGTCCTATCTCCGATCCGTTTCCTCTACGCGCTACTGAACGACTCCCCGAGCCGACGGCCGTTCGAAGCCGGCTGCCCGTTGAGCGATCGTGCTGCCCACGTGCGTTCATCTATATACATTAGCTCTAAAAGCTTTGGCGCTTTCTACCAGACGGCGCTAAAGCGACCCGCCACAGCGCTGCTAGTGGTAAATCTTTTACACGTGGACGCGGCACCGACGACCGACCCCGCGCTTACTTCGAGTCCCGCCTCTTCCATCTCCACGGAGTCCTTGCTTCCCGTGGCTTCCGTGCACACTAGTGCTCTGGCGGCATCCACGTGTCAGGCGCGTGATCATATATTGCTCGCTACGGCGCGTGTTACCGTGACATCGGAATCCGCCCGATCTGTCACTATTCGAGCTTTGCTTGATCAGGGCTTCCAAGCCACGTTCATATCGGAATCCGTGGCTCAACTTCTTAGAGCCAAACGCAGTCGTTGCCCCGTTGCCATCTCGGCAATCGGCGGCGTACAAGTTGGCCACGTGCGACAGGTCATATTCTTTAAGATTTCTCCTCCGAGTCGTTCCAATTTGGAATATGGAGCGACGGCGCTCATACTTGATTCTCTTACAGCTTATGCTCCTGAACGTTCGATATCTCTAAGCAACCTAACTTATCTAGCGGATCTCTCTTGGGCATATCCGACTCCTACTCAGGCAAACTCTATTCAATTAATTATCGGGGCAGATTTGTACGGTGACCTGTTGCGAGAGGGCCTTCGGAAGGGACAACCCGGGCAACCTATTGCGCAGAACACCGTGTTCGGTTGGGTGATATCAGGCTCGCTACGTACGCTTAACGACCCGTTATCCTCCACTCAGTTGTTCGCTTACCATTTTACGCCACTTCGCGACCTTGATACCGCTCTCCGGCAGTTCTGGGAGATCGAAGAAATTCCTGCGATCCCGATTCTCATACCTCGGGATGCTCAATGCGAGGACCACTTCCTTACCACGCATTCACGCGATAGCGACGGCCGCTATATTGTACGTATGCCTTTTGTTTCTCCAGCTCCTCTCGCGCTCGGTAATTCGCGCCGCATTGCCGAAACGCAGCTTAATCATTTGCTGCGTCGGATGAAAGTTCGTCCAGAATTGCAATCGGAGTACGGGTAGTTTCTCCGGGAATATGAGGAAATGCGACACATGCGACCCCCCTCACCGCTTCTGCCTCCATGCGCCGGGTTTACATTCCTCATCATCTGGTTCTAAAATCCGACAGTGTTAACGATTGCACGTTAGGAAGGTTCAAATTATTCTAGCAGTGGACTTAATCTAGTTTTTTATTATGCTTTGTACAGAGCACAAGTCATGCGCGGACTTATGCGAATAAGTTATTCAGGCAAGAATAACGTTAGCAAAACGTAGCAAAGTTAATAAATCTGAACGATACTGCGATGCGTCCGTAATAAGTACTAGCGGTAGACTGGTTAGCTCGACCGCGCAATCGGTTTGTCACAGGCGATTCTTTGTCATTAGACAAAGGATAATCTTTGTTAAGACGGTTCTTCCCGAAGGGATATTTCCGTTGCCATGCGCGATTAGGCACGTACGGGTTATTATACGTTTGATAACTGTATGAGCTGTGCCGGATGCATTATAACAATACACCCGGGCTGGATAAGGCAAAGTTACTGTGACTAAGGGCCCTTATCTATTCTGAAAAATAATGCCTTAATCTTAAACAGACAGCGCTACTACTAAACTTCGCGTTGTGTTCAACGCTTCGTGTGCAACTTCCACGGATGTATCGCTCAATGATATTTTACATTCCGAGCCGAAATTGCAAACAGAACTTCCGGCCATTCTGTTGCAGTGGCGTCAATTTCGCTTTGTCTATACGGCCGATATAGCAAAAATGTTCCGCCAAATTCGCATAGATGATCGTGACGTCGATTCACAATGTATTTTGTGGCAACCGGAAGCCACGGTCTGCCCGCAGGAGTATCAACTCCTCACAGTAACGTACGGTATAACGTGTGCGCCTTATTTAGCGTTGCGCGTACTGCGTCGCTTGGCGGACGACGATGGACCCAAGTATCCTCTCGCGGTTCCCATTCTCCGCCGCCAAATTTATGTCGATGGCGTGTTATTCGGCGACCACGACATCGCGCAGTTGAAACACAAACGCGAACAGCTCATTCTACTACTTCGAAGCGGTCAGTTTACGCTGCGCAAGTGGGCGAGCAATTCCTCGCATTTGCTTGACGACATTGATCGGCGCGATCACGGGCTCGCGTGCGATAAATCTCTCTCAACCGATGAGGCGGTCAAGGTTCTCGGCATGGTATGGTCTCCTTCTTCGGACGCATTTCAATTTCGGGTTGCCCTCGAATCTACGGCTCCGAATTCTAAACGTTCCGTGCTTTCTTTCATCACTCGGCTGTATGACCCGCTCGGTCTGGCAACGCCGGTTACAGTCGCCGTCAAAATTCTTATGCAGGCCCTTTGGCGCCTTAACACAGAATGGGATGCTCCGCTTCCCGAGCCTATTCATTCGCAGTGGAGTGACCTCCATTCTCAATTTGGCTGTTTAGAGCAGCTTCAGTTTCCTCGCTGGACGGGCTCTTTTCCGGGTTGCAATCCTGAAATACACGGATTCGCGGATGCGTTGAGCAGCGCGTACGCCGCCTCCGTGTACCTCAGGGTACCTCGTCCTGACGGTACGTCGATTGTTACGTTGCTTGCGGGTAGATCCAAGGTCGCGCCCATTAAGCCTCTCACGATTCCGCGACTGGAGCTTTCCGCTTCGTTATTACTATCGCGTCTTATAGTATTCGTCCGATCGACGCTCGAACTTGGTGCGACTCCCTGTCACTGCTGGACGGATTCGACTGTCGCCTTGCAGTGGATTCGCTCTCACCCATCGTGTTGGAACGTCTTCGTGGCCAACCGTGTCACAAAAATACAAGAGTCTATTCCGGACGCTATCTGGCATTACGTGCCCTCTCAGGACAATCCCGCGGATTGTGCATCGCGCGGAAGATTACTGGATCGTAGCTGTGCAGACACCCTCTGTGGTGGCAGGGCTCTCCGTGGCTTCTCTCTCCGTCTAACCATTGGCCGGCTGACCCGGATTCTCTTGGCGCAGAGCCTACTGAAGCCAAGAGACTGACAGTTCTCTATGTCGTTTCCCGTGTTCCTCCATGGGATCTTAAGGAACACTACAGTTCCTGGAATAAATTGTTACGCGTCACAGCATATATTATACGCTTCGTCGCTCGGTGCCGCCGAGGATTTTTCGTCGAACCTGACGTTCGGCCTTCAAGTTTAGCCCTTACCAGAACGGAGCTTACATTCGCTAAAATATTCTGGCTTCGTCGCCTTCAACGGGAGTTATTTGAATCAGATATTCAAGCTTTGAAGTCCACGGGTGCGGTCTCATCCCGGAGTCTCCTCGCTGCGCTTGCTCCATTCCTGGATCGCGACGATTTTTGCGTGTGGGCGGCCGTCTAATTGTAAGACACGCGCCTCTGTCTTATGATGTACTACGACATCCGATCTTGCTGTCCTCGCATCCGCTTGTTCGACTTTTAATTCGGCAAACTCACTTACGAGTTTTACACGGAAGATTGCAACTTACACTCAGTACTCTTCATCTAGATTACTGGATTTTGCGAGCACGGTCTCTGGTCAAGGCCGTGATCTACTCGTGCGTCACGTGCGTGCGTGAGCGAGCTTCTATTCTTTCACAACTTATGCAAATCTCCCCGCGGAGCGTGTGACTCCTCCTCTGCGCCCGTTTACGTGGTGCGGCCTCGATTTCGACTCTCGGTCATTTTCTTGAAGGGTCAGCTCTTACAACTCCCCCCGAACCCTCCGTACTTCATTTAGATGAGAACCGTCTGTTGCGATGGCAGCTTGTTAGACAAATGTCGGAAAGATTCTGGCGGCTTTGGGCCACCGATTACGTTAATACTTTGCAACAGCGCTCAAAGTGGCGCAAAGTTACCGCCGCTATCGAAATAGGTCGTATGGTACTACTACGTAACCCCTCTCTTCCTCTTTGCAAATGGGAGCTCGGCCGGATAACGCAAGTTCATCTCGGCTCCGTCGGCTTGACCCGGGTTGTCACGGTCAAGACGGTCTCGTCCACGTTTCGACGCCCCATAGCCAAGATATCTGTACTGCCGGTTTCATGCAACGACTCCTCCCCGTAAATTTCTGAGTCTTACTCATAATTATACTTGTACATATTTTAACCGCGTTGCGTTAATAAATTACCTATGTGATTTTTCATTTTCGCCTTGCGGGCGTACGTTCTTCGCTTTTCTATGAAATTATTGCGAGATACATGTAATAAGTTTGGTCTTAGTTTGTATTAATTTACCGTGCCCGTGCGTTTACAGCGTTATTATTTTTTTTTTCTTTTATTTTAATTAATTCGTTTATTTTGATTTGCGTTTGAGTGGTATGCATACATGCGCCGCGTCGTTTCTACCCCGCTAAGTACTGCGTTAGCTTAAGTTTAATCTCGTAATTGCGATTCCAATCGATTTATTTTATTCTTTCGCGTCATTATTTTCATGTTCAGCCTCGTGTAATTAAAACGACGTTTCAAGGTTGGCGGCGATGTTCGCGATTACACGAGTTGCGGGCGTGCAAGTCAGGTGCGCGATTACGCCGAAGCATACTGCACGCGCTTTGCGCGTGAAGCGGGCGATCCCGGACCTGCTGCTCGCTTGACGACAATGAGTTAGTTCTCTGTACTCGCTTCGCTAGAACGGACGCTCTATTTCAGTTTTGTACCTTTTCGATTTTGTACCGCGACAAGGCCGGTGCGTGATTTAAACGCCGACCACCGACCCCGAGTGGCTCGAAAAGTGTGCGCGACACTCTAATTTTGTGGTATTTTTGTAATTGTTCTTTCATTAATCTCAGTGACTCTCTGTAATTATTTGTGCGCGCGGTATAGCGATTCTGCACGGCCCGCGCACGTGCTTCCGCGATCGCGGGGAACTGCTGTTGCACGCGATTTTCCATACCGCGATCAAGATTTCCGCTCCGGCGGGGCGATCCAAATACCGGCGCTCCTCAAGATCTCCGTCGGGCGTCTATGCAGCAGGTCAAAGGTTCCCGTAAAATTTCCGGTCCGTTCTCGATTTGTTATCTCGCTCCGTGTCGTGCAGAGCCGCGGCCCGCATTTTTTTTTGTCAAGAAACTGTGCTCTCACCCGTAGTATTAATAAAGATGTAAGATCGAACATTATTGTTTTTTTTGTGTGTGTGCGTGCGGAAGCCGTCTACCTGGCGAACGGCCACTTCTGACCGTACTGACGTGCTCAGTGCATGCTACACGCGTGTATAATTAACGCGCGAAATTAAAATAACTACAAAATGAATAAAATTTCCCTCAAAATTAGATCCCCCAAAAAAAACATAAAATGTTTACTGTAATATTGAATACTCTCTATTAAAGTTATGAGATCAAATAATTGCGCCAAGAACCTAAAGAATCTAGAAAATTTTAAACAATACAAACCATGTAAAACCGTACAAAAAGAAACCAATGTTTGTCCCGATGATATAACGTAGTAATATAAAGAAAGAAAAAACAAAAAATTTTGGCGCTGCGAAACTGTTTTGAAACGGATGAATCGCCTGGATTTCTCGGAAAGGCGCGGAGTATTCACAGAAAGGAACACCTGATTCTTGAAATCGTCACCTTTATTTTCGGAAATAATCCACGAGAAAGTACAGCAAGAAGAACCGCCACAAAAAACAATAACACACGCGAACCAAAGCGTCGGTCGCCTTACCGGAGCCGCAGTATCTTTTCTGCTTAATACTTCGCACGCAATTACAATGAGACTAAGGCCGGGCAGTAAGACGACGAAATAGCGACTGCCATACGATCGAGCGGTGGACGCTTATATATTAAACCCATCCTCTGGAAGGATCTGGCGAATTCTGGCTCCGGAAGTACGTCACGATAGAAAAGACGAGAACCCGCGAGAACGAAGAAATTTCATGTTGGACGTTAAAACGCAGGAATAAACACAGCGAACAGGTGAAAACATACACGACGCTGACACGAAGAAAATAACACAAGGAGAAGGCCAACGAGTGATCACGCGCCAACACAAAGATGCCAAACTAAGTAAGCGTGATCGCTGTACAAGGCGAAATTAAAACGAGGTGCATTTCGCGACAGAAACCAAATCTTTAAAATCTCAAATTATAATTTTGTTTTTTGCGTTATGCTACGCATCAGATTTTATTTTGCAGCGCCAAGATTTTTTGTTTTTTCTTTCTTTACATTACCACGTTATATCATCGGGACAATCCTAGGTCTATTTTTGTACGGTTTTACATGGTTGTGTATTGTTTAAAATTTTCTAGATTCTTTAGGTTCTTGGCGCAATTAGTTGATCTCATAACTTTAATAGAGAGTATTCAATATTACAGTTAACATTTTATATTTTTTTGGGGGGATCTAATTTTGAGGGTAATTTTATTCATTTTGTAGTTACTTTAATTTCGCGCGCTTATACTTGGCGCTTTTTTATACCTTTTTTTAAAAAAAGTAATTTTGGGGGGAGTTCATTCATTTTGTAGTTGTAATATTTAACCGAAAAGAAGTAATTTTAATTGTTTAAGGGGAAGCTAAAGCCGTCGCCGAACTTGCACGGCGTCGATATGACAGGCCAAGCGAAAATTCCGTACTGGAACGTGGTGACATCTGGAGCCTTGTAATACGCGTGCATATAAGAATGACAAACCTTTGCCTGTTTGCTAGCTTTGCCTGCTTGTCTATTCTGTCCTGTCCATCTTGATGACCATGTGCAAAGAGGAATTATATTTTTTATAAATAAATTGATACAGCGTAATAAACAATTTATTTATAAAAAATATGATTTCTCTCTGCACATGGTATTATAAATAAAAATTAAAAAAAAAAATTATAAGTACATAACGGGACTCGAACCGGCGCTCGCACGTCAAATTAGCAAGACCGTTGTTAGCCGTTGCGCTACAGAGATATTTTAATAGTTTAGACGAAGTTACTGGTACATGTATGGCAATAGTACCATTTGAACATTTACAAAAAATGTGTGTAATAATCAGCTAGATTATTGAAAAATTGAATATTTTAGCTGTCTAATTCACATATTTAGTGTAAATGTTGAAATGCTACTGTGTCAAGTATCAACCATGGTACTTTCCACTTATAAAAGTCATAACTTATTTATTCATGTATGTAGCTGATACCAGAAGCAAAATATGTATAATATATACATTCTTATAAACGGATTAAACATATATTTCAATCCGTTTATAAGAATGTATATATTATACATATTTTGCTTCTGGTATCAGCTACATACATGAATGAATAAGTTATGACTTTTATAAGTGGAAAGTACCATGGTTGATACTTGACACAGTAGCATTTCAACATTTACACTAAATATGTGAATTAGACAGCTAGAATATTCAATCTTTCAATAATCTAGCTGATTATTACACACATTTTTTGTAAAGGTTTAAATGGTACTATTGTCATACAAGTACCAGTAATTTCGCCTAAACTATTAAAATATCTTTGTAGCGTAACGGCTAACAGCGGGCCTGCTAACTTGACGACCGTGCAAGCGCCGGTTCGAGTCCGGTTATGTACGTACTTATAATTTTTTTTTTTAATTAAAAAAAAATTTTTTTTTTTATAACACCATGTGCACAGAAAAATCATATTTTTTATAAATAAATTGTTATTGCGCTGTAGCAATTTATTTATAAAAAATATGATTCCTCTTTGCACATAGTCATCAAAATGGACAGGACAGGATAGACAAGCAGGCAAAGCTAGCAAACAGGCAAAGGTCTGTTATTTCTATATGAACACATGTATGTACAACACTGCCATCTATCCTGTGACGCCGGAACTAATCTTGCTCGTTTTTCGTGACATTTTTACCAAAATGGCACATGCTGACCCGTGCACATTTTGCTAAATCGTAAATTCGACTATTCTTTTTTGTTAGCCTTCGAATCGTAATTTCAAGTGCGCCATTCTTTTCTTTGATGTTTCAGGAATTTCGGACTGGTCTCTGTTTGTGCGTCTAAGCGATATAATTTATGCAGTAAATAAATGTTTCGTAGGTGAACACATAAAAAATAATTTTTTCGCATATTTTATATCAAACTGACCAGTCCGATATTCATAAGCGTGCGTACTTTAAACCTGGAGAAGAATTTTTTATTCCGTTCAGCCGTTTAGAAAAATAGTCGAATTTACGATTGCGTGGTAAAACAGGAAGGTTTAGCTTCCCCTTAAGGGGAAGCTAAAGCCGTCGCCGAACTTGCACGGCGTCGATATGACAGGCCAAGCGAAAATTCCGTACTGGAACGTGGTGACATCTGGAGCCTTGTAATACGCGTGCATATAAGAATGACAGACCTTTGCCTGTTTGCTAGCTTTGCCTGCTTGTCTATTCTGTTTTGTCCATCTTGATGATCATGTGCAAAGAGGAATTATATTTTTTATAAATAAATTGTTACAGCGTAATAAACAATTTATTTATAAAAAATATGATTTTGCACATGGTATTATAAAAAAAATTAAAAAAAAATTATAAGTACGTAACGGGACTCGAACCGGCGCTCGCACGGTCGTCAAATTAGCAGGCCCGCTGTTAGCCGTTGCGCTACAGAGATATTTTAATAGAATTTTTGGTTTAGATTTGGAAGTTGCGCCAGAAAAGACTGAGATAGTTATATTTAAGCCCGGAAGATCGAAACCTGTTGTCGATAGAGTGATTTATATTGATGGTCATCTAGTAGAGTTTAAAAAGTTTTTAAAATATTTGGGTGTACTGTTGGACGAGAAATTAAATTTTATGGATCATATTAGATTTATAAGTGAGAAAGTAACAAAGGTAGACAGGAATTTGTATCGGATTATACCAAATATGTCAGGGCCATCATCTAAAAAACGACTTTTATATTATAATATTATAAGTTCTATTGTAGTATATGGCGCTGCTGTATGGTATAGGAGAACAAAAATGCAAAATGCGATTATTAAAACTCTGCGGAATATTCAGAAGCCCTTTAGCGGTAGGGTTATTTGTTGCTATCGGACGGTATCTTACATGGCATGCACAATGTTGGCGGCGACTCCTCCCTTTGAATTATTAGCGGCGACCAGAAGGAGAATTTTCTTACGAACTAAAAAGGCAAAAGAAAGATCTATAGGCGGTGTAGACTTAAAGAATAGGCTTAAGAGAATTAAGTTGCAAGAGAACGAAAGGCTGGTTGAAAACTGGAGAAGTTATATTGAGAATTCTGGAAGCGTTGCGAAATGGACGAAAGCATGTGTATTAGATAATTTTGAAGAATGGCTGAAGCGCGCGCACGGTAGTTTAGACTATTACATTACACAGTTTCTTACATCGCACGGCGAATTTTCACCTTTCTTATATAGAATAAATAAGGTTGAGACGCTTGAATGTGAATATTGCGATGAAAAATCAATAGATACGGTTGAACATACTCTGCGGGAGTGCTGCCGATGGGAAGAATTTAGGTTCCCGCTCTATGAAGCTTTTTGCCAAGATTTAAGAATGAGCCAGATAATAGAATGGATGTGCCAAAGCAATAAATGTTGGAAAGTCTTTGGCAATTTTTGTAGGCAGGTCATACAAGAGAAGGGGTGGAGTCCCGGGTAACTCTTGCAATAAATATATTTACAATTTTCTCTCTCTTGCTATATAATTACTATGTACAAAGGGGGGGGGGAATAATTAGATCTAAATTCTTAAAGGTCGGCTCACTGGTTACAGGTTCCATATAAAACGAGAACCTTTTAGCGCTAAACTCTTATAAACCTAATAGGGGATTCTATATGCATGTGAGACGCTCTTAAGTGGTAAATTTTATTAATTACTGTCTTTATCCCGGATTTTATGAAGTACATGTATATGTAGGGGCTAGATATGGGTGAACGAAGCCTAATGTGTATTAAATAGCACGTTTTTCTGTTTTACTCGTTATCGTTATGTCCTGTGGATGTCAAGCACGTGGCGGAGTTTTTAGTTGGTATGGCCGGTTAGCGGCGAGTCCAACACTACCTGGAGGATCCGGCCCCCAGGTGTGCGTAACTTGCATTTTCTCCCCACACAAAAAAAAAAAAAAAAAAAGGTTAGGTTAGGTTAGGTTAGGTTAGGTTAGGTTAGGTTAGGTTCCGAATTTAGTGTATGATTTCATACGCTGACGTAATTATCTATTACGGTCTATTCCCTTCTTGACTTTGCTATGCCGAAGTTACATAAGAACTCGAAAACTGCGTTTGAACGACGTATGTATATGCGCCGTTTAATTAAACTTAATTTGGCCTATACTGAGAAGAGCAAGATTTACTGAGATATGGTCTTAAAAGACTTGTCTCACAAATTTGTTGGTCAACTTTATCAGCTTGACGTTATTACCACTAGACATTATGATGTCGTTAGAGCTTTTAAGATGGCGACTCAGGCTGCATCTTGTTATATCGAAGACTCGGAAGCCCTTTTGGATCTGATGCGTGATCACGATTTGGATTCTACACCTGTTACCGTCCCATTTTTTTCTTTATTATATTATTCAACAGATGGTGGGGTCCTGTGTTCACAGAACGATTGTAATTATGATGCTAATGAGATTGGCATTTATCCTGAGATTAAGGAAGAACATGTTATTGGTGATGATAATCCACCATACATTAAGCTTGAATCTGGAGCTATTTTGGTTAATGCTTCACCTATTGGTGATACTAGCCATTTTTCTCCACCAGCTCCCGAATATATCTTTGATGAGACTTCAGCTTATGCATCGTGTTCTACTGATTCTGATTGTTTGTTTGATCCACAAGGGAGCAAATCCATCGCACCCCTGGAGCAGTCTAACAGCCCTTTCATGAATGTGGTTATTACTAGACATTTATCTAATTATTTGTCTTGTGCCGACAAGATTCGTTTGAGGTTGGCTTATCCTGAGAATCTTATTCTTAAGGAAAATTTAAAAGCCTGCATGACTGGATTAAGTGCTGTTATCCCGAGAGATTGCTATCATTATGCAGATACTAGTGTTTCAGGTGTTATCGCTGATCGTATTGCGAACCCTATTCCTGGAGATGTTAAAATCATACCTCCACGTGGTTCTGCTTATTTGATTGCTAGGCGGTCTAAGTTCTTTGGCGACTTTTCTACTAATACTAATTGGAAAATTGATACTTCTTATGTGTTTCCTATTCAAAATTACATTGGATGTTTGTGCAGATCCCCGCTATATAAAACGCCTTCTCTGTTGTTGAATCTCGCCTTCCGACAGTATGTTTACATGTGCGGTAGAAGGTCACCAGAATATTCTTGTGGCTCTCTAGTTTATGGCGTCACCTAGAGAAGGTTTTGAGCTAATTATTTTTTGATGTTTGTGGATGAGGTTTGTGGTTGGTGGAGACCCAGCTGTCGCTCATCGCTTCATCATTGAATTATCGCCTCTATTGAGGCATTGCCGGGACGTTAAATAATGGCAATAGCTCCCGTCCTGAGTCTGTCGATTAGATTCTAAGGAATTTTGTAAATTAAAATGTTGTCTGAGCTGAATACTGTGTATTATTTATTTATCTATTGTTCCCCTTATAATTGCCTATTTAATGAATATTGATTGTGACTATATACTGAATTATGATTAAAAAGTGTTCTTGTAAGTATGAGTGAAGAATAAATGATGGTCCGTTGTATAAAAGCTAATTAAAATGTACAGGCGAATGTTATTAAGTTTTAAAGTTCACAATAGAGAGAATGAGAAGTATTGATAGATAATTCTGTATTAGTTTGCTAACCGACTCTAGCAGCAAAACGTTGTGCAAGATATTAAGTGATGAAGCTTAAGAGAAGTTGTTCAAATGATAAATAATGTAGAATTGTTAAAATTAATATTAATTTGATAATAAAATGCGAAAGATTGAGTAATGAGGCAATAGAGAATGACATTCGTTTGTGTTTTCTGTGTTAAAAATGATTAATGACTATATATACGATTGATTATTATGTTACAATATATTTATGATGAATTGAGTTGAAAAAGAAATTGTATTATTGTTGAAATTGAAGCTGCTAATTGTAGTGAAAAACTGAAGGGATATTCTCATTTTAAATGAAAAGATGTATATGATATGTAAATTGCAGTTGAATCGAGGCAATGGTTTGTAAATTACGGGTTAAAATCGATTTTTAAAAATGTAACATATGTACAAAAGTGAAATTATAAACAATTGAAGTTAGAGCAATTTTGATTTGAAATTCTTAATCTGGAGCCGAAACTATATGTAAATACTGATTTTGAAAGTAGCAGAAGGCATGGTTCATAAATTATTGCAGTTTTTAAAATAATAAATGACAAGATTATATGTACATACTTAGTTGGGGGGTAAATTATTAAATCGTGACTCTGGGGTTTAAAAAGAGGTTGTAGGTTTATTGAAAACCGCGAATACTATGTAAATACTAAATTTGATAATGATCCGTTAAATAATAGATAAATTATGGAAAAATTAAATTGTACATATTAACGAAAAGTAAGAGAAGTATAAAAATGAAAATCGAAACTGTTGATATGAGAGAAAAGCCAAAGTGATATCTCTGTTCGGAATGAAAAGTTGTATATGATATGTAAATTGTAGTTGAATCGAGGCAGTGGTTTGTAAATTATGGGTTAAAATCGATTTTTAAAATGTAACATATGTACAAAAGTAAAATTATAAACAATTGAAGTTAGAGTAATTTTGATTTGAAATTCTTAATCTGGAGCTTAAACTATGTATAAATACTAAACTTGAAGGTTGCATATGGCACGGTTCATAAATTATTGCAGTTTTTAAAATAATAAATGGCAAGATTATATGTACATACTTAGTTAATTTAATTTTGATGAAATTTGATAGAATCTATAATGAATGTATTCTTAAATTTATTAAATCAGAAATTGAAGTGGGATTTACGATTATTGGCGCCTCTTTTAGCTGCCGTATGTTACTTCTTTAAATAAATATGCTTTTATTAATTGAATTGTGTTATGTGAGGATTCTTGGGCCTCTTGCGGCCGAGTATTCTCGCGGAGTAATAATCTAGTCTAAGACGTAAGTACATTGATTTTGAGATATTTTGTGATTATGAACAATTATATCGCTAATAATAATATGATTTGAACGGGTGACGTGAGAGACTGTTGTGATGCTAAAGAATGTGTAATTGATGGTCTATAATTCGAAGGGAGGTTTATAATTCGAAGGGAGGTAGTATTTGATATGTCTCATGATGGGTTGATTGCAATATATTAATTATTATTTTATTTAACTTAATTTATTTTCCTAATTAATTATTATTTATTTATTGCCTTTATACAGCATTTTTTAGTGAATTTATTTATTTAATTTATTGATATGTTGGTTGATTTACGTTGTTGTTGATATTGTTATTAACTAGTTGTATATATTATTTAATTTTGAATCTTTTAATCGTTTATGTTCATGAATGATTTTTTATATAAATTGGTTGATTGGAGACCTATCATGGGGCGGGTTGGAAATATTTAATTAGTTAAGTATGCGTGTATTTAATTATGTTATAAGTATCGGAATCTCATACTGCGTTTAGGATTGATTATGATTGTATTGAAAAATATAATATAAATTTGGGCATTGATAAGGCATCATGTTTGCGGCTTGATTGTTGAAGTTATGTTATCTATTGAAATTGATTGTTAAATTATGATCTTTGGTCATATTATTAAGATACAAAGATGCTTGTTATGAAGAATTAATATATAAATGATTAAAAAGGCTTATTGTTAAGATAATAGTTGAATTTAAACTAAAATATCAAGAAGCATTATGTTGAAGATTGATTGTTGAAAATTATGGTATCTATAGTCAATTTGATTATAAATTGCGCTTTTTTAATTAATTATACTATTAAAACATAGAGTTATTCGCTAATATAGATTTATTAATTTAAATATTTACAAGGGATTTATTGTTAAGATAATTGCTAAATATAAATTGATTTAGTATACTAATTACATGATACAGAGTCTGTTTTATTTTAATAATAACAGTCAGCCTGGGGACTACAGGCTCTGTATGTCATCTTGTGCCCGGCCGGTGTGGTCTCACCGCAAACTTTACCACGGAGAGAGATACTTCGGATTAAAAAACTACTTTATGTACAATGTTCCTAATGTCTATTAATATAAATAAAACTGGTGACCTCTTGGATGGGTCACCACTCCGCCGTGACCACGTTCCCGACGTGGCGCGTTCGTCAGCATGTGAGGGGCAGGTGGAGGGTGTGCCGACAGCCTCTCCGCCCGCAGATGCATCTGTCAGCCAAGCTAGTTGTGAAGGCGCAATCTCTGGAGCTTCTTCGCTGAAGTGCAGAGAAAAGAAGAAAGAAGAGGAGATTGAAGACGAAACTCAGGAGGATATAGATAAGGATGATTCTATAAAAACTGTTATACATAATCTAGAAGAGAATGAAACTACTGAAGTTAATAAAATTGATACTTATGTACTTCCATCGTGCGAGGTTGTTATACACCGGCAAATGGAGTCGCCTGCTTCCAAACAGATGGTGGTCGAAGGTGAGACGCCTAAACGGATGAAAAGAAAAGCAGTGATGGAGTCGTCGGAGGACTCCTCAGATTCAATTGGAATTTCTAACGCGAGGAAAGTTATTACAGCGAGAAGGAAAAAATCGATTATTAGTAGCATGGACGAAACAAGTGGGAGAGAAGAGAACCCGTTTGACATACAATCGCTAAGTGATGAATCGTCAGAAAATCTAATAAGCATGCACAGTGTTAAAAAAGAAAGAAAGTGGTCGAGGATATCTAAGGAGCCGTCTAATATTGAAAGTGTAATAGGGAAAGAAAAAAGTGCTGGTATACGAGAAATGGGTGAGAAAGCGATAGAATGGATAGAGGAGGTGGACACGAGTCGCGCAAAGTCAAAAAATTTGCAGGGACGAACTTCTGGAAACATGAAGAATCGACTGAGCGGCATCAAAATTATTGTGGAAAAACTGATGGAAAGGGCGTCCGATTTGGGTGACCCGGCTTATCTGCGGCAGTTAAATGGTGATCAGAAAAAAGAAAATAAAGAATTAAAGGTTAAAATAAAAGACTTAACTAAAAATATGGAGAAGATATAAGAACAAATGTTGACGTTGACAAAACAAATGAAATACGTAACGGAGGAAAACATTAAGATTAAAAAAGAGCTGAAGAATAAAAATATTGAAGTTAAAAATACCCCGACTGGTTTGTCGACTGTAGGGAGTAGCGGTAATATAAAACGCCCGGTGGACCTGCCGCTCAGGGTTAAATCTAAGCCAAAAATAACTCAAGTATTAAAAGGGAAATTTATTTTGCCGGAGAGATTGAATCGCAGAAATGTGGATGAGATAATCGCGGATACAAGGCTAATTGATGAGGAAATGGAGAAATTGTTCAAATTACGCGCAAAAAAACAGGCAGAATTTTTAAGTACCCCGGTGGATAATCCGATCATGGGTGATAGCAACTCGAAGATGACGGAGTCGTCGAAGACCTATAGGATTAGTAGAAATGCAAATAAAGGGATTTATGACTCTATAGATAATATGAGTAATAATAACCGATTCGAAGGAAGAAGAAACAACGCTACAGACATAGAAACAGCGGATGATTTAAACTTTGAACTAGTTAGAAATAGGAAGAAGAGGAATAACGTGAATAAAATAAGGCGAGCGCCGAGGAATGCGGTTGTTGCGATAAAAACTGATGGTGATGATATTAAAAAATCGTACGCGGATATTATAAAAGCGGCCAAGAAAGAAGTTGCGCTTACAGAGTACGGCGATAATGTGAGAGTAAGGATGTCAACGGGGGGCGCTTTGATGCTCGAGTTACCTGGGAAAGATAATCATGAAAGGGCTGACAAACTATTTGAAAGATTAAATGGAGTTTTACGAGGAAAGGCAAAAGTAACGAGACCTGTAGCAATGGGAGAAGCGCGCATTTCGAATTTTGATCATTCAATCACGTGTGAGGAGATTGCGGGGGTCATCGCCACTGCGGTGGGAGCGCGTATAACTGATTTCGTGGTGAGTCCTATCAGAGAAATGAGAAATCGCATGAATATGTGCTGGGTTAAAGGCCCCTTAACTTATATAGATAGATTAACAAACTTACAAAAACTGAGGCTGGGCTGGTCCATTGCAAAAGTGGATCAATCGCGGGCGTGCAAGGTACAATGCTATAGGTGCTGGAGGTTTGGACACGTGGCTAATACATGCAGAAATAGCGAAGACAGATCGAAGAATTGTTTCCGATGTGGACAGGCGGGCCATGCAATGAGAGACTGTAAACAAAAAATAAATTGTGTATTATGTCAAGAGGCGGGGTACGGAAGCATGCACAGGATAGGATCATATTTTTGTTACTCTGCTCAGAATGTAAATAGGAGAGGAGGTAATTATAATTTTAATAACGGAGGTGTAAATACTGGAGATCGCGACGACTATTATAATGTTGGATAAAATTAAGTACGTAGACATGATGCAGGTTAATCTTAATAGGTCTTTTGAAGCGTATGGGATTCTGTTACGATATATTAAGAAATTTGATTACGACATTGTATTTGCGACGGAAATGCCAAGGAAACCTAAACTCTCAGGATGGTATTCAAACGATTTAAAAACATCTTTTATTTATGTTGATTCAAATAAGCTAAGACCGGCTCCACAAGTTGTATGTAAGAGTAATTTTGTTATCGCGGTTAAAATTGGTAAGCTATATGTTGCGTCAGTTTATATTTCGCCTAATTGTGAAAGAAGAGATTTCGATAATTTAATACTGGATTTAGATAATGTATATAACTTAAGTGAAGGTAGGAATCTATTGTTGACTGGAGATTTTAATGCGCGCTCAATTGAGTGGGATATTAAAACTAATTGGAGAGGGAAGCTATTGTACAATTGGTGTCTCGACAAGAATATGAATATATTGAATAATTTAGATTTCACATGTAATCGGCATCAGGGCTCTTCGGTTGTGGATCTTACTATGTGCACCGATGACGTGACAGAATGTGTATTCGAATGAAAAGTATTAAAAGAAAAGGAGAATCTTTCTGACCATGATTGGATAAGTTAAAAATTTAAATTCAAAAGAAATTATAAAGTTAAAAAAAATAAATACGATTACATACGATGGAAGAGCTCTAAGCTTAATGTTGATCTATTTGAGAATATTCTTGAATGGCTTCCAGTAGATGAAAATCTGGATCCGGATAGAATGTCGAAAAGGCTCGAAACGGTGATGTATGATGCTTGTTCGGTGTCTATGGGCAGATTGTATATGCCAGGATTAAAAGATAAGCAAGTTTATTGGTGGAACGATATAATTGAACATGAGCGGCAAAAGTGTGTCAGACTACGGCGGGTTTATTCTAGAATTAAAAAGAAAAATGATATTAATAGGGAACAGAAAGAAAACGCGTTGAATAGATATAAGAATAGTAAGCTAGTTTTAAGGAAGGCAATTAAGAAAGCAAAAATTAAGTCTTGGAAGGAGCTTATGGACACGCTGGAAGAAGATCCCTGGGGACTTCCTTTCAAGATTGTGTTAAATAAGCTGAGAAGAACGGCACCTGCGATAACGGAACTGTTGGAAGACGATGCTGCAAAAAGGTTGATAGACTCGCTTTTTTCTGACGGGGAAACACATGATCCTATCAAAGTATGGCAAAATATTGAATGGGAGGAGAATACTTACCAGAATGTCACGATTGAAGAGGTTAGAATAGCGATTCGAAAAGGTCGTGGCTACGCTGCTCCGGGTCCAGATGGAATGTCCGCGTCCCTCTGGAAGAGAGTACCTGAAAAAATAATAGAAGTATTAGTAACGCTTTTTAACAAATGCATGAGGAGGGGAGTTTTTCCAGAAGGATGGAAGAAGGCGAGATTGATCCTGATACCGAAGGCTGTGGAAATTGATCTGGAGGATCCGAAGGCGAGGCCGATATGCTTGTTAAATGAAGTAGGAAAGATATTGGAAAGGATTATTATGCTGAGGATTGTGGAGTTCTTTGAGAATTTTCCTGACAACGGACTAGCTGAAAATCAGTATGGATTTCGGAGTGGAAGATCGACATGTAGCGCGTTGGAAAGAGTAGTCTCGTCGGTGGAATCGGCTTTCGAGGAAAGGAAATACGTGGTAGGAATAAGTTTAGATATACGAAATGCGTCCAATAGTATTCCTTGGCATAGGATAAGAATGGCGCTTCGTGATAAGAATGTGCCCGCGTATTTAAGAAGAATAATAGACGATTATTTATGTAAAAGAACTATTGTATATACAAGTAGATTACTAGGTAAGATATCGCGTAATGTTAAAGCCGGGGTTCCGCAAGGCTCGATTTTGGGACCGTTATTATGGAATATTACATATGACGCGGTTATGAGAATTCAGACTACAGCAAAGTGCGAGATTATTGGCTATGCGGATGATACTTTTGTTATGACGAACGGAAGTACGGTAAATAATGCGGTGGATTTAGCACAGAAACAAGTTAAGGGGAAGCTAAAGCCGTCGCCGAACTTGCACGGCGTCGATATGACAGGCCAAGCGCAAATTCCGTACCGGAACGTGGCGACATTTGGAGCCTTGTAATACGCGTGCATATAAGAATGACAGACCTTTGCCTGTTTGCTAGCTTTGCCTGTTTGTCAATTCTGTCCTGTCCATCTTGATGACCATGTGCAAAGAGGAATTATATTTTTTATAAATAAATTGTTACAGCGTAATAAACAATTTATTTATAAAAAATATGATTTTTTTTTGCACATGGTATTATAAAAAAAAAATTAAAAAAAAAAAAATTATAAGTACGTAACGGGACTCGAACCGGCGCTTGCACGGTCGTCAAATTAGCAGGCCCGCTGTTAGCCGTTGCGCTACAGAGATATTTTAATAGAATTTTTGGTTTAGATTTGGAAGTTGCGCCAGAAAAGACTGAGATAGTTATATTTAAGCCCGGAAGATCGAAACCTGTTGTCGATAGAGTGATTTATATTGATGGTCATCTAGTAGAGTTTAAAAAGTTTTTAAAATATTTGGGTGTACTGTTGGACGAGAAATTAAATTTTATGGATCATATTAGATTTATAAGTGAGAAAGTAACAAAGGTAGACAGGAATTTGTATCGGATTATACCAAATATGTCAGGGCCATCATCTAAAAAACGACTTTTATATTATAATATTATAAGTTCTATTGTAGTATATGGCGCTGCTGTATGGTATAGGAGAACAAAAATGCAAAATGCGATTATTAAAACTCTGCGGAATATTCAGAAGCCCTTTAGCGGTAGGGTTATTTGTTGCTATCGGACGGTATCTTACATGGCATGCACAATGTTGGCGGCGACTCCTCCCTTTGAATTATTAGCGGCGACCAGAAGGAGAATTTTCTTACGAACTAAAAAGGCAAAAGAAAGATCTATAGGCGGTGTAGACTTAAAGAATAGGCTTAAGAGAATTAAGTTGCAAGAGAACGAAAGGCTGGTTGAAAACTGGAGAAGTTATATTGAGAATTCTGGAAGCGTTGCGAAATGGACGAAAGCATGTGTATTAGATAATTTTGAAGAATGGCTGAAGCGCGCGCACGGTAGTTTAGACTATTACATTACACAGTTTCTTACATCGCACGGCGAATTTTCACCTTTCTTATATAGAATAAATAAGGTTGAGACGCTTGAATGTGAATATTGCGATGAAAAATCAATAGATACGGTTGAACATACTCTGCGGGAGTGCTGCCGATGGGAAGAATTTAGGTTCCCGCTCTATGAAGCTTTTTGCCAAGATTTAAGAATGAGCCAGATAATAGAATGGATGTGCCAAAGCAATAAATGTTGGAAAGTCTTTGGCAATTTTTGTAGGCAGGTCATACAAGAGAAGGGGTGGAGTCCCGGGTAACTCTTGCAATAAATATATTTACAATTTTCTCTCTCTTGCTATATAATTACTATGTACAAAGGGGGGGGGGAATAATTAGATCTAAATTCTTAAAGGTCGGCTCACTGGTTACAGGTTCCATATAAAACGAGAACCTTTTAGCGCTAAACTCTTATAAACCTAATAGGGGATTCTATATGCATGTGAGACGCTCTTAAGTGGTAAATTTTATTAATTACTGTCTTTATCCCGGATTTTATGAAGTACATGTATATGTAGGGGCTAGATATGGGTGAACGAAGCCTAATGTGTATTAAATAGCACGTTTTTCTGTTTTACTCGTTATCGTTATGTCCTGTGGATGTCAAGCACGTGGCGGAGTTTTTAGTTGGTATGGCCGGTTAGCGGCGAGTCCAACACTACCTGGAGGATCCGGCCCCCAGGTGTGCGTAACTTGCATTTTCTCCCCACACAAAAAAAAAAAAAAAAAAAAGGTTAGGTTAGGTTAGGTTAGGTTAGGTTAGGTTAGGTTAGGTTCCGAATTTAGTGTATGATTTCATACGCTGACGTAATTATCTATTACGGTCTATTCCCTTCTTGACTTTGCTATGCCGAAGTTACATAAGAACTCGAAAACTGCGTTTGAACGACGTATGTATATGCGCCGTTTAATTAAACTTAATTTGGCCTATACTGAGAAGAGCAAGATTTACTGAGATATGGTCTTAAAAGACTTGTCTCACAAATTTGTTGGTCAACTTTATCAGCTTGACGTTATTACCACTAGACATTATGATGTCGTTAGAGCTTTTAAGATGGCGACTCAGGCTGCATCTTGTTATATCGAAGACTCGGAAGCCCTTTTGGATCTGATGCGTGATCACGATTTGGATTCTACACCTGTTACCGTCCCATTTTTTTCTTTATTATATTATTCAACAGATGGTGGGGTCCTGTGTTCACAGAACGATTGTAATTATGATGCTAATGAGATTGGCATTTATCCTGAGATTAAGGAAGAACATGTTATTGGTGATGATAATCCACCATACATTAAGCTTGAATCTGGAGCTATTTTGGTTAATGCTTCACCTATTGGTGATACTAGCCATTTTTCTCCACCAGCTCCCGAATATATCTTTGATGAGACTTCAGCTTATGCATCGTGTTCTACTGATTCTGATTGTTTGTTTGATCCACAAGGGAGCAAATCCATCGCACCCCTGGAGCAGTCTAACAGCCCTTTCATGAATGTGGTTATTACTAGACATTTATCTAATTATTTGTCTTGTGCCGACAAGATTCGTTTGAGGTTGGCTTATCCTGAGAATCTTATTCTTAAGGAAAATTTAAAAGCCTGCATGACTGGATTAAGTGCTGTTATCCCGAGAGATTGCTATCATTATGCAGATACTAGTGTTTCAGGTGTTATCGCTGATCGTATTGCGAACCCTATTCCTGGAGATGTTAAAATCATACCTCCACGTGGTTCTGCTTATTTGATTGCTAGGCGGTCTAAGTTCTTTGGCGACTTTTCTACTAATACTAATTGGAAAATTGATACTTCTTATGTGTTTCCTATTCAAAATTACATTGGATGTTTGTGCAGATCCCCGCTATATAAAACGCCTTCTCTGTTGTTGAATCTCGCCTTCCGACAGTATGTTTACATGTGCGGTAGAAGGTCACCAGAATATTCTTGTGGCTCTCTAGTTTATGGCGTCACCTAGAGAAGGTTTTGAGCTAATTATTTTTTGATGTTTGTGGATGAGGTTTGTGGTTGGTGGAGACCCAGCTGTCGCTCATCGCTTCATCATTGAATTATCGCCTCTATTGAGGCATTGCCGGGACGTTAAATAATGGCAATAGCTCCCGTCCTGAGTCTGTCGATTAGATTCTAAGGAATTTTGTAAATTAAAATGTTGTCTGAGCTGAATACTGTGTATTATTTATTTATCTATTGTTCCCCTTATAATTGCCTATTTAATGAATATTGATTGTGACTATATACTGAATTATGATTAAAAAGTGTTCTTGTAAGTATGAGTGAAGAATAAATGATGGTCCGTTGTATAAAAGCTAATTAAAATGTACAGGCGAATGTTATTAAGTTTTAAAGTTCACAATAGAGAGAATGAGAAGTATTGATAGATAATTCTGTATTAGTTTGCTAACCGACTCTAGCAGCAAAACGTTGTGCAAGATATTAAGTGATGAAGCTTAAGAGAAGTTGTTCAAATGATAAATAATGTAGAATTGTTAAAATTAATATTAATTTGATAATAAAATGCGAAAGATTGAGTAATGAGGCAATAGAGAATGACATTCGTTTGTGTTTTCTGTGTTAAAAATGATTAATGACTATATATACGATTGATTATTATGTTACAATATATTTATGATGAATTGAGTTGAAAAAGAAATTGTATTATTGTTGAAATTGAAGCTGCTAATTGTAGTGAAAAACTGAAGGGATATTCTCATTTTAAATGAAAAGATGTATATGATATGTAAATTGCAGTTGAATCGAGGCAATGGTTTGTAAATTACGGGTTAAAATCGATTTTTAAAAATGTAACATATGTACAAAAGTGAAATTATAAACAATTGAAGTTAGAGCAATTTTGATTTGAAATTCTTAATCTGGAGCCGAAACTATATGTAAATACTGATTTTGAAAGTAGCAGAAGGCATGGTTCATAAATTATTGCAGTTTTTAAAATAATAAATGACAAGATTATATGTACATACTTAGTTGGGGGGTAAATTATTAAATCGTGACTCTGGGGTTTAAAAAGAGGTTGTAGGTTTATTGAAAACCGCGAATACTATGTAAATACTAAATTTGATAATGATCCGTTAAATAATAGATAAATTATGGAAAAATTAAATTGTACATATTAACGAAAAGTAAGAGAAGTATAAAAATGAAAATCGAAACTGTTGATATGAGAGAAAAGCCAAAGTGATATCTCTGTTCGGAATGAAAAGTTGTATATGATATGTAAATTGTAGTTGAATCGAGGCAGTGGTTTGTAAATTATGGGTTAAAATCGATTTTTAAAATGTAACATATGTACA